>NC_047040.1:76082715-76390417 GCF_011762595.2 Tursiops truncatus | reverse complement strand
AGCCAAAACACATAGGTTTAAGATCTGGCTCTGTGGCTTCCTACTGAATCTTGGGTAAGCCATTAATTTTCTAAGCCCCAGTTTGCTTTACTGATGAAACCAAGTAATCAGTTAGTTAACCAGCCAATCCCTGTCATTTACCTAATATAGGTTTAGCCTTGAGAACAAGAAAATGGATATAATAGCCCCTGACTGTGAAGAGTAAAAAGAATATATTTACATAAACAACAAATTAGTATATGTGCTGCCGAAGCGAGCACTACATAAACAACAAATTATAGTATCGTATGAACACACCAAAAATGATGAAGGATAGAATTGTGCTGAGTTCCTAGTGAAATTTTTAGATTCATTATCATTATTATTCTGTGGAATTCTTTTATGTCCTAGCCTTCTTTTTTTAGGACTAAGCAAGGAAACTTTTTAAGCAATTGGCTTCTCCCTTTACTCTGCCATTCTTTTTGAATAAGAAATTAACAGTAATTATTGAGTGAATATTTATAAAATAGCTGTGGCCAATTAAAACAAAATGTTAAGGTTTTTTAGCATTTACTTGTATTCAGACATTTAATAGCACTTCAAGTTCTGGTATTGAGTTGTTTGAAGGTTATAATGCAGCTGGCATTTAAATATATTTCATCAGGGAAAAAAATGAGGAAATTGGAAATTTATTTCAGCTATTTATATCCTAGACAAATAACTGCTTCTTACTTATGCACACTTGCAAGCTGATAAAGAGAAAAAGACTCTAGCGGTCTTGCGATATTAGTGGAAAGGAGCTGTAGCATACAAATTCTGAATAAGATGCTCTCAAAGGACAAAGACCTTATTTACTACGTCAGAAATAAGCCATAGTATATATTTTTTCTGTGCTCAATCTCATAAGTATACCTTTATATGGATTGTCTTTCCTATGAATTAAAATACCATAAATGTAGCATTGATTGCACAAGGAGACATAGAAAGTGAGACTATTAATTGGATTTCTGAACTCTGTTCCACATCTTTTCTTTATAATTTGAGAATTACTACAACTTTCATATGCTGGCAAAAATTTTGCCTCTGAAGATAATAATAATTTCTATAATACTTTGATTTATGTAATGTGCTCATGTGTAAAATTAATTTCACTTCCCCAATTAGAAGTGGTATGTAAGAATCTCTGTCTCTGTGTGTTTGCACATAAATATATACATTTATATATATTTATTTGAAGAAGATAGAGGTGATAGGTATTATTATTATGTTTGAAATAATAATACTGTTTCACTGTAACTTTCCTTTCAAATAAGAAAGTTGATTACAACGTGTCTAGGTATGTTTTCAGGGATACATTTGTGTACCACTGTAGGTAGAAAGCATGCTGCATAACTCCATTTACACCTGAACTACCTCTCAACAATCTATTTAATTTTCTAACAACTATTACTTTGACTTTTTAAAAATTATAATCTATACAAAACAAAATTTACCATCTTAACTATTTTTAAATATATAGTTCAGTAGTGTTAATTATGAAGGGGATCAGAATATGCCATCTTTAAATATACCACTTTGGCATGAAGATTATTTTGACTAAAGGCAATTTAGAAAAAACAGGCACAGGAAAAGCTGTCCTCCCTCCCTCGTCTGCCTAAAAGCAAGGCAAGTTTCCCTTGTGAAGATGCCCCTGTCTCTTGAACAAGAAAAGGAACAATAACCTTTATCACTGGTGATGGACATGGCACTGAGATGACTCTGCATAAACTCAACCTTACTAAATAACCCTTATCTTCTGTTAGTTTCCCCCATATATTTGCCTTCCAACATTTTACCACCCCTAAATCCCAAATACCTTTTCCTTTGTCTTTTCCATGATTCATCACCATTTGTTAAAATGACATCTAAGACCCCCAACCCCAGCCCGAGTTTAACCACTTCTTTTGGGTCTTCCTCTATTTTCTAAAAGACCTCCATATACATAAAAACCAAAACATTAACATCAAAATAAAATTTATATGCATTTTCTCCTGTTACTCTTTCTTTTGTCAGTTTAATTGGCTGTCCTCTGGTACTAACCCAAGGTGAATAACCCAAAGTGTTTTCACTCCCCTACAAGTATATGCGCACTGTTGTGGGACCAGTTTCCAGAACTCTTTATCTTGCAGAACTGAAACTGTATACCTATTAAACAACAACTCCATATTCTCCGCTATCCCCAGACCCTGGCAACCACCATTTTAATCTCTGTCTGTATGAATTTGGATATTCTTGGTAACTCATATAATTGGAATCATACAGCATTTGTCTTTTTATGAGTAACTTATTTCACTTAGCATAACGTCCTCAAGGTTCATCCACATTGCAGCATGTGTCAGAAATTCCTAACTTTTTAAGGTGAATAATATTCCATTATATGTATATACCACTTTTGTTTATCCATTAATCTGTCAGTGGACACTTGGTTTCCTTCCACTTTTTGCCTACTGTGAATAATCCTACTATGAACATAGCTGTATAAATATCTCTTTAAGATCCTATTTTCCGTTCTTTCGAGAAATGGAATTGCTGGATCATATGCTAATTCTATGTTCTGAGGAAGCACCATACTGTTTCCTGTAGCAGCTGTACCATTTTATTTTATTTTATTTTTTGACATGAAATAAGTCTATGACTTATTTTTTTTTAAGTTTTTTTTTTGATGTGGACCATTTTTAAAGTCTTTATTGAATTTGTTACAATATTGCTTCTGTTTTCTTTAATGTTTTGGGTTTTTGGCCACGAGGCATGTGGGATCTTGGTTCCCCCACCAGGGATCAAACCTGTACCCCCCCCTCCCCCACCGCATTCGAAGGAGATGTCTTAACCACTGGACCACCAGGGAAGTCCCTATGGCTTATTTTTAAATGAGAAAAACAAATTACAGGGCAGTTAAAAAACAACTGAGAAAAGTAAAATTATTGATCACTTCTAGCTTAGAAACGAGGCCTTGCCTCATCACCACTGTAATACTTGTTAAATGACCACCTCCAGCTGAACCTATATACTGACCTTTTTTGTTACAGTGAAACAAACATTTCATTATAGATATGTAGGAAAAGTTCTCCAGAAGTAGCTGAAATAGCTTGGTTGTGAGAGCCTTAGACTGAAGATCTAAAGGCCCCTGGTTTGATCCTGGGTTTTGGGAATGGTTTTATTATTTTTATTTATTTATTTTTTATTGAAACATAGTCGAGTTACAATATCATATTAGTTTCAGTTGTACAGCATAGTGATTCAGTATTTTTACAGATTATACACCACTGAAAGTTATTACAAGATAATGGCTATAATTCCCTGTGCCTTGTTTCTTATCTATTTTATACATAGTAGTTTGTATCTCTTTATCTCATACCCCTAATGTGCCCCTCTTTCCTCTCCCCACTAGTAACAACTAGTTTGTTTCTATATCTGTGAGTCTATTTCTATTTTGCTATATATGTTTATTTCTATCATTTTTTAGATTCCCCATATAGGTGATATCATACAGTATTTATCTTTCTCTGACTTATTTCACTAAGCGTAATATTCTCTAGGTCCATTCATATTGCTGCAAGTGGCAGAATTTCATTCTTTTTTATATCGGGTTTTTTATATTTATATTGTTTTTTTCTGTATTATGGCTATTGTAAATAGTATTGGTATGAACATTGGGGTGTATGTATCTTTTCAAATTTGTGTTTTTACTTTTTCCAGCTATATGTCCAGGAGTGGAATTATGGTAGCTCTAGTTTTAATTTTCTGAGGAACCGCCATACTGTTTTTGATAGTGACTGCACCAATTAACATTCCCACCAACGATGTTCAAGGTTTTCCTTTTCCCCACACCCTTTCCAACATTTGTTATTTGTCAATTTTTTGATGATAGTCATTCTGACAAATGTGAGGTGATACCTCATTGTTGTTTTGATTAGCATTTCACTAATGATTAGTGATGTTGAGCATCTTTTCATCCTGTCAGCTTTCTGCATGTCTTCTATGGAAGAATGTCTATTCGAGTTTTCTGACCGTTTTTGATTGGATTGTTTGTTTTTTTTTATATTAAGTTGTATGAGCTGTTTATATATATTGGATATTAACATTAACATTAACATTCTCCCATTCAGTGGGTTGTCTTTTCATTTTGTCAACAGTTTCCTTTGCTGTGCAAAAGCTTTTAAGTTTAATTAGGTCCCATTTGTTTATTTTTGTTTTATCTCCTTTGCTTAGGAGACAGAATACTACAATTTATGCCTAAGAGTGCTTTGTTAATGTTCTCTTCTAGGAGTTTCATGGTTTCAGGTCTTACATTTAGGTTTTTAATCCATTTTTAGTTTATTTTTGTATATGGTGTGAGGAAATCTTCTAATCTCACTGTTTTATATGTGGCTGTCCAGTTTTCCCAGCACCACTTATTGAAGAGACTGTCTTTTCTTCATTGTATATTCTAGCCTCCTTTGCCATAGATTAATTGCCAAAAGGTGTGTGCGTTTACTTCTAGGATCTCTGTTCTGTTCCATTGATCTACGTGTCTGTTTCTATGCCAGTACTATGCTGTTTTGAATCCTGTAGCTTTGTAGTATAGATTGAAGTGAAGGAGTGTTATACCTCCAGCTTTGTTCTTTTTTCTCAAGATTGCTTTGGCAATTCAGAGTCTTTTTTCGTTCCATATGAATTTTAGGATTATTCTAATTCTGTGAAAAATTTCACAGATGTTTTGATAGGGATTTCTGTAGATTACTTTGTGTACTATGGCCATTTTAATAGTAGTAGTTCTTCTAATCCAAGAGCATGGGACATCCTTTTATTTCTTTGTATCATCTTCAATTTCCTTCATCAATATTTTATAGTTTTCAGAGTATAGGTCTTTCACCTCCTTGGTTAAGTTTATTCCTAGGTATTTTATTATTTTTGATGTGATTTTAAATGGGATTATTTTTTTACTTTCTCTTTCTGATAGTTTATTATTGGTGTATAGAAAAGCAACAGATTTCTGTATATTAATCTTGTATCCTACAACTTTGCTGAATTCATTTATTCTAATAGTCCTCAGATGGAGACTTTAGGGTTTTCTATGTAAAATATCATTTCTTCTGCAAATAATGACAGTTTTACTTCTTCCCTTCTAATTTGTATGACTTTTATTTCTTTTTCTTGTCTGATTGCTGTGGCTAGGACTTTCAATACTATGTTAAACAGAAGTGGCAAGAGTGGGCATCCTTGTCTTGTTCCTGAATTTAGAGGGAAGGCTTTCAGCTTTTCATCACTGAGTATGAGATTAGCTAAGGTTTGTTATAAATGGCCTTTATTACATTGAGATATGGTCCCTTGAAATCCTTTTTGATGAGTGTTTTTATCATAAATAGATGTTGAATTTTTTCAAAAGCTTTTTCTGTATATGTTGAGATGATCATGTGATTTTTATCCTACCTTTTGTTAATAAGGTGTGTCACATTCATTGATTTGCAAATATAGAACCATCCTTGAGTTCCAGGAATAAATCCAACTTGATCATGGTGTATGATCCTTTTACTATATTGTTGAATTTGGTTTGCTAATACTTTGTTGAGGATTCTTGTGTCTATATTCATAAAAGATATTGGCCTGTAACTTTATTTTTCTGTACTGTCTTTGATTGTGGTATCAGGGTAATGGTAGCCTTGTAAGATGAATTTTGGAGTATCTCATTCTCTTTGGTTTTTTGGAATAGTTTGAGAAGGGTAGGTATCAATTCTTCACTGTATATTTGGTAGAATTCCCCTAGCCATTCTATGCTAGGCTTTTGTTTACTGGGAGAAATTTTTATTACAAATTCAATTTCACTACTAGTGATCGGTCTGTTCGAATTGTCTGTTTCTTCTTGATTCAGTTTTGGCAGGTTGTGTGTTTCTAGAAGTTTGTCCATTTCTTCTTGCTTGTCCAGTTTGTTGGCCTATAACTATTCTTATTCTCCTATTTTTTGGTATCTCTATGATATCAATTGTTATTTCTCCTCTTTCATCTTTTTTTTTATTTTTATTTTTTGGGTATTTTCTCTTTTCTTCTTGGTGAACCAGGCTAAAGGTTTATTGATTTTGTTTCTCTTTTCAAAAAACCAGCTCTGGGTTTCATTGATCTTTTCTACTGTTGTTTTTTAATCTCTATTTTATTTATTTCCTCCTTCATCTTTATAATTTCCTTCCTTTTTCTGACTTTGGACTTTGTTTGCTTTTCTTTTTCTAATTCCTTTAAGGTTAGGTTGTTTATTTGAGATTTTTTTTTTTTAATTGAGGAAAGCCTGTATAGCTATAAACTTCCCTCTTAGAAACTTTTTTCTGCATCCCATAGATTTTGGATTGTTGTATTTCCATTTTCATATATCTTGAGTTAATTTCTTATTTCCTCTTTGATTTCTTCATTAACCATTTTTTTTTTAGTAGCATGTTGTTAATCTTATTGTTGTTTAGTGTTTGTTCTTTACCATTTTTCTTTCTGTAATTGATTTCTAGTTTCATACCATTGTAGTTAGAAAAAAAAATGCTTGATATAATTTCTGTTCTCTTAAATTTGTTGGAACTTGTTTTGTGGCTAGCATGTGACCTATCCTGGGGAATGTTCCATGTGCACTTTAAAAGAATGTATATTCTGTTGTTTTTGAATGTAATTTTGTAGCTATCTATTAAGTCCAACTGGTTTATTATGCCATTTAAAACCACTGTTGCCTTATTGACTTTCTGTCTGGATGATCTGTCCACTTATGTAAGTGGGCTGTTAAAAGTCTCCTACTATTATTATAATGTCAATTTCTCCTTTTATGTCTGTTAGTATTTGCTTTATATATTTAGGTGCTTCTGTATTGGGTGCAGATATGTTAACAAATGTAATATCCTCTTCTTGTATTGATTCCTGCATCATTATATAATGCCCTTCTCTGTCTTTTGTTATAGCCTTTGTTGTAATGTCTATTTTGTCTGAAATGAGTATTGCTAACCTCACTTTCTTGCTGTTTCCATTTGCATGAAATATCTTTTTCCATCCTCTCCCTTTCAGTCTGTGTGTCTTTAGCTCTGAAGTGAGTCTTTTGTAGGTAGCATACATAAGGATTTTATTTTTTTACCCAGTCAACCACCCTATGTCATTTGATTGGAGCATTTAGTCCATTGACATCTAAAGTACTGGGTTGGCCAAAAGGTTTGTTTGTTTTTTTCCATAAGATATCTCTAGTAGCATTTAGTTCTCTTTAATTTCATTCAAGACAATTTTGTTAGATTGTGTGTGGCAGCTGTCATATCAGTGTGCACCTAAAAAAAGACATCAAACTTGGTGAATTTTTGTGTAGCCATTTTAATATCAAAGATGGAAGATAAAAAGCAACATTTTTGGCATATTATGCTTTATTATTTACAGAAAGGTAAAAATGCAACTGAAACACACAAAAAGGTTTGCACAGTGTATGGAGAAGGTGCTGTGACTGATCGAACATGTCAAGAGTGGTTTGCAAAGTTTCGTGCTGGAGATTTCTCGCTGGACAATGCTCCATGGTCAGGTAGACCAGTTGAAGTTGATAGCAATCAAATAGAGACATTAATTGAGAACAATCAATATTATACCACGCAGCAGATAGCCGACATACTCAAAATATCCAAATCAAGCATTGAAAATCATTTGCACCGGCTTGGTTATTTTAATCTCCTGATGTTTGGATTCCACATAAGTGAAAACAACCTTCTAGACCATATATCCCCACATGCAATTCTCTACTTAAACGTAATGAAAACATCTGTTTTTAAAACAAATTGTGACGGGCAATGAAAAGTGGATACTGTACAATAATGTGGAACAGAAGAGATAATGGGGCAGGCAAAATATACCACCACCAACCACACCAAAGTCCAGTCTTCACCCAAAGAAGGTGATGTTGTGTATATGGTGGATTGGAAGGGAGTCCTCTATTATGAGGTCCTTCTAGAAAAGCAAACAATTAATTCTGACAAGTACTGCTCCCAATTAGACCAAGTGAAAGCAGCACTTGATGAAAAGCATCCAGAATTAGTCAACAGAAAATGCATAATCTTCCATCAAGATAACGCAAAACTGCATGTTTCTTTGATGATGAGGCAAAATCAGTTATAGCTTGGCTGGGAAGTTCTGATTCATCCGCCATATTCACCAGACATTACACCTTCAGATTTCCATTTATTTAGGTCCTTACAAAATTCTCTTAATAGAAAAAATTTCAATTCCATGGAAGATTGTAAAAGGCACCTGGAACAGTTCTTTGCTCAAAGATAAAAAGTTTTGGGAAAATGGAATTATGAAGTTGCCTGAAAAATGGCAGAAGGTAGTGGAACAAAAGGGTAAATACATTGTTCAATAAAGTTCTTGGTGAAGATGAAAAATATGTCTTTTATTTTTACTTAAAAACCGAAGGCACTTTTTGGCCAACCCAATAATTATTGACAGGTATGTAATTATTGCTGTTTTCCAGTTGTTTATGTAGTTCTTCTCTGTTTATTTCTTCTTTTTGTTTCTTCCCTTGCAGTTTGATGATTTTCTTTCATAGTATGCTGTGTTCCTTTCTTTTTAGTTTTTATGAATCTATTGCAGGGTTTTTAAAAAAAATATCTTTATTGGTGTATAATTGTTTTACAGTGGTGTGTTAGTTTCTGCTTTATAAAAAAAGTGAATCAGCTATACATATACATATATCCCCATATCTCCTCCCTCTTGCATCTCCCTCCCACCCTCCCTATCCCACGCCTCTAGGTGGTCACAAATATGGTTGCCATGGGGTTCATAGTTGTTGACCCATAATTATATCTACTTGTTTCAAACTGGTAGTCATTTAATCTTGCTGGGTAGAATATCCTATGTTACAGGTTTTTCCCCTTTCAGCACTTTGAGTATATTATGGCACTACCATCTGCCCTGCAAAGTTTCTGCAGATAAATCAGCTGATAGGCTTAGGGAGGTTCCCATGTATATAACTTTTTGCTTTTCTCTTGCTGCCTTTAGAATTCTCTCTTTAACTTTAACTTTTGCCATTTTAATTATGATATGTCTCTGTGTGGATTTGTTTGGGTTCATCTTGTTTAGAACCCTCTGTGCTTTCTGTATCTGGATATCTGTTTTTGTTTTTTTTCCTTCAGGTTTGAGAAGTTTTCAGCCATAACTTCCTCAATACATTTTTGATTTGCTTCTCTCTCCTTCTTCTGGAACGCCTATAATGTGAATGTTGGTATACTTAATATTATCCTAGAGACCTCTTAAATTCTTTTCATTTTTTATAAATTTAGTTTTTCTTTGTGCTGTTATGATTAGGTGATTTCCATTATTCTATCTTCCAGATTCCTTATGTGTTCTTCTGTATCACTCAGTCTGCTATTCATTCCTTCTAGTGTGTTTTTATTTCAGCTGTTGACTTCTTCATTTTTGATTGGGTCTTCTTAAAATATTTTTAAAATTTTTTTATATTTTCTAGTTCCTTGTTAAAGTGCTCACTGTATACATCATTTTTCCCCCTAATCTTTTAACATTTTTATTACCAATGCTTTGAATTTTTTATCTGGTAAATTGTTTATTTCTGTTTCATTATTTATTTTTTCAAAGGTTTTTCTCTTGCTCTTTCAGTTGAGAGTAGTTCCTCTGCCTTTTCATTTTGCTTAACTTTCTCTGCCTCTTTTAATTTAGGTTAAACATTTACTGATTGTGGCTCTTGTGTGAGAGCATCCCTATGCAGTCTACATATGCCCAATGCCTCTGTGAGAGAGCTGGATTTGATGTGGGTCTGGAGGTAGAGGGGATAGAGCTGGCATCGGGTGTGAGTTGGGACTTCCTCTCAGTTCAGTGGCCATCACCACCCTATAGAGGGTATTGTCTGATTCCAAGTTGCTGGAGCAGAAACTCTGAGGGGTGAGTTCAAGCTTGCTCTGTTCCTTTTAAGTGTGTGTTTTCCCTTTCCCTGTACTGGGACCCTTGCCTCAGAGGGTCAGGGTGCTGAAACAAGTGGAATCCATGTGGACCCTCAGCTCATATTAGCTACAGACCGAAGTCCTGTTCACTGCCTGTGCAAGTGACCACGGCTCTGCTCAGATGCAGCCTTGGGTGTAAGTCCCTTTTGTGCTTCACAGCATATAACTGTCCCCAGCCTCCGTTGCCCCCACCCTATTGTGAACTGTTCTGCAGGGAAGGCGGGGCCCTTGTGGCCTCTCAGTGTGTATGGGGCGGGTGAGCTGGAGTTTAGTGGCTGCCGTCAGAGATCCGGGCCGCTTTTTTTTGCACTGAGTAAGATCCAACAATGCCACTCCCTCCCCATTGATGCTAAGCCCTGGGACCAGGTCGCATCTGCGTCCCACAGTCTAGTCTTCTCCCTGGTCATGGCTGTCCCAGATCCAGTGCTGCACTGTGATGTGGTGTGAGTGGGGCCAGAATTTTTGCCCAACTTGGTCTGAGGTGTGCTGTGAGGCAGTCTCAAGAAACTCATCAGCCAGTAGAGCAAACCTCTCTCCTCCCTGCCTCAGGGGCAAGCCAGTGTGCGTACTCCCTATGAGCAGAGTCCGGGCTTCCCACAGCCCTTCCGTTAGTCCCAGGGGTCCTCCAACCAGCCAAGGGGGCTTGTCTCTCCCTCATAGGATCCCAGGACTGGGGTGCCCAGTATGTGGCTCAAACTGCTCACTCCTCAGTGTGGGTGTCCCCCCCTTGTAATCTGCATTTTCTTCTGAGTCCCTTTCCAGGGGCACAATTCCCAAACTAATTGCTTTTCTTCCCTTCCTATCCAATTATGTGTATATCTTTCTTACAATCTTCATTGTACAGCAGTTCTTCTGCCAGTCTCCAGTTAGTTTTCAATGAGAATTTTTCCACATGTAGATGTATTTTTGATGTGTTCATGGTGGGAGATGAGCTTCATGCCCTCTTACTCCATCGTCTTGATCTGAACCTTGGGGCTGTACCATTTTACATTCCAGAGCGCAAAGGTTCCAGTTTCTCCACATCCTTGCCAAAATTTAAAAAAAAATTTTTTTTTAATAGTAGGCATCCTAATGGGTGTGAGGTGGTATCTCATTGTAGATTTGGTTTGTATGATTAGTGATGTTGAACTTCTTTTCATGTGTTTTTTTGGCCATTTGTATGTCTTCTTTTGAGATATGTCTATTCAGGTTCTTTCCCCATGTTTTTTTTTTTTTGTTTTTTTTTTTTTTTTTGCGGTACGCGGGCCTCTCACTGTTGTGGCCTCTCCTGTTGTGGAGCACAGGCTCCGGACGTGCAAGCTCAGTGGCCATGGCTCACGGGCCCAGCCGCTCCGCAGCATGTGGGATCTTCCCGGACCAGGGCACGAACCCGTGTCCCCTGCATCGGCAGGCAGACTCTCAACCACTGCGCCACCAGGGAAGCCCTTTCCCCATGTTTTAATTGAGGTATTTGTTTTTTTTGTTGTCATTGAGTTGTATGAATTCTTCATAAATTCTGGATATTAACCCCTTATCAGATATATGATTTGCTAATATTTCCCCCTTCTACAGATTGCCTTTTCACTCTGTTGATTTTATCCTCTGATTAAAAACAGAAGTTATTAATTTTGATATAGTTCAGTTTATCTATTTTTATTTTTTGCCTGCACTTTTGATGTCATATATAAGAAAATATTGCCAAATCTAATATTATGAAGCTTTTCCCCTATGCTTTGTTCTAAGAGTTTTAGCTCCTGTGATTAGGTCTTTCATCTACTTTAGTTAATTTTTCTATGTGTTGTAAGGTAAGGGTCCAACTTCATTTTTCAGCATGTATATATACAGTTTTACCAAGATTTCTTGAAGAGTGTTCTGTCCCCATTGTGTAGTTTTGGTACTCTTAACAAAAACAATTTGACTGTATCTGTAAGGGGTTACTTCTGGACCCTCTTTTTATTCCGTAGGTCTATGTGTCTGTTTTTATGCCAGTGCTAGAGTTTTTTGATTACCGTAGCTTTGTAATAAGTTTTGAAATCTGGAAGTGTAAGACTTCCAACTTTGATCTTTGAACAGTTTTTTTAAAGGTAGATGCTTTCTTCCCAGAATTGCGATTATAGTTTTCAGCTTTCATTCACTGCCTCATCTTTGTATAAAAATCTTCTATTAGCTTATATATTTGCACTTATCAAGATCTAGTTGTGTAGCCATGAAAGCCAAATGATGCAGTTCTCCATTAGAGAATGTTATGCATGCAAGACAGAAAATGTATTAAAAAATATGGTATATGGAAATATGAGTTTAGAAGTACCATTGTATGGAGGTGAGGTGAAGGAAAGCTTTATAAGAGGGTGTATTTGGAGCCAGGCTTTATAGGGTGGATATGTGTGGAACCACATTAGATAGAAAGGAGATAACTTTTGGGGCAGGAAGAAAAGCATATTGAGGAGAAAGCCAGTTCTGATTAGATCAAAGACAGTGAAACAACTTGTTAAGAACATGGATTATAAGCAAACTGGGCTTTGTATCTGGCTATTATTTCATTTTTACTCTTAAAAGTTTATATATTCAAGCTGGCCAGATACATTTTTTCTTTTGTTTTGTAAATTATGATTGAGAAAGCAGAGAATTTAATTTTTATTTTCTAAATCTACCATGGCAATTATATTTTTATTTACATGTTTCCTCACGTAATTTAGGATTAAAAGGGTTTTTATACTTACCCACTATTATGGCTGTTAATGTTTTCTTCTGTGTGTGTGTATATATATATATATTACATATATGTATACATGTACACACACACACATATATATATATAGTTTTCTACATATGGATGCTCTGTAATCTGGGGCAGAATGTTTGTTTTTTAATCTTCATTAAAAAATAGAGCTCATATAAATAAAATGAGATAGTTTTTGTTCTAAAAAAATAAAAATTTTAAAAGGTAATGAGAAAAGCGGTCTTTAAAATGCAGAAATTTTGTATGATTAAATGGAAAAATGGGATAGAGTCTAGAGAGAAACTGTACGAAGCCTTGTTACACCTTGTACAACTAGAATGGAAGTTGTAACCAGCCATTCTGGATCACAGGCCTAGAGAAGATGAAGAATCTTAAAAATAATACCTCTGCCTTTGTTTAGACGTGTCATGGTAGGCAACTTGGAGGCATTGGAGCAGAAATATGCCATGAGCAAAATGATACTTAGGAAGAGACATATCTGAAGTTTTATATAGCAAATATTATAGATAGGAGAATCTTGAATTTAATAGGATTCCCTACTGGCTATTATATTCATGTAGATATGATTAGATAGGAATTTGTCTATAGCAGCTGCCGTAGAAATATAAAGCAATGTGTAGTAATGTGCTAAAATGAAGGGAAATGGTAAAGAACAAATTCAGGATAGCTTCAGGAGAGATGGGCATGTAATTGAATTTTCAGTTTTATGTGTGTGTGCATGTGTTTGTGTTTTGAACCTGAAGCAGATAAGGACGAGGGACAGGAACTATAAGTAGAGATGATCCCAAGTATATTTTGAAGTGATATGTCAGAACTGGTGACTGAATACAAGGCAAGAGAAAACAGAGGAGTCACAGATGACTCTAATGTTTCAAATTTGAGTGACCAGGAGATGGGTGGTATTGCTGATTTCATACACACACATGATGCCACTCACACATACACTCTCGCACATATACAGAGGCATACCTACCACTTTTAATCTGGGTAGTGAAATTAAAATGTACACATTAGATAAAACCAAGGGTTATAGAAGTTATTGTTATCTCTAGTTTCTATAAAAGTTTTTGCCAGCATATGAAAGTTGTAGTAATTCTCAAATTAAAAAGAAAAGATGTGGAACAAAGATTAGAAATCCAATTAATATTCTCATTTTCTATTTCTTCTTTGTGAAATCATTACTATATTTATCTTTACAGTGTTAGCAAAATTGAGTAAAATATAAATTAAGAAAATTTTAAGATTCTAATATTTCTAAAACTGGCCCTTGCAAGTTGATTTTCTCATTAAAATGTGGAGTTTTTTCCTTACTATATGAAAAAAATCCGATTTCAAAAGTAAAGAAAGTTTTTTAAGAAACATTTGCATATTGATTCAACTTAAGAAAGTATGTAGTTCTGCTTTTGCTACAAAAATCCTATGTTAAAGGAATATATGACTTCTATATAAAAATCTTCCAATTTTTTTCCATGGACAGATGTTTTCTATACACATATTAGTGCCTTAAAGGAAGGCTAAATTGGTCTAATGCCAACTTGCAATGTTATTTTTCTGAGGAAGAATTTGATTTCATAGTTAATATAATTTAACCCATGAAAGTAAGATAGTTTCATTGACATAGAGATGTTGGCATGTCTAAAATTCTCAAAGTATATTGCAATTAATATTTTCATGACCTTGAAATGTCTCCTATAGAAGCCAATCCACTTTCTGAATTACAGTTGCTTTATAAATAAGACAATTTGTGCTTAGTCTTTGAATTTAAATGTTTAATATCTTAAATGCTATGTAATTTTGTTGTATCAAAACATATTGAAAACAATGTCAAAAATAAATTTCACTATGTATACTCCAAGTTCAACTTGAACTGTGTGGAGCATATGTAATAGTTATAATTTTAGGACAGAAAATATATGTGTACAAATACATGTCCTACGATACCCTTATTTATTGCATTTAACACATCTTGCTTTATTTTTCCCCTGAGGAAAGGCATTCTTTCTGTTCCTTTTTTGTCTTTTTCCTTCTTAGCAGTGAAAAAGTATAGACATAGATACAGACATTTTCACTAAAATGTCATAGGAAGCTATCTGGTTATACTTTATGAGGTAATTTTCTAAGATGGTATTCTAAGAAATTCAAATGGAAAGATCCAGTATAAAGTAATTATTTTATCATCATACTAAGTAAGATAAAGTTAAATTTTACAATGTAAGTTAATAAGTAAAATTCAATTTCATAAACACTCATCCAGTGCCTCCTTTCTGATCAGTATTTTGTGAGAAATTTTCAAGCAAATATAGCACACCATCCGTATCCTTAATGAGCTTGCATAACATGGTGGTTAGGGAAAGATTTTTTTCTCCCATGACTCAATTAATATACATGAATTAATAAATTCTGTAATAATAGTAAATGTAGCTAATAGTCAATATTTGTTGAATTTTTACTACCTGACAGGCATTGCATTAAGTAGTTTACCTGCATTATCTCATCAAATTCTCAGTGAAAGCCCCATGAAGTATATCCTATGTTTTATTGTGTTTGTTTTATGGATTTAGAAACATACCCAAGAGGTGAAGGAACTTCTCCAAGCTCATGCAGCTGACATTTGAATCGAGGCAGTATAACTCCCAGTGTGTGCTCTCAACCACCAGAGAACACCAATGAATGTAACAGGGGAAAAAACAAGATAGAGAGTTATGTTACAGAGAGCCTTGTAGAAAACATGAGCCACGGGTTAGCCCTTGAATAATTATGTGGGACATACAGATATAAGAGAGCATAGAGTTTCCAAGGGAGGAAGAGATGAGGAGTGGACAAAATACGATGACTATATGGTGTGCTGAAGAGAATGACCTAACACAGTAGTGAGTTATTTTAAGGACTACTCGTGTAGTCACTCTGACTCATACAGTTATGATCACTACATTCAAGGAAGCCCCTGATGCTGTCCATCAATTACATGAAACTGCCCTTGTCTATTTTCTCTTCCATTTTGTGCATTATTATTTCATAATTTCAGCACTCCTTTTACACTTTCAATACCTCTTCTCCAATCCTCACCCTCAGCTTATGATATTACTTTCTTTTTTATTGAGAAAAATAGAAGGAAATAGAAGAAAACCTCCACTAGTCCCACCATCACATTCACCCTCTTACTTGCATTTGCAGTCCTGTACTCTGCCTTCTGTCCTATTACTATGAGCGCATTGTCCCTGCTTCTAATTACAGACAGCCCATCTATTGCACAGTTGATGCCCTCCCCTCTAAATTACGCAAGTGCATTGTTGCAACAACTCTGCCCACCTCTTCGACATCAATTGTTTTTTCTCTCTTGGTTATTCCTAGCAGCATGGAAGCAAACTGTTTATTCTCCCTTAAAAGCAAACAAACATATAAATAAAATACCTCTTGAGACAACACTTCTCACAGGTATATCCACTTCTCTTCTTGTTCAAAATCTTGAAAGAATTGTCTACATTCACTGTCTTCAACCACTCCCCACCTCCATTTTGTCCTAAACCCACTCCAGCTAACTTTATTCTTCACAATACCAGCACTACTGCTCTTGCCAAGGTTGTTGATGATCTCTATGTTGTTCCATTTAATCATATATTCTCAGATTTCATAGTTCTTGAGCTAGCAGCATGGTTTGACACAGTTGATTTCTATCTCCTTTTTGAAACAAATTTTTCACTTGGCTTCCAAGTTACTAGGCTGTCCTAATTTTCTTATACCTCTATGGCCTTATATCCCCTTGTTATTTACTGGTGCTTTTTTTTTTTTCTCTCCCTAACCTCTAAACATAGGTATGTCCCAAGAATAAGTCCTTGGAGTGGGCCTATTTTCTGTCAGTACTCACTCCCTTTTCGTAGTCTCTTCATTATAAATATCCTCTTGACCTCCAGTCTAGACCTCTCCTCTGACATCCAGAATTGAACATCTAATGTTCATCTCTTTATTTGAATATGTAACACTCATCTGAAACTTAACATCTCTGAAACTCAGCACCGGATAATCCTATGAAACCCCCTCTTTTCATGGAGTCCATCATCTTAGGAAACGGAAACGTCACTCTTCCAGTTGCTCATGCCAAACCTTGGAACCTTGGTTGCTCTCTTGCAACCCACAACCCTGACACATCAGCAATTTCAAAATATTAGCTCTTTTCATCATCCCCACTGCTACCATATTACTCAAAGCCATGAACAGTTTTCCCCTGAATTATTGTAGTAACCTACTAAGTGCTTTTTGTTTTGTTTTGATTTTTGCTTTTCCTTTGGTGTACCCTACAGTCTCTAATTCAATATAATGGTCAGAGTGATCCTATTAAAATTTAAGCTAGTTTTTGCTACTACTTTGTTTAAATCTCTCCAATGCTTTTCATCTCCTTCCGTGAAAAAACCAAAGTCCTTTTAATATCCTACCAAGCTCTACATGATCTAGCTTCCCATTACATCTCCCACATCCTGTGTTAGTACTTACCCACCTTCTCTCTCAGTTCCAGGTACAGTCAACACTGGAGCACACGGGGAACACTCCACTTCAGGGCTTTAGAACTTTCTATTCCCTCTGTCTGGGATGTTTGTTCCCTGAATATTCTTATGGTTTGCTCCCTTACCTTCAAGGTGTTTGCTAAATGTCACTTTCTCTCTGGGCTCTTCCTTGGCCACATTATATAAAATTATACACACATGACACCTTCTATCTCCTTTCTCTACTTTATTGTTCTCCTTTATACTACTGCGTACTTAACATAGAGCATGTTTTACTTATTTATCTTCTTTATTTTCTGCTTCCCACACTAGAGCATAAGTTCACTGAATGCAGAGCTCTTTCTATGTTTTTTTCACTGCTGTATCCTCAGCTCTTAGAAGAGTTTTTGCTGTATGATGGGCACTCAATAAATATTTGTTGAGCAAATTTATAAATTAATAAATGATAGTATATATTCTGATGGTATATAGGGGATGTGACAGGTGGAAAATCTTGACTTTGATTTTGTAATCAAAAGAGAGCTGTTACAGGTTTTCAGAGGGAAACTGACATGATGACAGAGGTATAGATCTGCATTGGGCTAAACTGGCATTTTTGTCATCTTTTCTTTCAGCAGGACAGTTAGCCTGGAGCAGAATAAGAAAAAAATGAAAATTGGAAATAGTTCCATGTTGGGAATACTACAATGTGTTCTGTGAAAAAAGATCAGAAAAAAATGAATAGCTAGAATTTAGTGCTAGCTAAGACAGTGCTAACAAATTGTTAACTTTTAAGTTGAAGTGTCCTCCTTTTTTTAGTTTCCATTTATTGAGAAATTACTGGGTGCAAATCACTATGCTAGGTACTTATAAACCATCAACCTTTAGTTCTCCTTCTCAATACTCAAGTTGGGCTTTAAAAGTAAGTGGCATTATTCCCATTTTACAATTAAGGGAACTGAGGGGAGAAGAGACATTTTTGTTTAGGCTGAACTATTGGAAATGGCTTTTTTTCCAAATTTCTTCTAAACTTGCTGCCAGAACTGTCTTCCCAGTCTTTGGATGATTGATTTAGTTGCATCTTCTGGCTATTTTCAACTAGTACAAAAGCCACATTTTCAAATAGTAATGGTGTAACCTAGCTTTTGGGTAAAAGTGAGTGGCCGTCATATTCTCCAATGTGGCAGGCATCCATGATTTCATTTTTAGTGAGGGGCATTTTGGAGACTTCTTCACTGAACAGTTGTCAGTCAGCATGGACCAAACACCTCATCTGACATCGTTCTGTCTCCCGCCCCAGCCCAGGTTTCTTCTTCAGGCAATAAACCAGCCAAAGACTTGCTTCTGGTGCTCCCTACCTCAGCAGACAGTCCCATAATGCAGAGCCCAATCTCGAGGGCTTGAATCCAGCTACCTTTTACCCTGTCCAGTTGTTCTTAGAAACCCGTGGCTCCTTGCCACAAGAAAGTGTGGAAATGTACTTCTTCAATCACTTATACTTCTTTTCCCCACCTGGTCCTTCAGACTCCTCTAGAATATTTCCTGCCTCACATATCTCCAAACATCAAGGAAGTCTTGTCACAGTTCCCCAAGTGCTTTCTCATTGTATGAGACCAGCGCATTACTACAGGTTACAGTTTCACAGCCAATAAATATCTATGCAAGAGTGAGGTGCTGATCTCTAAAAAGCAGTCACAACCTCTGAAAATTAATATCTTGGGATCCTTGTCATTTGGCTTGAGAAGTGAAAAGTACCTTTCTTCCCTGCCCCAGAAGTAGGAACTACCACCACATATCCAATGCCTTTGAATTTCTTTACTTCATTGAACTATTCTTCATATTCCTACTCTTCTCTCATAGAGTCTGTAGGAGGGTGATAGAGATTCAGAGTCACAGTATCCGCTCTGATATCTTCCCAGCAGTTTCTTTTAGAATTTGGGTTACCTATCACTTGCTGGCTTCAGTTTTGAGACTTGCTGAAATTCCAAAAAAGTATTTTTCTTATGCCATTATACCTATCTATATTTATCTTTTATCAGACAGCATACAAGTTGTAAAGCCAGAATTTGTACAAGGCTCTATGACTCCGAAGTTGTACCCTTCCAGATGTTCCTTACTTGAGTTCCTTGAGAGGGCAGAGGACAATGAAATATGTGTAGAACAATGAGGAGGCAATGGTAAGGAGATTGAGATGATAAAGGGCAAGCATACATATCTATGAAATGCTGCCGTGTATCTTGTTCAATGTAAACTTGAGGTCCAGTTAATGTGTACTGTACTATTAACGAGTATTCAGCTAGAATGGATATGTCTGCATTTAAGGCATCTAGAAGCTCATGCCAAATGCATCTCAAGACCAGATGATTTAAGTGAACTCTGGAATAGAAAGGACAATGAATGTGAGTCCTACAGTGGTACCATTTTAGGGAGTCCAGAATTGACATGCATTATGGTGGGAGTGGGGATAAGAGGAACAACAGGACTGATTAAGTAGGTGTCTGAGACAGATGGTGTAGACTTCAAACAAAGAAATCCACAGGGTGGTGGGTAAATAATAATGAGGGTAGCATTGAGGAGTAAGGAAAAACTGGCCATGGACAACCCCATTTTAAGAATTCAGGGAAAGTAGGTTTATTAAAGTAAACTTTATAAGTTTATTAAAGTAAACTTTAAATGTTTACTACCTTTGACAATAATAAAGTTTATAAAGTTTATAAAGTTTATAAAGTTTATTAAAGTAAACTTTAAATGTTTACTACCTTTGACAATAAATATTATGCAAGATCAAATAACACTTGGAAGAATGTTTTTTTCAGTGTTTTTGTTATAACCTCTTATTATAGTCAAGAGGATCAGGTAATAAGAAAAGATAAGACTGAGCAACATATCAGAATCAAGTGTATCTTTTTAGAAAAAATTGTTGGTTTTCCATCCTAACATAAATACTCCATCAGAAGCAAACAAACAAACTGAAGTTGAGTGAGAAACATTGTCATATACCTGGAATTTAAGTAATAAAGAAAATTTCATTGGTAGAAGAGCCACCAATGTGCATATGTGGGGAAATGTCGATTTAATTGCAAAATTTTCGTGTCATGTACAATTCCAAAATAATATAATAACTTAAAAAAAAGACATTTAGTACCTTTCATAAACAGTTTCAATCATCTGAGAGTCAGTTCAGCTGTGAGTGATTTTAACAGAAGTAAATTGCTTCAACTGTGTGTTTAATAGACTGTGTCACAAAACTGCAACTTGAAAACAGGAGGCTGAAAGACATGAGGTAGACATGAGGTGCATATGTTTCAGCCATAGCCTGGCTGTGGCAGATACCTTCTGGGAGAGCCTGGCTGGGGCTACACAACTACCATATTTTCATATTTATTCTTGATAATATAGGGGGTAGACAGAGATAGGGTCTCCCTAATAAAGCATATTCCTTTGTTTTTATATATGCATGGAATATTTGTATCTTACAGAGAACATTGTTAGAAAGAGATAAAGTAACACAGGGTACCCATTTTCACTATGCTTAAAAATGACAACCCAAAATACTTCTGGGTAGATTATTAGTTTTACCTTTATGAAATTATAATGATGAAAGTTTTGGTTTGGTGCCACTTTTAAAGATGTGAATAGATTTCACATGGCCCTTGTTGTGTTTGTAGCGACCCTTACGCTTACAATTATATTTCCCACTCACATGTTTTATTACATCCAGTACACAGAACGTCAGATGAGTTAGTGTCATCATCATCACTTACAATGGTTAGCTGAGTTTCCCAAAGTCATTTATGAAAAAGGACCACACTATGTCTCAACCCACAGTCTTTGAATACATAAGAGCTCCCTCTCCATCTCACTGCTGTTGTCCATTTGTCACCTAGGCTGGGCAGCTATGTGACCATTGGGGCAGGTTTCCATTTGACATATGATAGCTGTGCATTCTTTGGTGCAGAGCACACCAAGCTAGTTCAACTAACTCGTTCAAGAAATACATGTTATTAGAGCCTACCACATGCCAGGAACTGTGCCAGATCCTATGACTGCAAATATGAGTTAGACATATTCCCTGCCACTGTGGGATTTAAATTCTAGCTGAGGTAAAGAGAAACATACACAAGAAACACCTTGTATGTTTGAAAACTTTGCATGATCAATTGATCTGTTTCTCTAACACACACATATAGCACTTTTAAAAATTGTATTTTGGGGGCTTCCCTGGTGGCACAATGGTTAAGAATCCACCTGCCACTGCAGGGGACACGAGTTTGAGCCCTGATCCGGGAAGATCCCACATTCCGCGGAGCAACTAAGCCCGTGCGCCACAACTACTGAAGCTCACGCGCCTAGAGCCCGTGCTCTGTAACAAGAGAAGCCACCGCAATGAAAAGCCCGTGCACCACAATTACTGAGCCTGCTCTGTAGAGCCCGTGAACCACAAATACTGAAGACTGCACACCTAGAGCCCGTGCTCTACAACAAGAGAAGCCACCGCAATGAGAAGCCCACACAGAGCAGACAAGAGTAGCCCCCGCTCACCGCAACTAGAGAAAGCCCACGCGCAGCAACAAAGACCCAACACAGCCAAAAGTAAATAAATCAAATTTTTTTTAATTGTATTTTTCAAGGGCTGATAGAAGACTTTTAATACTAATTGAGCTTTTGATGATTAAGCAACTTTGAGGAATTAGTTTAAACATCTGAAAGTTTAAAAAGAAAAGGCAAAATTTTCTTCGAATGAGCTTTTGGACGTAGTCACAACAGCAGCAAACTTCTCCTTTGCCAACGGCAAACTTCCCTTTTGCATTCAAAATAGGAAAAGGCTTTTTTCTTTTTCCTTTCCTGCTCATTCCCCTTCTCTTCCTAAACATTTTGGTCCAAAAGCCATTAGGTAGGGCTGAGCATGGGAGGAAGGCCATGGTCAGCCAATCAGAGTCAGAGGCCATGCAGGATGAGGAAAGTGTCCATGTGTGGTGCTAGTGTCAGAGCGTGTGGAGTACAAGGAGGACAAACACACAGGCATCCGAGCCCAAGCAGGGTGAGGAGAAAGGCCTCATAGCTAAGTACACTTGTATGGGGTATCAGAAGCTGTGTAAGTTCAGATGTCAGTCCTGTGGGAGGTGGCCTGGAATGGCATATCAGAATGTGACCAGCACTGAGAAAGCACCCTCACAGGAGAGCTTCCAAGAATGGTTAGCACCTGATTGAGGCGAAGAGTGCTTTCACGTGAGGGCCAGCCTGTTTGAGGATTCATAGCCAAGTCAGATCTGCAGGACATCAATGCATGAGGAGAGGCATTTTGCATGAGGAGTCCAAGTGGGGTGAATAGGTTTCCATGCAGAAGCTGATTCAGGGCAGGATGCTGGATTCTAGGTAAGGTTGAGGAGGACTGCTGGGTGTCAGGGTGGTCCAGAGCTGCATGGATAAGGTGTGGAGGAAGCTGGCCACATAGAGTTAGGGCAGCACCCTATGCTGTGTTTCAGAGGTCATGTGTATGGGGGAGATGACGACAGAGGTGATGGGAGATTGGTTTCATACAGTGGGATTGATCAAATCAATCAGGATTCTTACTGTCAAAAAAGGGAGATAAAAACCTGGAAAGGGAAAATTTAGAATGAACCCTGTGGAATTGGAATGGAATTGGGGATATCAATATCAACTTCTAGATTCTATTATAGAAAGAAAGGTAAAAAGACATTTTAAAGGCAAGTGTGCACGTGCATCCTATGTGTTTGGGTATGTGTGTATACACACACACATACACACACATATATTCCAACTGCTGTCCACTGAGAGGGCTTGGGAACAGTGACCTCCCAATAACAGTGAGCATACCTATCACCTGTATCTTGAATTTCTTAATAAATCTAAAAGGAATCAGAGCTCCTTAGAGAAATGCCTGATTGCTGTCTTGGGTCAGGGATAGTGTAAGTGAGTTTAGAACATCTTGTACCAAGAGCAGGGGAGGGCATACAGAGTGATGGAGGATCCAGAAGCCAGGGTGAAGGGGCTCCAACTACCCCAATTTGGGACAAATTTAACGTCAAATAAATAATGATATGAATGGACCATAACCTATTGAGAAAAAAATAAGATTCCATGAATCTATACTATTGCGAATAAATGAATACGTAAGTAGACATTTTGGTGAGCAATGGAACATCTAAACAGCTCTAATTGTCCTCCATACAAAAATACTTATTAATTACAAAGGGAAAATAGAGGACACTGTGTTAATTAGTGAAAGTGAACACCATCAGCAATCGGATGAGTCAAAATCTTACCCCACCTGATAGTGTGTAGCAGCTCTTATTCAATATTCCTGCCAGAGATGTGTAATTTGAATCTAATCATGAGGGACATTAAACACATCCAAGCTGAAGGACATTCAACAACAACAAAAACTGGCCCGTAAACTTCAAGATGTCAAGGTCATAGATGTCAAGGATAGCCTGAGTTTGAAGAGCCTAATGAGACATAGTCATATGCCATTCATGAATTTGAACTTGAGCCTTTTGCTATAAAGACTTTATTAGAACAGTTGGTGAAATTTGAATAGTGTCTGAGGATTAAGTGGTAGTAATGGATCAATTCTAATTTCTTTATCTAATTGTTATATAAAAGAATATCCTTATTTGCAGAAAATTCTAAAGTATTGAAGTTGATGGCTCATCATGCAAATAACTATCTCACATCATTTGTGCTACTTTGTGTTTTTGAAAATACAATTTTTTTTAAGTCTTGACTTAATTGAAGATGGGTCATTTGTTCAAAATTATTTCAGAAGCTGAAAAAAATATGTTTGCAGTATCTTAAGTATTATAGATTAGTTTCCTTAGGAAGATTATTTTACAGTAGGTTTATTAGGGAGTGCTCTTGGGATTAATGTCTTTGGGCAGGAAGAGAAGGAAGCAGGATTGTGCAGATGGAAAATTCCAGTGGTTTGGTGATAAATGTTTAATATATGGTTCTCTGAAATAATGGTGATATTTTTAAAGCCCTGATTTATATTGTTTATACTTTCCCATAGTGTGAGTACTCTCACTCTGGCAGATTTTAAGGTACCCACTTGACATCACTGGACGTGAAGTAGAGGAGCAGTTAGATGCACAAACCAGCTCTGGTGTGCTGGTACTAGCCAGTTCCAGCATATCACTGAGTTGAGCTGTGATGCAGTCTGAATGGAAGCCTCAGCCAGTCCTATGGGAAGAGTTTTGAACATAGAACGCACTTTCAAAATGGTCCCAGATTGGCACAAGTGAGTCAGATCACTATACCCATGGATTGATCAACCATTGAATACAGGTGCCTTAGGAAGAGGGCATGCTATTGAGAAAAATCAGCCCTCTTCCCCCCAGGCAGTCTTCAAAGCCAGCCTGGCAACTGGGGCTATTTGCCAGCAGCACTCAAACATTTGGATGTTTGTTTGTTTTCCCCTGTATGAAGAATCTAGGCAGCACATCATAGCACCCATCACGTTCAGTGATGAATCCTCATATTTGGGTCTTCCTCAATTCACAAGAAGAAATCAGGGAGCATATATATATATATATATATATATATATATATATATATATATATATATATATATGGAGAGAGAGAGAAAGAGGGAGAGAGATAGAGAGACAGACTCTAAGAAACTCTTCTCACTCCCAACTCTGTATCTGCTCACACCATATCAGGAGTTCCAGTCAGTTTTACTTAAAACTCCTAACTTTAGTGCATTCAATGACATTTAAAACAAAAAAGTTATGAAAAGTGTGCATTTTTATAATTCTGAAGAATCTTTTTAAATAGAATGATAATCTGGGATATGTAGAAAAAGCAATTTCTTTCCCTCTTTGGAGGTAGCTTTTTGCAATGATAGTCCATCTTTATTCCCATAGTGTTTCATTAAGTTGCCAGCTTTCGGAGGCTGAATGGTGTCATTCCCCCCTCCCCCTGCCCCATATGTCTACATCCAAATCCCCAGAACCTGTGAACATTATCTTATATAGCAAAAGGGACTCTGTGGTTGTGACTAAGTATATTGAGATGGGGAGATCATCGTGGATTATGTGGGTGGGCCCAGTATAATCACAAGGGTCTTTAAGAGGCTGCAGGAGGGGTCAGAAAGAAGGCCATGTAACAATGGAAGCAGAGACTGGAATGACACACTTTGAAGAGGGAGGAAGGAGTTGCAAGGCAGACTGTAAGAGCCTCTCCAAGCTAGAAAAGGCAAGGCAGTGGGTTCTCCCCTCAGAGCCTGCAGAAGGAACCAGCTCTCCTGACACCTTAGCCTTAGCCTAGTGAAACTAATTTCAGGCTTCTGGCCTCCAGAACTATAAAAGAATAAATTTGTGCTGTTTCAAGCCACCATGTTTGTGGTAATTTGTTACAGTAGCCATAAGATATGAATACACCAACCTACCCAAAGGAGAGCCCCAGAGTTGAAGGTGTTCTTCTAGGTCCGGCATTCAAAATCTGCTTAAGGATTACAAGGACTTGAGATGCTGATTGTAGGTGATGAGCAGCTTTCGTGGTATGTAAGGAGTCCTCTAGGTTGACCTTTGTACCAACTATTTTTCTTTGGTTTCAAGGATGAGAAGCCATTTCTAACTGAAATACAAACTAAATATATTTATAGTATATGAAGTAATACACAGAATCCAAGGGAAGAGGAAAAGCGAATGTCTAAATGCACAGAACCCCAAGCGTGTCTAGAGATCGGGGGAGTAGGGGCATGACTTCTGGAATGAATGAAGCTCACCTGGCTTTTGGGCAGGCCAAGATTCAGATTCCAAAAACAAGCTTTTTATTGTCCAACTTGGGTCACAGAAAAGGTGTACTTTTAACTGATAGGTCTACCAAGACTATGGTCAATGCGGGGGATGTAGGAGATATCATTCTTGACGGCTCTCCACTTTGTGGTGACCATAAATCTGATTGACTCAGGTCTATACCTGCTGCCTGGAATAATTACTAATTATTAAGAGCCCAGTATGGACAATAAATTGTATAGTTATTATAACTCTATTGCTTCTGCCAGAGAGGCAGCATAGCATCATGGCTAGTGTCACAGACTTCCTCTTTCGTCTGTAACCTGGAAATAATAATAATGCCTACCTTTAAGATTGTGGTGAGATTTAAATGAGCTAAAATACGCAAAAATATGAATGCTAAAATATTGGAACAGCATCTGAGTATTATTACATTTTCCTTGTGATGTCATTTTGTATTCTCCCAAAATGATTAAATAATAAAATAACCCTATAATAAAATTCCAACATGAAAACATCCAGCACTGGTGATTAAAGAAATGTTTAACTTAACAAATTATGCCTCCAGAACAACTTGTGTAATTTGCTGGGAAATCTTTGGATTCTGAAGGCCTTAGTCAACTCCAAAATTGAACAAGCAGTAGTCGTGCCTTGGGTATTTTACTTAAATTTTCTCAGCCTCGCTCTTCTCAACTGTTGGGTTGTTAATGATCAAAAATGATATCTTTAAAGCACATAGTATCTGGCTGGCCTTATTAGACACTCAGCCATGTTGATTTCCTTCTCCTGGCTGAAAAAAGTGACTAGGCCTAGAAATACTTTTTCAGACTGCACAACTACATAAAGGGCTTGGAAGGAGTCTTCTAAACAAACTTCCTCAGCCAGAGGAACCCCAACCGCTCTTTATCAAGTTACAAAATTCTCATTCACAGGGTGGGACGGGAAGGGGTTAACACTACCTGCCATTCTAGGAACTCCTCCTCAATCCCACTTGCTTCCCACCATTTCCCTATAACTTGAAACATAATAACCTATAATAACTATATTATAAATTTGCATGCTTTCAATCTATAAAATGGTTTCACATACTGCATCTCAGATGAAATTCATAACAGCACATGAATTGGCAAGTTAGATAATAATCCCATTTCACAGATGGGAAATATGAAATTCCAAGAGGTTAACTGACTTGACATAGCCAATATCATTAATAATTGGAAGAGCCATGCAGGATAGAAAGCTAGTTTTCTTGACTCCAGAGTGTCTGTCTACTTCGAACACTCTGAGGTCCTTGACTTTGAAATAGAAGCTCCTGGATGTCTTATCAAGGTGAGCACCAGTGAAGTATGAACACATAAGTGCTAAACTGTTTCTCAGCTTCACAACTTGTTTTATCAGCTATTTCAAGATTATTCCACTTGAGAGTTTTGTACTTCTGGCCTGCTGTGAGTCACTAATGATATAATCCATTTGTGGAAGTGGTGGTAAATTGTGGGTTATGATAACTTTGCTAGGAGTTTCTTATTAATTACTTGCCCTCACTTTCCATCTGATACTTTGTTGTTTATTAGACATGGTATTTGTGCTCAATATAGAATGAAATACAGAAATACATATACACACACAGTGTTAAGCTAAGCAAGTGAGGTTTTACTTGACCTTGAGTTTGAATATCAACTGTGAATCTGGATTCCTTAAAACTGAGTTTTAAATTACTTAAAAGGAATTTTGAGGGTCAGTTTCAAATGGCCATTCCCAATAAAAATCTTTGAACTTAAATTAGGCATAATTTAATTGCAACATGTTTACAGTGTATGATTTTCTTAGCTTGTTATCTTCAGGAAGGAGATTTAAGATGCCTTGAGATTGTGCAGGCTCAGTCTCTTCACTGATAGGTTGAATGGTCGAAGAGTAGCTAGACAGTGTCAGCAAACCTCTCCTCAAATACCAGTGGCCGTGTTAAGGGGACATGGAGTGAAGCAGCTGTAGCCACTGTGTGAGCTAGGATACATAGCCCTAGCCTAGAGCACGAAATCTGTGGAGCCACACAGAAAGCAGATACCAGGCTATAGAGTAAAAAAGGCTGAGAAATCAGGGAAATATGGGATATAGGGGGTATGATTAAATAAGAAATTCAGGGAAATAAATTTTAGGATTTTCTAAGCTTGCATCCAGTTCTATGAGCCTGTTGGAAAGCATTTAATGGAGTAGACACACATAAAATTTGAAAACTTGTCTAAATAATTCTTTTTAGTCAAAGGAAGTTTTTAAGCAAGACTAATAGGAGTTTCTGACTTTTATTAGATTTACTTGAAGGTATAACTTATATATTTTAGCCTCTATGTAAGATACACAGGAAATTTGACTTTTGCTTTACTCGCTTTTCAGATTTGGCTTTGAGAAATAAAGCGGAAGCTTTTTGAAAATCCTAAGCAATTGTGAAAGTGGGATTTTCTTTTTGCTCTCTCTCATTTTTTATTATTGACTACAATAGATCATCACCACACTTTTCTGGCTGCATATCTATCATAAGGAAATGTTTTTAGTCTTAGGGAAATAAGGAAATTCTTCTTGTCAACATAACTACATTGCTGCCCATATGCTTGATTAAAAAGTCTCTGCATATTAAAAAGAGATTTATCATGAGTTCTTGTGAAAACTTGAGCTGATATTATTTCATTTCAATTTGGTTGTAATAACCATTATCTTTTTCCTAAGCAAATTGTGGTAATATTTCCTATCATTTTATTACTTTGATTAGAAAAGTTGTAAATTCAGGTTTTCTAGTCTTTGAAAAGAACCAGTGAGCCAAACATCGGCCTTGTCTTACCAAATAAATCTATGACATCATTAGGAATTTAACTAATAATTTGAAAATTTTTACTTTTAGCTTTCCTCACTTTCTGAGGAAGCTTGGTTTGTGCAACGAATATATCTGTGTGTGGCATAACTAATCCGTTCATTTCAGCTATTCTCCTGATCAATACCCTGGTCAACTCAATTTATAGAGAACCACATTGATCATATCACTTTTGACATCCAGAGGTTCATTGAGAAAGACCTGAGTCTTCCTATTGCCTGAATAACCACATTTCTAATGTACATACCAAATATAAAAGGCAGTAATCAAATGGCAGGATTGAGAACTATTCTGGATGGAATAATTCAAGCCAATGGGATCCTTACGGCTTGGAACAGGAAGAATATTTTTACCAAGTTCTGCAGGGTTTCTTAAACTTTAGGTGTCATGGACTCCTTGGGACATCTGGTTAAACCTATGGACCCTTTCTCAGAATATACAAAAATATGAAGAAAAGGAAAAAGAAGCCAATTATACAGAAATATATCCACTAAACTATTTTAAAATGAATTTTGTAATAGAATAATATGGCCTGCCATGTTACTTCTATCTTGAGGTACTTTTAATAATTACCATAATTTCAAAACAGTGTCAAATAGAGATGCAACTATGATATGCTTATGAAAATATCTATGATTACTATTAGAGTGAAAGTAACAGGTACTACAATATGTCCATAGTTTGTTGCCTACATTTATAATTAAAGTAAATGCTGTTTCTCATTTAGAAATATGTACTTTTTGCTATCCAAGTTTATGAAACCCTGATTTATATCCATGCACGCTCTTTGGGGTAATAGAAATCCACAACAGGCAACCTTGTGTCAATCGTTCCTCTGAGAGGTAGAAATTATAATAAGTCTTGGACTATGCTACTTAGATTACACACACACACACACACACACCCCACTGTCCCATACACACGCAGGAAGAAAAGGAATGTTTCCCATTTTGTATTTGAACTTCTGTCCCTCTTTTATGAGGTTATGTGCCTCTTGGAAAGTCTGCGCGATCCAGAATATTTTTGTTGAAGTTCTAGTAGAGGAACATATAATTTAATTAATAAATAATCATCTTAAGTAAACCTGGTATCAAAAGAATGAAAAGCAGTTACTTTGGTTTAAGATACAAGTCTATTAGGAATACTGGTATGAATGCTTTTATACAAAATGGAAAAGAGGAAACAATTCTGATGGAGATGTTTCTTTATTCTGTAGTGTTTCTCTTATGGTTATTGCTGTATTCATATTCCCCTAAAAATGTGGATGTTGAAAATAGTGTCCATTATGTCTCATTTAACATGTCAACTAAAGCTAAGGAAAAATTCTTCATGAGAATATTATCAGTGACTTAATTTTATCCAAAAATTATTCTTAAGCCATATTTATAGCTTGGATGATCTAGACCAGTGTTACTCAAACTGTGGGCCAGGGACCAGCAGCATCTGCACTGGCTGGGAAAGTGTTAGATATGCAAATTCATGAGCTCCCTTATCATCTGTGTTGAGTCATAATTTGGGGGAGTATGGCCAAGGGATCAATCTTTTAACAGACACAGAGAATGGTAAACAACAGTAACAACCACCTGAATTAGTTGCCAATATTTAAACAATAAAAGAACTTCACATTATAAGAATCTAGAATTCTGTTTTCATGAAAAAAAGGAAAAGGCCAATCTTCTGTGTTGTATCCAGGCAATAGAGTATTATTTAGTGATAAAAAGAATGTGTTTTCAAGCCACAAAAGGACATGGAGGAAACTTAAATGCATAATGTAAAGTCAAAGAAGGCAGTCTGAAAAGGCTGCATATTATATGATGCCAACTACGTGACATTCTATAAAAGGCAAAACTATGGAGACAGTAAAAAAAAAAAAAAATCAGTGGTTGCCAGGGCTTAGGGCCTAGGCAAGGAGGGATGAATAGGTGTAGCCCAGAATTTTAGGGCAATGAAACTATTCTGTATGACACTATAATGGTGGATACATGTCATTATGCATTTGTTAATAATGATGTCTCTATACTGGCTCAGCAATTGTAACTGAATATCCCGCACTCATGCAGGCTGTTAATGACTGTAGACACTGTGTTGTGCAGGTCGGGGGTGTAGAGGGAAAGGTGGTATAAGGGAAGTCTATATTTTCTGCTCATTTTTTCTGCAAACTTAAAACTACTTTAAAAAATAAAGTCTGTTAAATATGTATGTAGACACCAGACCAAAAAAAGGATCTAGCAACACTGGGCTAGATTTTTAGTATAATAATACCCTGCAGCTGAGTAGTAGCCATTCTCTTCTGAAGGGCCCAGACACATCAGTTTGCCTCAATGCCCAACTTGCCATTTTAGTAATTTGATTTATATACTCCAAGCCCTCACACCTTAATCACTCAAATAATCCAAAAGTAAGTTTTAAGAGCAGAATTGTCATTACATTCATTCCATAATTGAAGTCCTGTGCTCTTGAGGACTCTCGGTGAAATGACCTGCCTCCATATCTGCTACTCCTACAACTCGCTGTGATCATTCCTCGGATGGACCAGGAAATGCCTTGCTTATTCTAGCTGGTTTACTACTCTTAGGTTGACCTCTATGAGTTACGTGCTAAAAGATAGAAGCTACTTGCTTGAGGTCATAGGAGCACTAAAAGGAAGAAGTGGTAGCACTTGTCTATCTGCCTACCAGCATACACAGCCAGTGCTCAGAATTGCTGGCCTTGACCAAAATGTGCCTGACAACTTTTGCATTTGACAGGTTTGACAGGGGTTTTTCAAATGGGAAGTAGAATATAGAATGAGGAAATAATGTCTAAAACATGGGAACTGCTAAGTTTGAGAAATAACTCAAAACTTTGCATGTTTTCCCTCTCATATGACTATCTCATATTGATAGTCACTGTGTCCTTAATTCTATCAATGACATATTCCTCAAGTCTCTCCCCACTTTCCCAGTTGCACTGTCCTCATCATTTGCTGCCTGAGGGTTTGCAATAGCTCCTTAATTTATCTCCATGCCGTCAGCTTTGCGGTCAACTTCCTTCCCCATTCAGCCAGCTCCAATTTCTTTCACAAGTCTGCTAGAATTATCTTCTAAATGCAGATATGATCATATGGCTCCCTACCTAACATCTTTCACTGACATCCTAGTCGAAATGCCTTGGCATCATTTAAAACTCCTTCAGACAGCCTTTCTAAGTTCATCTGCGGCCACTGCTCCAAAGGTGCCTTAGGATCCAGACATACAGGATGCACTTGGCGTTTTTAAAGCACTCAGTTTTCTCTTACTGACATAACCTTTTTACTATGTTGTTCTCTTTTCTAGAATTTCCTTCCTCACCAAGTCTGCCTGATAATCTCCCACTCATCCTTCACCACCCAACAAAATCATCTCCTTCCTCTAAAATCTTTTCTAATTCCTTTCACCCCTAATTCTACCCTAGGTCTGGTAAGAAGTACCCCTAACCAGAGCACCCTCTTTACACCTTTTTAATAGCACGTATTATATGGTTTATTATGAGTATTTTTTTTACATGTCTGTTTCCCTCCTCTAAAGTACAAATCAGGGACTGTGTTTCCTTCGTTTCTCTTTTCCTAACGTATAGTAAATATTGAGTAACCAGTCAGCAAACAGATACATGCATACATGGGTGAATTAATCTGCATGTGAAATCCATGTTATTTTTTTCAGCCTGATTTCATTACAGTTAAATTACAGAAAAGGAAATTTTGTGGCAAATTGCACATATGATTTAACTTCTTGTAGGTTTTCTCATAGTCACTTTAAAATTAGAAGTGTGCGTAGTTTTTCCAAAGTGAGAGAGGGTAGGGAGAAATTATATAAAATGTGGAAGATAATCCCTGAAACAGAGTGATTTTTCCAGGGTTGTAGGATTGAGTGTCAAATGACTTTACTAACACACTTGTAAATTTTTTTTTTTTTTTTTACTCTGAAATAAGCCCTGAGGATACGCTAAATGTTAATTTTTAAGTGCTGTTCCTTTCATCTGACATTTATAACTTAAAGAGGCTTCAGCAATACTTTCGTATCCAGGCTGAACAGCGTTTCAAGAAAAACATTTAACTGTCAGTGTTGCTGGGTTTGGGGCCCTCTTTCATGATGAAAATTTTGAAGAGTGTTTTCAGCTAACTCTGACATAATTCTATTTGTTACTTGACTGCATATCCAATTAGATACTTTGGGAGACAGATATTTTTGGACACGCATTTCTCTATAGCTGACTTAGAGTGCATTGTATTATGTGCTTGATTTGAAGACAAATATCACAGCAAAATTTACAGAAATATGCTGCTTAGTTTGTAGTGTAATTCACATACTCAGCATGAATACCCGATTTATGAAGGTGTCATCAAGCTGCTTAAACTAACCCAAACCACATAATACAGACGGCACTGAAGGCATCAGTGCCTGAAAAATAATTTGTGACATCTGTAGCCTTCTTATAATCATTTCAGGTTTTTGTGATTTTTGTTCAGTGACTATTTTAAGCTATTTCAAATACATGGAGATTCATAGCAACATGGAAATTGTTTTCCTGAGCATTAAAAATTAAAAACTGTATATAATTATTCTGTAATCTTCTATTACTTTAACATAGCTAGTATGTTAAATATGTTTTGGTAGTTCAGTTTCTTTCCTTGTTTGTGTGTGTGTGGTTTCTCAGTCAGTTCAACAAACCACTTATTTTAAAAAATCAGTGTAAATATTCCTTCTGAATATCTACAGTTACAATTTCTTAATGAAAGGTACACATTTCTATCATTATGTATTTGTTGAAGCAAGTAGATTTATTTCTGCTTATAAATGTAATAAATGCATTTGGGAATTTTTCTAAAAAATTTATAACCACGTAACAAAAAAATCTAAAAATTACCGCCCAAATAAGCATAGTTAAACATTTGCTATTCATGATTCCAAACTTCTTTTTCTAAACTAATACCTCATATAACTATCTCTATCTGTACATATAACTAGGCAATTCGTCTATGTATTACTTAGGCAGATTTTATGGATACTTTTTAAAAAATCTGCTCTGTGTATTTAATTTCACGGCTATCTTTCAATATCAATTAACTGTAGATTTTCATAATTATGATAATGATAAAACAAGTATTGAATAGATATACTCTTATTTAATTACTCTTTCATTGTTGTATATTGAGTCATTTTTATGTTGTTGTAGACCATGTTGACAAGCATTTAATAGGAGAATAGGTTTTAGAAGTAAGATCAGAGTCCAGAAGCACATTAAGAAAATGAGAATCTAGTCTTTAAAATAAAAGTATTTTATCTTTGACAAGAAGAAAACATTTTAAGGCTTAATGACCAATAAGGCATTTATTTAATACTCATATTTGTAGCATTTCTCCCATTTACGTTAACATTTTCCTTTCTGGTAAGTACTTTAGTAAAATAACAATTTTAGGTTTTATTACGTGATTTAAATTGAATACGTGCTTTTCCCAAAAAGATAATTAAAACTTGAAGATGAAGCAATGCCATTTTGCTTTTTTAAAGCCAGTACTTTTGATAAACTTTCACAGCATGAGATACCACCTTTTTTTTTTTTTGGCCCTGCGGCACGTGGGATCTTAGTTCCCCAACCAGGAATGGAACCTGGGCCCTTGGCAGTGAAAGCATGGAGTCCTAACCACTGGACAGCCAGGGAATCAAAGATATGTTCTTTTATATATATATATAATTTCATTTATTTATTTTTGGCTGCGTTGGGTCTTTGTTGCTGTGCGTGCGCTTTCTCTAGTTGTGGTGAGCAGGGTCTACTCTTCCTTACGGTGCGCGTGCTTCTCATTGCAGTGGCTTATCTAGTTGCGGAGCATGGGCTTTTGGCGTGCGGGCTTCAGTAGTTGTGGCACAAGGGCTCAGTAGTTGTGGCTCGCAGGCTCTAGAGCGCAGGCTCAGTAGTTGTGGCACACAGGATTAGTTGCTCCGCGGCAGGTGGGACCTTCCCAGACCAGGGCTCAAACCCATGTCCCTTGCACTGACAGGCAGATTCTTAACCACTGCACCACTAGGGAAGTCCCAAAGATATGTTCTTTTTAAAAAATGGGGTATGGGGGTATATGGGCATGTGGGGGAGAAGGAATTCATTATAATTATTTTTACCACAGAGTTTTTAGAAATACGCTTGGAAGCTTTTCTTAACAGTTCCAAAATTTTAATAGATGCAATGTACAATAGATAGTAAGAGAGAGGGAGAGAGGGAAGACACAGAGAGGGAGTATAGACAGTGGCAGAGAGGGTGTAGACAGATTCAGAGTAGAGACACAGACAAAGAGAGAATAGACAAAGGCAAAATGTAGACGGGGCAGAGCGTAGACAGAGGCGGAGACGGATGGACAGGGGCAGAGAGCGTGGCTGTATGTCATTCACCACTCCCAAAACCAGAAGGAGCCCCCTACCTACTATTTAGAAGGTTGAGATCTCAAACCTCAGAAGGTCCTGACACTCCGCACTCCGGGTGCCAGCCTTCCCTGTTTCCATTTCTGTCTCTCCAGTTTGAACTTACGATGTCACCCTCTCTTCTGTGAGAGGGTCCTTCCCTGTCCCACCACCCTCCAGGGCCCACCCCTGCATCTTGGGGTGGAAACTTGTCCTTTTCTCTAAGTCTTGCCCCCCATCCGTAACTGCCTCTATATCTCCCTCCCCAGCCTTAGCGATCCCCCCCACGCTTCCCTTCCCTGTGAATAATCTTGGGCCCGCCATTCATTCGTTCATCAGACATTCATAAGCAGCTCCCATGTGCCGGGCCCCTGCTCAGCAATGCCGGGGACCCCCTGACCTGGGCCCTGTCTTCCCCCGCCGCCATCTATCTAGGAGGGGTGGAGGATGGGAGAGCATCCATCCATGTAAGCAGTGATAACAGCGTGCTCTGTGTTTGATGAGGGAACATAAGACACTGTCAGCCTCAGAGAATATACCTAACCCGGCCTAGACGAGAGGATGGTACAGGCCTGAGTCTCCAGTGTGACAGCCGGACCACCCAAAGCCCCGCCCTCAGTACAGAGCCGGGCTCAGAGAAGATGTGGTCCCTCAGCCTAAGGGATTTGTGACCACGCCCCTTCTCAGACCCAACCCATTAGCGAGAGATACCACCTTTTAAGTTTTCACTACAAAACACTTTTTGCAGTTAACTATAAACAGCTACTAGATTTCATAAGTAAAAATAGAAATCATTTATTTTCTTATTTGATCCAGGATAACTGCAAGTTACATTTACATGTCTCTTGGAGGGTGTCAACAATTTTTCTTACTTTAAAAAATGCATGACAGATAAATACTTAATATTAACAGTATTTCATCATTTTAGTCATTCCCTTAATATCTAAGCCAATATTATGAATGTCAAAGTCCACTAATTAGTGTATTCTTTAATAACATTTTCAGACGTTCTCTTTTTTTACTCTTATATTATTAGTATCTCTCCTGTCTCAGAAAGTCTTTTAATCTGGAAACCTAATAAGAACAATAAATAAGAGTGATAGCGTAATTGAAATACTAATACTTAGAGGATTCTTACTGACTCTGAGATGCTTCGCTAAATATTTTATATGCGTTGTCTATTAAATCTTAGGGCTGTTGAGGCTGGTACTATCACAGCTCTCTTTGCTTATAAAGAAACAGACTTATGATATATAGGTCAAGTAAATGGACCAGGCTGACAGAGCTAGTAAATTGAGAAACAGCTTCAAACTCAGGCTGTCTGGCTTCCAAAGTTGTGCCCATCATCTGACTACCAATTCATTCTATGACGATGTTTTGTTTCTTCCATGCATGTCTAGTTACACCAGGGGCAAAAGCACAGAGTACTACAGTTGTTTTGTGAATACGGTAGCAGTATTTCAGATATTTGAAAGTTGTCATCCTATTCTACATACCATGGTCAGAACTAGTGTGAGCCTCAAGGGCTGCTCTGGTTTACAGTGATATCGGTTCTATTCTGGAGTCATTAAGGATACTTCTTTCCCGCTATCAATGTGGAGAATAAACTAATAGTTCTCGAACTTTAATCTTAAAATTTGTTAAAGGACCCTCAAATGGTTTATATATATCGATTATAACAAATGATATTTATTGTGTTAAAAAATAAAACAAAATTTTAAGTAAACATTTATTGATTCATTTAAAATAACAATAAACCCATTATATGTTAAATAAAATGTTTTTATGAAATGTATTTTACAAATTTAGAAACTGAGTAGTATTAACCTCTTTAATAGCAGTCTTAGAAAACTACTGAAATCTTGTATCTGCTTGTGTGTTCAATCTGTTGGAAATGTTGGTTTGGTTTAAGTATATGAGGAATATTAGACCTCACAGAGATGAATAGTTGGAAAGGGGAGATGTATTTTAATAGTCCTTGAAGATAATTATGGATATTTAAAATTTAATACTCTACCAAAACTCAAAGATACTACACCAAAACTTTAAGAAAGGTAGTTTCTTAAAGATCACCTGCGATGTAGCATCTGAAACAACATCAGTGAACTTTCTATACTCTGCTGTATTAAAGTCTTCTACTCATGCAATATTGGTAGCATTATTTATTATTCACTAGGGAAATATTTGTTCACTGAATTATGTTTGTTTTCCAAATTTAACCCATTTCCTATCACACAGTTTGACAGATTTACAGTAGCAAAAAATCTCATTGGTAAATATCACAACCAATCTCATCATATAACTTTTATGTAGCTGTTAAGCTATTTATGAAGCTGTTGAGCTCAAAGAGATGGATCCAAGTTCTCCCAGATTGTAATTTTTGCTCTAAGTCTTGACTTTTTGTCATTGGCAAAAATCTACTACTGTCATTTGTCTTCCTTGAAAAAAACAATGATTTTTGTTAATTTTCAAGAAAACATCAGGCAAATTCCCAGTTGTTAAATGATAGCTTGTCTGTCAGTTGTTCCTTCAGGTAACAATAACATTCCATGGAACAAGCAGCTAGTTAATTTGCAACTCAGGTGGTCTCAAGAGTGCTTTTCTTTGGACAGCCATTAAATTTAGGTATGTTGCAGGAGTGCTGTAGGCATGGTATTAGTCTGGGTTCTCCAGAGAAATGGAACCATAGAAGGGGTGTGTGTGTGTGTGTGTGTGTGTGGAGAGAGAGAGAGATTTATTATAGGAATTGACTCACTCAGTTATAGAGGCTGAGAAGTCCCACTGTCTGTCGTGTGCAAGCTAGAGAACCAGGAATGTGGGTGGTGTAATTCAGTCTGAGTCTAAAACTTGAGAATGGGAGTTGGGGGTGGCGGCAAAGGAGGCTGATGGTATAAATCCCTATCTGAGTCCAAAAGCTCAAGAACCAGGAGTGCTCATGCCCAAGGGCAGAAGAAGATGGATATCTTAGCTCAGACAGAGAGAGAGCAAATTCTCCCTTCCTCTGCTTTTTTGTTCTGTTCAGGCCCTCAACAGATTGAATGATACTCACCCACATTGGTGGGGGGGGGGGGGCATCTGCTTTACTCAGTTCACCAATTAAAATGCTAATCTCTCCTGGAAGCATCCTCCCAGACACATCCAGGAATAATGTTATACTAGCTATCTGGGCATCCCTTCACCCAGTCAAATTGACACATAAAATTAACTATCAGAGGCGTACTTTCCATTTCATCACACAGAATATTTAAAGGTGTTTGTATCGCTTGTTTTCTGGGAGATGTGTTACTATTGCTTTTTACTGGGAGGTATATTGAAGGATTTAATGTTCTCTCATACAGTTTCATGCTGAAGGAGCCAACAATTACTCACCATTGATTTTAAACCATCAGTGCAAATGTCAACTCTGAAATAAAGGCAAATAACATCTTAGTTTTGTTTGGAAGCTATTTGAGAAACACTGCAACAATCCATCCACGTTTCTTTACTTGATTCTCCTTGAAATTAGCTATGGATATTTGTGAGCTAAAGTTGTAAAATTGTTTTTCACAGTTTTAAGGAGATTTTCAGATTAAACCTATGACTTTGATCCTGAATGCACAGGAGGACTAATTTAGAATAATGGGTTGCATAAGAACCTGCTGTATAAAAAATTTTTTAATAAAAATTAATTAATTAAAATTCAAAAATAGAATAATGGGTTGCATTACTTGTAGTCCCTCTCTTTGTCTTCAAACTTAAGCTAAACCATATAGGAAGGCAGATGTCAAGGAAGTGTTCCAACATCTCTTCAAAATTTATATAAACAAACTGTATATTAGGAGAGCACTTTTCTCGCTAGCCACCATATTAGCCTGAGTAAATGTAAGAAGCATGATAAAATAAGAGAACCAAAAGAGACTGAGTCTATTGTGAAAATGAAATGGCACCTAAGCAGTCTTGCGATATTTCTAGTTTTATACGTTTTACAACAACGATCTGAATTGGTGAATTTATTGTGCTACAGAAAACTGTCATGGGTATATGAGGAACAGCAAATTCTGGACTGCCAATCCATGTTGCTTAATCAAGACATAATAAAATCCTTGAACTTGATGCTTTGTGTCAAATGTATATGATTTCAAGTTATTTTAAACTGTCCACATAAATGTGGTTTTGATTATTTAAATATAATTTTAATAGCTTCTTCTGTTTAATCATTCTTAGAAACTTCTTGAAATAGATGAGTAAATGAATAAGGACAAGATAGAAAAAATGTTTTGAAACGTGTGTTGAAATCTCTGGTGGAATCAGTTTTGAGGGGCTTGAGCAAGAGCAAACATCTAATATATCAGTGCTCACCTCTTGGTGATTTTGGACATTTCCCTCTTTTGAAAATGCTAGTTGAGGCAAGTAAGTCCAGTGGTACATTTATAAATGTATAAGTATAGATAATCTATCCTTTATAATTACTACAGCACATGACTCAGTAATCATGCTAAAAATTCTAGTAGAACAGGGATACATATTAGTTCAAAACTATTAGATTCGAAGCTTGAACAACTACCTGAGATCACACTTAGAAATTAAAAACTGAAAATGGGGGAAAGAAGTAATTTGAAGTACTAATTTGAAGTACATATTGAATATATTAAAGATGGAATTTTGTTTATATTACAGTTAAAAATAAAGTAAAAATCTTTTCTGTTCCTATGGCATTTTTATTAGGGTTCTTTTGACTATAAGTAACAGAAATACAACAAATTAGTTCACCAATATGAGGTAAATAATGTACATTGTCATCCTCTGTTAGTGTTGATGAGAAGAATTTCCTTATTTTACAGAATAATTAAGCCAAGGAAAGAGTAGTGATGCAGCTGGGAATTGGGCATCTTTCTCTGTTTCTCATTTCCACTCTTTTCTCTGCACTAACTTCATGTGCTCACACTGTTGTACCACTTCCCCAAACAGTGGAAAACATGGCCTTCCAAATTTTTATCTTATAGTAACTTGACTCCTCTGGATAGATGGCCAAAAATTAACAGGGAAGGGACTCATTGGACCACCTTTGGTCAGACAAACACTCTGGACCACACAGAATAATGACCAAGAACTGAAATCACGAAAGTCCCCATTTGTACTAAATGGATAGAGTATAGGATGATGACAATACCCAGATAAAGAATAGCATTGTCCCTGAAGAAGGGAGTAGCTAGCAGGCAGAAAAATAAAGGTATGCACTGCAGAGATTCATTGTTACAAGATTTTTTAAATTAGTCTATTAAAAGTTATTATAAATTATAGTCATAAAATGTATCCATTTTGAATAAAAGTAAAATCCATTACTAGGCTGACTACCAGCTGAGGAAAACAAAAACACAAAAAAATGCTATTATTATTAGCCCAGCTGAAGCTTTGCGTGTAAGTTAATTAGTACTTATTAATGTTAAAGCAGGAAAAGATAAGCATATTAATCTCCTAACAGCAAAGAACATTTGATAAACAGCAGACTATTTCTAAATTAGATTGGTGAATGTTTCATTTATACTTGCATATAACAAATGGAGTAAGATGTGACTTTTATTATTTTTGTTTACTTTTGAGTTGGAAACAAAAAGTCATCATAGGGAAAACAAGTATTTTATTTCATTCTTAAAATATAAAGCATTATCTCACACTCAAAATACGGCCTTTCAGTTTTCTGCACCTTGCCTTAAATTGAAATTATTTTTAAGTCTCTGCTTTCTCCACTTACTAACTATAATAGTCTTGAATCAATTATTTAAATGTAGTGTGCCTCAGTTTCCTAATATGAAAAACAGATCGAATAATCCTATGTCATAGGAGTGAAAGTTTTGAATGAGGTGATATAAAGGAAACACTTTGAACTGGGATGATTAAAGTGTTTCTCTTCATACATAATTCTTCTTCCTGACCTTTCGTTTTTTTTCTAACCTTTCTGATAATAGCACATATAGAGAGAATAGAGACATTCTCAGTCATAAATAGGGCATATAAAACTAAGAAGTGGGATAAAAATTAGAAGTTAATTTAGAAAAAAATAGATTGAGACTAAATATGTATGACTAACAACACACATCACCCGCCCTTACTAATGTGGAGTGCAGGGAGAATGTTTTAGTGGTAAGTAAAGCTGTTTTACCAACATTAGTAAAAATTGCCTCACCTCAGAGAAGAAAAAATAGAGAAAGATGCACATTTTTATAACTACAATAGTGCTGCTTGAATTCTTCTATCATTAGCTTTAACTTGAAAAATGCAAGTGGTAATCCAAACCATAAAAAGTATGCAAATAAAAGTTTTAAGCCAAAGTGTCCAATCATAAAAGAAACTTTGTTTTTCTTCTTGTGTGTTTGTGTTTTCAGTGTCTTGTTCTCAGTGAAATTCTCTCAAATGCTCCTTAGAGGCAGGCTTGCTTGCAGCAGTTTCCATGATGTGAGAGGACTGTAACGCAATTTTCTGATTTAATAGTGCAGGGCTATTCAAGCATGAAATTAACACCTTCATGTAGCGCAATCCCCTTTGCCTGGCAAGTCAAGGCTCAAAGACTTGATGTTTACTGTGATTACAGTTGTTGACCCAACCAGTTGTTGCTGGAATCAGAGTTAAGCTTTTCTGTTTACCCTACTGAAGAAAATATGCCTCTACAGGCAGTTACAAGGTGAAAATAGATATGGGGCTTTTATTAGAATCTAAGCACTATGTGATTAACATGCTGGGTTAAAAAGTACCAGATAGGATTGTAGCACAGATGGAAAATTTTGTATTTTTTAAATTGACTAGAAAATGTTTTCATTAGATATAAACAAGTTTCTTTTAATAAAAATTCTCCCAGGTTTAAAAATTATAAAGGAGGCAAAGTCTAGCTCAGCTTTGTCTCTGACCATCTGCTATGCTGAAACAGTCAATTTATCTTTTCCTCATTAATTTAAAGTGCTGTACATTGTCATGCCGTAAGTGCTGTTTGTTTTGTTTTGTTTTGTTTTTTCCACTGAGACCTGTGAAGTCTGAAAAAGGTAATAGTGTACAGAGCTGTTCAGTAGTAATCTAATTTGAACCACAAATGCGAGCCGAATATGTAATTTTATTTTTTCTAAGGGGTCACTTTTAAAGAGTAAAAAGAAACAGGTGAAACTCATTTCAGTAGCATATATTTTAATTCACCCAATATATCAAATACATGATTATTTCAATGCAATGAGTAAAAACCATGTTTGATGAGAGATTTTATATTCTTTTTATATACTAAGTCTTTGAAATGTGGGATTTAGTTTACACTTATTGTAATCTCAATGTGAAGCAGCCATATTTGAAATACTCAGTAGCTACATGATCCTGTTATTGGGTGGTACGGGTCCATTATCCTTAAAATCCTAAAACAATCTGGACTCAAGAGTTCTTGGAACCCTTTAATAAGTGGCAAACACTGGAGATGTGGAATGATTGAGAGGAAATGACAAGGATACTTACTTTAGTTGGGGCCTTTTTCAATATGATAAGGCTATAAAGGATGTATCCTTTCATGTACAATGGAAACAATAGCAAATATTCACACACACACAGAGCACTATTTCCCTGGCTCACTTACTTTTCTGGTCTTGAGCAAAATATGGATTAAGAAGTTTAGATTTATTTAGATTTTGAAGGCTAGAAAACTACTGTTTCAGAAGAAAAGATAGATCTGGAAAGGTTACAGCTGGAAGCAAGAAAAGTGTCATTGTTGGATGAGATTTTGGGAGAGTGATGGGAGAGGTTGAAGGAAGAGAACATTTCCTTGTGGGATAGGACTGTAATCACCCTGAATTATCCGTTCCATTGCCTCTGGTAAAGACTTAAATCATTTTTCAGCGTGGTGAGATGTTGAATTAATGGTTTTTAGAATGTGACATGATACCTAGATGGCTTATGAAGCTGGCTAGGTTTATTTGGGTTACGTTTATATTCACAGGGGTTAAGTGATGGACGGAATAGCTTTATGTTTAACTGAGTGTGCCTGTCACCAGTTAAATAGTGTACACAACTGTCTATACTTGACAGAAATACGAGCTAAAATTGTGTTTTGCCTTTTTGATTTTGTAAGTGAACTTGGAAAAACACTACGTTTATTTTTATAAAATTTGCTTTTTCATTATCCTTCTTAGCTAGAAATTAGGTCGATGTTCATAGAGGTTTCTAATAAATAATTTCCATTTGTTTATGTCAAATACATAACATTTTCAGAAACACCTTTTAAATTTTTTAAAGTCAGTACTTGGAAGATGAGGAATTTTCTCAGCAAATTCTAAAAGTTTTAAGGTTGTTGTTTCGTGATTTACTTAAGACTTAGGTGTAGCTTGAATAAAATGTTAAAATACCTTTGTTGCCAAGGGCTTGTTTCAGTATTTTAGAAACACGTTAACTTAAAAATGACATTAATAATTCACATTCACAGCAACACAAATTGAAATTTGTCAGGTTCTTTAAATTGGCTCTAAGTTCCATTTCTTGCATAAAAGAGCCATTGACAAACATTAAAGTAAAGAGTAAATATCACATATGTGTTTCTGAACAAAAAAATATAAGCATCATGCGTGTGTTTTGCTTCAGATCACGATAAGAAATCAGATGTCTCTGGCTATTTCTGAACAACGATGGCCAATAATTTTGTTTGAAAATGACTGTAAAGAACTTATAATTCTTGCCCACAGAATCAGATAAGCATAAATATATGTATACACCTATATGATTCACCCCATCTTCTCTCCAACAAACTTAGATGGTACTGATAGCTCTAGCTGGTTGTTTTTCATTATTACTAAATAGAACCCATGGACTCAGGCTGAAGGTATCCAAGTTTGTCTCCTTCAGTTGTCTCTCCAGAATTAGGGCGACCATCTTTCTGGGACAGTTGCTGGCCTTCCTTAGAGCTGACCAGTCTGCTGTAGGCAATTAGTTCCTGAAGAACCATGACTAAATATCACTTGAACGTTAGAAGTTTTCCTCCTTCTACAACATTCCTCAGGGGGCCTGATTTCCTCCAGACACCTGGTCTGTGATCAGTCACAGTCTTATCTTGACAGGGTGTGACAGAAACACACTGCTCTGTCCAAAGAAGCTCCCACTGTAGTGCTGCACAGAATTCCCCTTTGCCATAGAGATAATAACTAACGATAATTTTCCTCACCTAATTTACCTCCACTAATTCCTTGAAGGTGAGTGCCAGAAGTTTGCTTTGCTTTCTAATACTTCCAGGCAATAAGTGGCCTCTGGAGCCAGCCTTCCTGGGTTTCAATCCCAGCTCCACTTCTTACTAGCCATGCTGCTTTGGGCAAGTTAGTTAACCTCCCCATGCCTCAATTTTCTCATCCGTGAAATGGAATAACAATAGCAGCCTACCTGTTAGGATAATTGTGAGGATTAGATGAGTTGAGGGTCAAATGAGTTAATTCATGTAAACCACACTGAATAGTGCCTGGCACTTGGTAAACGACCAATGGATATCAGTTACTATCATTACAGGATAATAGTATTCTCACAGCAGTGATTTTTAGATTGTACATCAGAACTACCCCCAAAAAATTTTAAAAATCACAGTATTTTAGCCTCAACCTAGACTTACTGAATTAGATCTTGAGAAGTAACCTCCATCATGTGTTCTTTTTTTAAAAAGTACTACAAGTGTTTCTGATATGCAACCAAGTTGGAGACTGACTGCTTTAAGGAGACATTATCATTCTAATGGATGTCCAGTTCTGAGTGGTTATAAACTGATCATGTACTAACAGCGAGCACGCTGTGTTTTGATTCTAGACTGCTATTTAATATCTATATTTACCTGGAGATCTCAAATGAGGGGATGAGACTCATTTTATCTATTCCATACACATGTAGTGAAAACAGTGGAATTAGAAAAAGGTGCACAAGCGGTCAAAGTTTAGCCGTGAAAAGAAAATGTAGACAAAGAGAGAAATCAAGATTTCTGTTAAGCGCCTTGGAATGAACCATCATTTCCTAGGGGATTGATGGTGAACTTGTTGGCTCTATTTGAACCAGATGGTGCATCTAAATCTTTTTATGTCTGTCTTTTCCCCTAGACTTCCACAGTTCCTTCCAGAGTACAACTGCACTCCACTCAGGATAAACTTCTTGGGTTATCCCCATTATTATTGTTAGCTCAGATTTATTAAAGGCAGTCAAACACTATTTATTGGGAGTCAAACACTCTACTTGTACGGGCTTTGCATGATTTTATCACAACAATGCAATGAACCAGGAACTAGTAATATCACCATTTTACCTATAACGGATGTGTGACCAAAGAGCTTAAGCAACTTGCCCAAAACCATACAATTTAGAAGTGATACAGCCAGGATTTTAAGCATTTTAACCTTAAAGAGTCAACCCCAGAGCCACATTTTTAGCCACTGCTCTGTGCTGCTGTCTCCCCCAACTGCAATTCCTCAGCAAGATCCTTCTGAGATAAATATATCCCTTTATATAGACTACTGTTTCTGAGAAATGAAAATATTCTTCCTTAGGAATTTCTCTCTCCTGACTTGTCTTTAGCTCCCAGATCTGGCCAGTACCATACCTCCTTAGCTGAAATGGCTGTTCTTAGCATTTCAAGCCTGAATGCTATTGAGAACTGTTTTCCATTTTCTTCTAAAAATTTTACCACGGGAGAAATACAGCCATTTCTCCTTCAGGGTTCTTTCCTTTAGACATGATTAAATACTCTATATCAATATATGTGCTCAACCAGGTGAAACAGGGAATTCCTAAGAAACCATAATTCTCATAAGTTTTAAAGTTGCTTCTCACTTCAAATTGTTCAGATAAAATAGTTCACCTTAAATTCAACTTTAACCATATCATTCCAATCTTCTCTGCCCTTAGCACTTCTCAGATTTTCAACACTTTGGTCTGACAAAGAAGGTTTCATATATCTTTCTTTGTTTAGTGCTTAAGGCCTTCCAACAGATGGGGAATATAGCACATAGCTTCTTAGTGGTAATTAAACATGAACTTCCTCAAATTTTGAAAACGTCACAGCTATTAGACTTGAATTATTCTGTCTCAACTTTTAGACTAGTGGATAATTATATGTGCAAACCAACCCTGCACAACTAAGTTCTTACAGTGAAATGATTTTGCCACTGGCAAACATTCTTCCTGCTGCCCACACGCACTTCGTGGTAACAGAACCCCAACTTCACTCTGAAGAACTGTACTACTTCTATTCATAGAACTATGATTTGGGTAATATTGACCCAACCAGGCTAGAAGCTGAATTTATGAAGCCCACTCTCCTGCCCACATTCATTTCATCAGGCCTGGGTCTGTGAGTCAGTTTGAACCAATAAGACATTGCAAATATTTGCTGGTGTCCTCTGAGTATGAAGCTTCCTCTTTCCTCTGAGGAAACGGGGAAATATGGGCTCTTTTCTTTTGGACATTGGGATATAAGATTGTAAAGGGACTGTTGCAGCTATTTACTATAGAGAGAGAAAAGCCAGTCCTAGGAAGGATATGATATTAAGAAAAAAATAATCTCTAACAGCATTGCGAGAATTCAGATCAAACCATATGGAAGTCAGAGAACCCTGAACTTTTCATGCTTACCGCTATGTTGTCTGGGAATTTGATTACACACAACATAAAAAGTCCTAATGATACTTCAAGAGAGAAAAAGAGGAGTTCATTCTTGAATTATAAATCTTTACAGTAGTTCTTTTATTTGTTTTTAATTTTTTTTAATCTACCAGTGTTAGTCACACCAAAGACACAGAGAAATGAATTCCTTATCTAATCATAGAGTCAGAGGTAACATCAAGACAGAAATATGTAATATAATATAATTTGATTCCTGTTTAAAGACTTTGATTAAGTCAAACGTTCAATGTGTATTTGAAAGCAATGGTGAAGCTAATAGGAGGCTACTACTGGTCACTGTTGGTAAGTTTAGTTTTAATTATATCAACTGTGATAATTACAAATAAAACCATGTTTGAATAGTTACGTTGTAATTATAGATGTGGACTTTTCTGTTTTTTGATGCTCTTTGTATTCCAATTTCAAATAATGAAGTTCTGTTAAAACCATCATTTCATGAACTTTCTTTTGAATACCTTTGGCAGTGTAATTGCTAAGGGGTCATCAACCTATGTTTAAGCCCCATGAGTTCTAATTTTGACTGGTTCTGTTATTCTCCTGCTTTCTACATCAAAACATGAATTATTCCATTGCTATTCCATTCCCTTGGTGCCCAATAGAAATTCTATTTACACATGAAAGCCTTTTAGAAATTTAAACGTATATTTCATAACTCTTTTTTCCCCAACCTCTAACATCTTCTTCAGGATAAATTCCTTCAACATTCTCAAGTTTTTGATTACTTTTCAATGTGTTATAAATATAAGAGGGTGCTTTCCCCTTAAGGATGTGACTACAATCTTGGAACAGGAAATTGGGATGGAGAAGGTAACTGAAAGAGATTGTAACTTCCTCCACTTTTATGGAATGTGACTTAGAGTTCTAAGGGATACTTTGAGCACATAGCCCTTTCAGCTGAGATTACAGAACAGAATATAAATGTTATTAACCTCAACAAAATAAAAAGTAAAATGACAGCAACAAGAAGACAGAATGGGGTAGAGTTCAAGGGTTGAGGCGTTAATATGCTCATCTTAAAAACTGGAAAATCAAGATATACTATTTGTGGTTGACAGAGCAAGAAATAGAGATTTAAATATGGTACTTACAAATATCACTAATAGAGTAATTGACAATAGTGTTAAAACTATATTGCAAAGAGGAGCATGATATAAATAAACTAAATATTAACCTACTATAGCTGAATTTCAATGGTTATTGTTAAATAACTGAATAAAAATGAGCATATATGTTCAAATTAAAAAAAATAGCTTATTGTTTGCAGCTATGGAAAATTAACAACAGAAAGGGGCTCCAAGTATATATATCTGAGGAGCTGGACACAGTGGGGAGGATAATCAGGAGATTATGGCTTATAATTGTAAGTTCCTCTATAATTCCTTTAACCATTTACATGTATTGCTTTTATTAAAAAAATGTTTTTTCAATCATCTTTTTAAGTTCAGAAAACTGATTATGTTCTGCCACTAGTGACTCTCTTAAATGTGTGTTATATACTAGTGACTCTTTAAATGTGTGTTATATCTAAATTTTAATTTTTTTTGTTAATGGAAGAGTAAACCCATTATAGGATTACTGTAAAAAATGGAATGCAAGAGGAAAGGGAAAATATGTTCACTCTAAGAAGTAGAATAAAATACATTATAAATAAATGTTTTTAGGTTTAGTATATTTGAAATACCTTGATTTTAGGGAAGATTTTAAGCTGTATTATGCTTTCTTTATAATCAAACACAAGCACACAGTGTTTACATTAAACTTCAGGAAGCTTGAGATTTAATCACTTTGCTTTCCTTAACACTTTATCCAATATCACAATGGTTTACTTAATTTGATTTTTAACTTTTATGCAATTTAAGACAAAGTAGTTAGTGAGATGATTTTGCAACTATTTAACAGTAGAAGCTAAACAAGGTATGTCTAAGTGAAGTCATTTTTGCTTATTTATATGTTAAAATATTTTATTCGTGCAAAAATAATGTCTTATAATTTTGTCGTAAAATTTGATTAGGGACATAAAACCGGGGAGTGTGATACTATTAGAGTTCGGAGACTCTACCTTTTTTTTTAAAATCTAATTTTAAATGTGTCTCTTTTGGATTCCAAAACAAGATTTTTTGACCCCAGGGTAAGAAATCTTTTATCTGAACTCTGTCTTGAATTTTCTAAGACTTGTCATAATCAAGGCTTGGATTGAAAGTATAATACATTATTCAGATATGCAGTATGTCCTTCATCTTATAATTGCAGAGCAAGAATCCCAGAGACATGCACAGTTGCCATATTCCACATAGACTCCTCAGAAATCATATCTTCAACATACGTAAAATTATTTCCACTAGCAAGACAATTTTTTTGGCTGAAGGTGGTGGAGGGATTAACTCAAAGAAACTTAAATATTAAGGCATTGAAGTTTCTATAAATTGTTATCCATAAAGATTTTATTTTAGGAATCATAATGATATGTTGGGCATTGAGCATAGAATTACATGTTGTCCTTGCATATTGAAGTCAATTCTCTAGGTATTAAACTTAGGCATGAAGAATACTTTCTCTTGTCTCCTTCTAATTAAAAGCTCTTGCTGCTTAAACCGTGGCAGTGGGGTGGTGAATAAGGAGAGGATCCCTCCAAAGATAGGAATGTGTGGTTTGCTGAGGGTGTGCCAGGAGGATGGAGGAATGCCACTACACTACTTGTAAATGCGTTTCCCCATGGAATCAATGCTATACAGTTTGGCTAATGTATATGATGATACTGTTCATCTTTTTAACTATACTGTGAGCTAAAGAGGCTTTAGGGGCTTAGCCTATAAAATTCAACACCTTATATAATTTTGTTTTTCTAAGAAAATGCAATCCAATTTTGCAACAATTAAATGAACTTTAAAAAGATGTTTTGGAATGTTATCAGTTCTTACATTTGAGGTCACTTTGTGTGTGTGTGTGTGTGTGTGTGTGTGTGTATGTGTTATCATATTGGGTGGTATATGTGTAAATAATATGTTTTGTATTAGTTCCTGAGAGTTGTTATCAAGTTCAACTGCCTGATTGAAGGAATCATGGTCAGCCTATGAAGAGTTGTCATAGGTTTTTTTGTTTTTTGTTTTAAATGGACTAAACATGCCTTTTATTTTATTTATTTATTTACATCTTTACTGGAGTATAATTGCTTTACAATGGTGTGCTAGTTTCTGCTTTATAACAAAATGAATCAGTTATACATATACATATGTTCCCATATCTCTTCCCTCTTGCATCTCCCTCACTCCCACCCTCCCTATCCCACCCCTCCAGGCGGTCACAAAGCACTGAGCTGATCTCCCTGTGCTATGCGGCTGCTTCCCACTAGTTATCTATTTTACGTTTGGTAGTGTATATATGTCAATGCCACTCTCTCGCTTTCTCACAGCTCACCCTTCCCCCTCTCCATATCCTCAAGTCCATTCTCTAGTAGGTCTGTGTATTTATTCCTGTCTTACCCATAGGTTCCTCATGACATTTTTTTTTCTTAAATTCCATATATATGTGTTAGCATATGGTATTTGTCTTTCTCTTTCTGACTTACTTCACTCTGTATGACAGACTCTAGGTCCATCCACCTCATTACAAATAGCTCAATTTCTTTTCTTTCTATGGCTGAGTAATATTCCATTGTATATATGTGCCACATCTTCTTTATCCATTCATCTGATGATGGACACTTATGTTGTATCCATCTCCTGGCTATTATAAATAGAGCTGCAATGAACATTTTGGTACATGACTCTTTTTGAATTATGGTTTTTTCAGGGTATATGCCCAGTAGTGGGATTGCTGGGTCATACGGTAGTTCTATTTGTAGTTTTTTAAGGAAACTCCATACTGTTCTCCATAGTGGCTGTACCAATTCACACTCCCACCAGCCGTACAAGAGTGTTCCCTTTTCTCCACACCCTCTCCAGCATTTATTGTTTCTAGATGTTTTGATGATGGCCATTCTGATTGGTGTGACATGATATCTCATTGTAGTTTTGATTTGAATTTCTCTAATGATTAATGATGTTGAGCATTCTTTCATGTGTTTGTTGGCAGTCTGTATATCTTCTTTGGAGAAATGTCTATTTAGGTCGTCTGCCCATTTTTGGATTGGGTTGTTTGTTTTTTTGTTATTGAGCTGCATGAGCTGCTTGTAAATTTTGGAGATTAATCCTACTCAGTTGCTTCATTTGCAAATATTTTCTCCCATTCTGAGGGTTGTCTTTTGGTCTTGTTTATGGTTTCCTTTGCTGTGCAAAAGCTTTGAAGTTCCATTAGGTCCCATTTGTTTATTTTTGTTTTTATTTCCATTCCTCGGGGAGGTGGGTCAAAAAGGATCTTGCTGTGAAATATGTCATAGAGTGTTCTGCCTATGTTTTCCTCTAAGAGTTTGATAGTTTTTGGCCTTACATTTAGGCCTTTAATCCATTTTGAACTTATTTTTGTGTATGGTGTTAGAGAGTGATGTAATCTCATATTTTTACATGTACCTGTACACTTTTCCCAGCACAACTTATTGAAGAGGCTGTCCTTTCTCCACTGTACATTCCTGCCTCCTTTACTTTATCAAAGATAAGGTGACGATATGTGCGTGTGTTTATCTCTGGGCTTTCTACCTGTTCCATTGATCTATATTTCTGTTTTTGTGCCAGTACCATACTGTCTTGATTACTATAGCTTTGTACTATAGTCTGAAGTCAGGGAGCCTGATTCCTCCAGCTCCATTTTTCATTCTCGAGATTGATTTGGCTATTCGGGGTCTTTTGTGTTTCCATACAAATTGTGAAATTTTTTGTTCTAGTTCTGTAAAAAATGCCACTGGTAGTTTGATAGGGATTTCATTGAATCTGTAGATTGCTTTGGGTAGTAGAGTCATTTTCACAATGTTGATTCTTCCAATCCAAGAACATGGTATATGTCTCCATCTATTTGTATCATCTTTATTTACTTTCATCAGTGTCTTATAATTTTCTGCATACAGGTCTTTTGTCTCCTTAGGTAGTTTTATTCCTAGATATTTTATTCTTTTTGTTGCAATGGTAGATGGGAGTGTTTTCTTGATTTCCCTTTCAGATTTTTCATCATTAGTGTATAGGAATGCCAGAGACTTCTCTGCATTAATTTTGTATCCTGCTGCTTTACCAAATTCATTGATTAGCTCTAGTAGTTTTCTGGTAGCATCTTTAGGATTCTCTATGTATAGTATATCATCTGAAAACAGTGACAGCTTTACTTCCTCTTTTCCCATTTGGATTCCTTTTATTTGCTTTTCTTCTCTGATTGCTGTGGCTAAAACTTCCAAAACTATGTTGAATAAGAGTGGTGAGAGTGGGCAACCTTGTCTTGTTCCTGAACTTAGTGGAAATGCTTTCAGTTTTTCACCATTGAGGATGATGTTGGCTGTGGGTTTGTCATATATGGCCTTTATTATGTTGAGGAAAGTTCCCTCTGTGCCTACTTTCTGCAGGGTTTTTATCATAAATAGGTGTTGAATTTTGTCAAAAGCTTTCTCTGCATCTATTGAGATGATCATATGGTTTTTCTCCTTCAGTTTGTTAATGTGGTGTATCACATTGATTGATTTGCGTATATTGAAGAATCCTTGCATTCCTGAGATAAACCCCACTTGATCATGGTGTATGATCCTTTTAATGTGCTGTTGGATTCTCTTTGCTAGTATTTTGTTGAGGATTTTTGCATGTATGTTCATCAGTGATATGGCCTGTACTTTTCTTTCTTTGTGACATCCTTGTCTAGTTTTGGTATCAGGGTGATGGTGGCCTCGTAGAATGAGTTTAGGAGTGTTCCTCCCTCCGCTATATTTTGGAAGAGTTTGAGGTTAGGTGTTAGCTCTTCTCTAAATGTTTGATAGAATTCGCCTGTGAAGCCATCTGGTCCTGGGCTTTTGTTTGTTGGAAGATTTTTAATCACATTTTCAATTTCAGTCCTTGTGACTGGTCTATTCATATTTTCTATTTCATCCTGATTCAGTCTTGGCAAGTTGTGGTTTTCTAAGAATTTCTCCATTTCTTCCAGGTTGTCCATTTTATTGTCATAGAGTTGCTTGTAGTAATCTCTCATGATCTTTTGTATTTCTGCAGTGTCAGTTGTTACTTCTCCTTTTTCATTTCTAATTCTATTGATTTCAGTCTTCTCCCTTTTTTTCTTGATGAGTCTGGCTAATGGTTTATCAATTTTGTTTATCTTCTCAAAGAACCAGCTTTTAGTTTTATTGATCTTTGCTATTGTTTCCTTCTTTTCTTATTCATTTATTTCTTATCTGATCTTTATGATTTCTTTCCTTCTGCTAACTTAGGGTTTTTTTTGTTCTTCTTTCTCTTATTGCTTTAGGTGCAAGGTTAGGTTGTTTATTCGAGATGTTTCCTGTTTCTTAAGGTAGGATTGTATTGCTATAAACTTCCCTCTTAGAACTGCTTTTTCTGCATCCCATAGGTTTTGCGTCATTGTGTTTCCATTGCCATTTGTTTCTAGGTATTTTTTAATTTCCTCTTTGATTTCTTCAGTGATCACTTTGTTATTAAGTAGTGTATTGTTTAGCCTCCATGTGTTTGTATTTTTTACAGATCTTTTCCTGTAATTGATATCTAGTCTCATAGCGTTGTTGTTGGAAAAGCTACTTGATACAATTTCAATTTTCTTAAATTTACCAAGGCTTGATTTGTGACCCAAGGTATGATCTATCCTGAAGAATGTTCCATGAGCACTTGAGAAGAATGTGTATTCTGTTTTTTTGGATAGAATGTCCTATAAATATCAATTAAGTCCATCTTGATTAATGTATTATTTAAAGCTTGTGTTTCCTTATTTATTTTCATTTTGGATGATCTGTCCTTTGGTGAAAGTGGGGTGTTAAAGTCCCCTACTATGAATGTGTTACTGTCGATTTCCCCTTTTATGTCTGTTAGTATTTGCCTTCTGTATTGAGGTGCTCCTCTGTTGGGTGTATAAATATTTACAATTGTTATATCTTCTTCTTGGATCGATCCCTTGATCATTATGTAGTGTCCTTCTTTGTCTCTTCTAGTAGTCTTTATTTTAAAGTCTATTTTGCATGATATGAGAATTGCTACTCCAGCTTTCTTTTGGCTTCCATTTTCATGGAATATCTTTTTCCATCCCCTCACTTCAGTCTGTATGTGTCCCTAGGTCTGAAGTGGGTCTCTTGTAGACATCATATATACGGGTCTTGTTTTTGTATCCATTCAGGCAGTCTGTGTCTTTTGGTGGGAGCATTTAATCCATTTACATTTAAGGTAATTATCAATATGTATGTTCCTATTCCCATTTTCTTAATTGTTTTCTGTTTGTTATTGTAGGTCTTTTCCTTCTCCTGTGTTTCTTGCCTAGAGAAGTTCCTTTAGCATTTGTTGTAAAGCTGGTTTGGTGGTGCTGAACTCTCTCAACTTTTACTTGTCTGTAAAGGTTTTAATTTCTCCATCAAATATAAATGAGATCCTTGCTGGGCAGAATAATCTTGGTTGTAGGTTTTTCTCCTTCATCACTTTAAATATGTCCTGCCAGTCCCTTCTGGCTTGCAGAGTTTCTGTTGAAAGATCAGCTGTTAACCTTATGGGGATTCCCTTGTGTGTTATTTATTGTTTTTCCCTTGCTGCTTTTAATATGTTTTCTTTGTATTTAATTTTTGATAGTTTGATTAATATGTGTCTTGGCATGTTTCCCCTTGGATTTATCCTGTATGGGACTCTCAGTGCTTCCTGGACTTGATTAACTATTTCCTTTCCTATATTAGGGAAGTTTTCAACTATAATCTCTTCAAATGTTTTCTCAGTCCCTTTCTTTTTCTCTTCTTCTTTTGGAACCCGTATAATTCAAATGTTAGTGTGTTTAATGTTGTCCCAGAGATCTCTGAGACTGTCCTCAGTTCTTTTCATTCTTTTTTCTTTATTCTGCTCTGCAGTAGTTATTTCCACTATTTTATCTTCCAGGTCACTTATCCGTTCTTCTGCCTCAGTTATTCTGCTATTGATCCCATCTAGAGTATTTTTAATTTCATTTATTGTGTTGTTCATCGTTGCTTATTTGCTCTTTAGTTCTTCTAGGTCCTTGTTAAATGTTTCTTGCATTTTGTCTAGTCTATTTCCAAGATTTTGGATCGTCTTTACTATCATTATTCTAAATTCTTTTTCAGGGAGACTGCCTATTTCCTCTTCATTTGTTACGTCTGGTGGGTTTTTATCTTGCTCCTTCATCTGCTGTGTGTTTTTCTGTCTTCTCATTTTGCTTATCTTACTGTGTTTGGGGTCTCCTTTTTGCAGGCTGCTGGTTCGTAGTTCCTGTTGTTTTTGGTGTCTGTCCCCAGTGCCTAAAGTTGGTTCAGTGGGTTGTGTAGGCTTCCTGGTGGAGGGGATTAGTGCCTGTGTTCTGGTGGATGAGGCTGGATCTTGTCTTTCTGGTGGGCAGGTCCACATCTGATGCTGTGTTTTGGGGTATCTGTGGACTTATTATGATTTTAGGCAGCCTCCGTGCTAATGGGTGGGGTTGTGTTCCTGTCTTACTAGTTGTTTGGCACAGGGTGTCCAGCACTGTAGCTTGCTGGTCATTGAGTGAAGCTGGGTGCTGGTGTTGAGATGGAGATGTCTGGGAGATTTTTGCCGTTTGATATTATGTGGAGCTGGGAGGTCTGTTGTGGACCAGTGTCCTGAAGTTGGCTCTCCCACCTCAGAGGCACAGCACTGACTCCTGGCTGCAGCACCAAGAGCCTTTCATCCACACGGCTCAGAATAAAAGGGAGAAAAAAGAAAGAAAGGAAGGAAGGAAGGAAGGAAGGAAGAATTAAAGGAAGGAAGGAAGGAAAGAAAGAGGAAAGAGGATAAAATAAAATAAAGTAAGATAAAATAAAGTAATTAAAATAAAAAATAATTATTAAGAAAAAAAAAATTTTTAAACAAAAAACAGATAGAACCCCAGGACAAATGGTGAAAGCAAAGCTATACAGACAAAATATCACACAGAAGCATACACATACACATTCTCAAAAAGAGGAAAAGGGGGAAAATGATAAATCTTGCTCTCAAAGTCCACCTTCTCAGTTTGGGATGATTCGTTGTCTATTCATGTATTCCAAGTACATAAAGTTGATTGTGGACTTTTAATCCACTGCTTCTGAGGCTGCTGGGAGCGATTTCCCTTTCTCTTCTTTGTTCGCACAGCCCCCAGGGCTCAGCTTTGGATTTGGCCCTGCCTCTGCGTGTAGGTCTCCGGAGGGTGTCTGTTCTTCGCTCAGGCAGGACGGGGTTAAAGGAGCCGCTGATTCGGGGGCTCTGGCTCACTCAGGCCGGGGGGAGGGAGGGGTGAGGATGCAGGGAGAGCCTGCGGCGGCAGAGGCCAGCAGGACGTTGCACCAGCCTGAGGCGCGCCGTGCGTTCTCCCGGGGAAGTCGTCCCTGGATCCCGGGACCCTGGCAGTGGCGGGCTGCACAGGCTCCCCGGAAGGGAGGTGTGGATAGTGACCTGTGCTCGCACACAGGCTTCTTGGTGTCGGCAGCAGCAGCCTTAGCGTCTCATGCCCGTCTCTGTGTTCTGCGCTGTTAGCCGCGGCTCGTGCCTGTCTCTGAATCTCCTTTAAGTAGCGCTCTTAATCCCCTCTCCTGGAGCACCAGGAAACAAAGAGGTAAGAAAAAGTCTCTTGCCTCTTCGGCACGTCCAGACTTTTCCCAGACTCCCTCACGTCTATCTCTGGTGCACTAACCCCCTTCAGGCTGTGTTCATGCAGCCGACCCCAGTCCTCTCCCTGTGCTCCGACCGCAGCCCGAGCCTCACCTCCCAGCCCTGTCCGCCCTGGCGGGTGAGCAGACAAGCCTCTCGGGCTGGTGAGTGCCGGTCGGCCCTGATCCTCTGTGCGGGAATCTCTCCGCTTTGCCCTCCGCACCCCTGTTGCTGTGCTCTCCTCCGCGGCTTCGAAGCTTTCCCCGTCCGCCACCGCAGTCTCCTTCTGCGAAGGGGCTTCCTAGGTGTGGAAACTTTTTCTCCTTCACAGCTCCCTCCCACTGGTGCAGGTTCTGTCCCTATTCTTTTGTCTCTGTTTATTCTTTTTTCTTTTTCCCTACCCAGGTACGTGGGGAGTTTCTTACCTTTTGGGAGGTCTGAGGTCTTCTGCCAGCGTTCAGTAGGTGTTCTGTAGGAGTTGTTCCACGTGTAGATGTATTTCTGGTGTATCTGTGGGGAGGAAGGTGATCTCCGCTTCTTACTCTTCCGCCAGCTTCCCAGTTCCTCTGTCATAGGTTTTAATAATTTAATCTGAATGACTGTGCAGTGGTGAAATCATAATGACAGTAGTTAATAAAGACAATAGAAAGTCTTGCATGAATGTATATCGATGACAGCTGTGGGAGAATAATTCTCCCTAGGTGCACTTTTGAAACCCTGGCGTGTCATAGAGGCTTTGTCTGATTTGTTGACGTTGCTTTCTTGACAGAAATTCAATTTAGGAAGGAAGTTCTAAGACCAACGCATCTGTTACTTGCTTTGTGAAGCATGGCATTGAAAGCTGTCTCACACCTATTAGCAGTCATGACAAGAAGACATTCGTGATGACAGCACACATGTGTATTGTCACCCTCTTACTTTATTTAGAGTGACATGGGATTGGTCCCCTCAAATAACTAACCCCAGTGGGCTTAGATAATTTTGCCACTTAAACACAGAGACAATCAAAATCATAAGCCATAAAATGCTGTTCTTTAGGCCACATTTTTTTTAAAACATCCTTCATTATCTGCTCCTTTCACAGGCTTCCTTTATCTTCATTTGTGTTCTGTTAACGGTTAAGAGTCCGTGCTAAATGTTTTTTGCCACAAGCATGTGTATTTGAGAATTCTTTGTTTTTCACTTACAGAACTGGCATCTAGTTGAGCAGGTATGTCCAAAAAGATTCGTCTGTCAGTGGTTTCCTTTTGCCTAAGTTCTTGTTCAGCTGGAGGGACTCATGTTGAAGGTTACTGGGTGCCGTCTGTGATTTGTGCTTGACATCTCAAAGACTGAGAGTTTTACCTAACTTTATTATTGCTGTTTACAATCTGTCTCTTGACAGTCACATTTTCACAACTAACCTGCATGGAGGAAAGTAACCTTCTGGCATTTATACTGCTGATACTGCTTACCCTGAAATTTAATTCAATCCAAAATGCTTTTATGAAACACTGACTCTATGTCTGGCTTCAGGAGAAGTTGTTCTGTGTCTAGCAGGGAAGACAGATAGATAAATACATGACTGAAGAAAAATGCAGACGCATATAAAGTGTTAATGGAGTATCTGTAGTGGAGAAGATGAAAACTTTGCCTTTCAGTGGAAGAGGCTCAATTAGAGTAGTTAGAGAAATCCTAGTAAGGGAATATTTGAACTAGACTTTGAAGGATATATGTATTTAAACTGCATATAGCAAGTACGGTATGTTCCCTGATTAAGGATCTTTTTTTCAGGGAACACTGCATCTCTGAATGTCCTTAAGAACACAATTCTGCTTTTGGATTAGTATAAAAATTAATGAAAGCAGCAATTTTTTTTTTTTTTTAATACAGATCCTTCAGGTAGACTCTTCACAGATTAGGACGATGGCTAACAGTATCCTCTTTCTTTGACCAGTACCAGAATAACTTAAAACCATATGGTGAAGTAACAGATTATTAGCTTGAGAGAATTTATGAGTTTTATTGGCAACCTGATGGCCAATACAAAGGTCCAAGCTTCTGTCACTGAAATATTTACTAATCTCATAATTTTATCCATCTTTCACCACCATGACATTCTATATAGAGAGATGCTTTTTTATGTTTAGAATCTAGACTCTTGATATTCCAAATAGGCTAAGACCATATTCCTTAGCATTTCATGATATACATTAATAATCCCAATTGACCACTGTGAGTGATTTCAACCTAACTGGGCATCACATTCACCCAGGGAAATTAATAAAAAGGCAGAACCTTGAGCCTAGCATTGAAAGTTTTGCTGTAGTAGGTCTGGGGAAGAAAAATAAAATAAGGACTTTGAATATGTAATTTAGGTGATTCTCATTGTTAGTCTGTGAACTGGGCCTGGAAACCATTGATTTAGATTTTGTATACCGGTTGGTGAAATATGCATTTCTTACATTTTCTCGTCTGTGCTTTTGTTCTCAGGGGCTGTGATTAGCTCCCAAACAAAAATATCCCAGCACTTAAAACTTACTGCAACCCAGTTAGGGGAGATACTTCATAATGAAATTCATTGTGAGTACTCATAACCAGTCAGCCATTTTTGTCTTGAGCAGCTCTGGCAAAAGATTATGGGAGAATGAATGTGAGTGTTTTATATTCCTCCTCGTTCACTTCCAATTCTGTTTTCCTGTTAAACATCTGGATGATTAATAACTTATTAATATTTTGCCTTAGGAAGCTCTTAATATCTGAAGGTTGAAAACCATGCTGTCAAGCTATCAGGATTGGCATCCCCAGTTGTAACTGAATTGTCTTTTCTGTTATATGTCTCATGTCACATTTCTACATATATGTATATTTTTAATGTCAATTTTTCCTTTTGCTTCAAAACCACCTCCTACTCTTGTAATCTCTTGCAGTCATTCACACTAGAAGCCTGAGGCTTGCCCTAACTTCTAAATCCTAGGGGACCGCCTTCATCTGTTCGACCTCCAGTCTTCCCTACATGAGTGAGTAACAACACCTTCCACCCAGTGCTTTGGAGAAAACTCCAGGAGTCTTTCTAGATATTTCTCTTTCAATTATACCCCACCCTCAATTTCAACTATCTGAAACACTTATTCATCTAACTCCGTAATGCATCCTGAGTCAGTCCACTTGTCTCTGACGGTTAAGCTGTCACCCTACATCACTGCCATTGCCCTTGTTGCCTATCTCCAATCCATTATCCACAGAGTAGCAAGAGGGAGGGACCTCATAAAAATCACGTATGACAATGTGACCACTCAGTAGCGACTTCCCAGTAGATTCTAAATACATTAAATGAAATGCAAAATCTTTACCTACTAGGTCTTCAACAATATGGCTTCTGCCCACCTCTTTGACCATACTTATCACAGTCCCATGAGCTCACTGTGGTCAGACATACAGGACATAATACTGCTCTTTGGACATTGAAGCTCATACCCTCTGGACCACTGCCCTTTGTCATCCTCTGAGGCACTTCACTCCTGACTGACTCCTTGTTAATCAAGTCTAAGTTCAAACATCAGATAGCCTTCACCTCAGATAGCCTTCTCTAAACAGCCTAACTATAGTGCTACCATTCCATTCTCTCTCTCAATACTTTACCCCATCTAATTGTTTCATGGAATTTAACTTTTTAAAATTGTATATTGATTTAATCAAAACTTGCTCCCCGGGCTTCCCTGGTGGCGCAGTGGTTGAGAGTCTGCCTGCTGATGCAGGGGACGCGAGTTCGTGCCCCGGTCCGGGAGGATCCCACGTGCCGCGGAGCGGCTGGTCCCGTGGGCCGTGGCCGCTGGGCCTGCGCGTCCGGAGCCTGTGCTCCGCAGCAGGAGAGGCCACAGCAGTGAGGCCCGCGTACCGCAAAAACAACACAAAACAAAACAAAAAACCTTGCTCTCTGTCCTGTTATTACCATATCCCTCACCCTGGAAAAGTGCCTTATACATTGTAGGTACATAATAAATATTTTTTGGATAAATGAATTAATACATTTCAATGCATGGTAACTTAAATTCTTGACTTTTTTTTCCATTCTAAAATCTCCTGAATTATGAAAGGACTTCAGTATGTTTTCTTTTATTAAACTCCCAATTATTAATATTCTGACAATTCTCCTTTCTCCAGTTTTGATTTCTCTGCAGTCTGTCTTCCACAGAGTTGCCAAAGTTAAATTGCTAAACCAATAAGATGATGGACTTTTACAGTTCCCCAAATCCATAAGATAAAGTCCAAAGTCCTAAGCATAGCCTAAAGGCATTTTGTAGTTTAGTCTCCATCTTTATTTCTACCTTCATTTTCTGCTACTTCCCCTTATGAACCCTACTAACCAATCACATAAAACTATGTATAGTCTCAGACATACCATAGTATTCTGTGATGCATGCCTTTGCCCATGTGAGTACATTATTTCTATGGATGTTCACCTCATTGTAAGTTCTCCCCTCTTCATGGGCAGTTAATGGCTTGTACAAGTCTCCATCTTAGCATTTATTATGCCAAATGGTCATTACTCTTTATATGCTATTGTAGCTCTGGAGACTAACATAGTGATCAGCACATGTTCCAAATGTGCAAACTGAATGAGAGATGGATTGGTGGATGGAAGATGTCTTCCTAGTAATCCATGATTATCATGTGGACAGGAGCCTTTCTAAATCATCTGAGTTTTGCCTTGACACAGGGCTTTAAATGTGCTGAGGTCTTAACACTCTCAAACGACTGTGTAAAATAACTAATTATTGTTTTTTATAAGTTTTTTTAAATTTTATTTATTTTTTTATACAGCAGGTTCTTATTAGTCATCAGTTTTATACACATTGGTGTATACATGCCAATCCCAATCTCCCAATTCAGCACACCACCACCACCACCAGCCCCCGCCACTTTCCCCCCTTGATGTCCATATGTTTGTTCTCTACATCTGTGTCTCAATTTCTGCCCTGCAAACCGGTTCATCTGTACCATTTTTCTAGGTTCCACATACATGCGTTAATATACGATATTTCTTTTTCTCTTTCTGACTTACTTCACTCTGTATGACAGTCTGTAGATCCATCAACGTCTCAACAAATGACCCAATTTCGTTCCTTTTAATGGCTGAGTAATATTCCATTGTATATATGTACCACATCTTCTTTATACATTTGTCTGTCAATGGGTATTTAGGTTGCTTCCATGACCTGGCTATTGGAAATAGTGCTGCAATGAATATGGGGTGCATGTGTCTTTTTGAATTATGGTTTTCTCTGGGTATACGCCCACTAGTGGGATTGCTGGATAACATGGTAATTCTATTTTTAGTTTTTTAAGGAACCTCCATACCATTCTCCATAGTGGCTGTATCAATTTACATTCCCACCAACAGTGCAAGAGGGTTCCCTTATCTCCACACCCTCTCCAGCATTTGTTGTTTGTAGATTTTCTGATGAACTGGTGTGAGGTGATACCTCATTGTAGTTTTGATTTGCATTTCTCTAATAATTAGTGATGTTGAGCAGCTTTTCATGTGCTTCTTAGCCATCTGTATATCTTCTTTGGAGAAATGTCTATTTAGGTCTTCTGCCCATTTTTGGATTGGGTTGTTTGTTTTTTTGTTATTAAACTGCATGAACTGCTTGTAAATTTTGGAGATAAATCCTACTCAGTTGCTTCATTTGCAAATATTTTCTCCCATTCTGAGGGTTGTCTTTTCATCTTGTTTATGGTTTCCTTTGCTGTGCAAAAGCTTTCAAGTTTCATTAGGTCCCATTTGTTTATTTTTGTTTTTATTTCCATTTCTCTAGGAGGTGGGTCAAAAGGATCTTTCTGTGATTTATATCATAGAGTGTTCTGCCTATGTTTTCCTCTAAGAGTTTTAAAGTGTCTGGCCTTACATTTAGGTCTGTAATCCATTTTGAGTTCATTTTTGTGTATGTTGTTAGGGAGTGTTCTAATTTCATTCTTTCACATGTAGCTGTCCAGTTTTCCCAGCACCACTTATTGAAGAGACTGTCTTTTCTCCATTGTATATCCTTGCCTCCTTTGTCATAGATTAGTTGACCATAGGTGTGTGGGTTTATCTCTGGGCTTTCTATCTTGTTCCATTGATCTGTGTTTCCGTATTTGTGCCAGTACCATATTGTCTTGATTACTGTAGCTTTGTAGTATAGTCTGAAGTCAGGGAGTCTGATTCTTCCAGCTCCTTTTTTTATCCCTCAAGACTGCTTTGGCTATTGGGGGTCTTTTGTGTCTCCATACAAATTTTAAGATTTTTTGTTCTAGTTCTGTAAAAAATGCCACTGGTAATTTGATAGGGATTGCATTGAATCTGTAGATTGCTTTGGGTAGTATAGTCATTTTCACAATATTGATTCTTCCAATCCAAGAACATGGTATATCTCTCCATCTGTTGGTATCATCTTTAATTTCTTTCACCAGTATCTTATAGTTTTCTGCATACAGGTCTTTTGTCTCCCTAAGTAGGTTTATTCCTAGGTATTTTATTCTTTTTGTTACAGTGTTAAATGGGAGTGTTTTCTTAACTTCTCTTTCATATTTTTACATCATTAGTGTATAGGAATGCAAGAGATTTCTGTGCATTAATTTTGTATCCTGCAACTTTACCAAATTCATTGATTAGCTCAAGTAATTTTCTGGTGGCATCTTTAGGATTCTCTATGTATAGTATCATGTCATCTGCAAACAGTGACAGTTTTACTTCTTCTTTTCCAATTTGTATTCCTTTTATTTCTTTTTCTTCTCTGATCGTCATGGCTAGGACTTCCAAAACTCTGTTGAATAGTAGTGGTGAGAGTGGACATCCTTGTCTTGTTCCTGATCTTGGAGGAAATGCTTTCAGTTTTTCACCACTGAGAATGATGTTTGCTGTGGGTTTGTTGTTTATGGCCTTTATTATGTTGAAGTAGGTTCCCTCTATGCCCACTTTCTGGAGAGTTTTTATCATAAATGGGTGTTGAATTTTGTCAAAAGCTTTTTCTGCATCTATTGAGATGATCATATGGTTTTTATTCTTCAATTTGTTAATATGGTGTATCACATTGATTGATTTACGTGTATTGAAGAATCCTTGCATCCCTGGGATAAAACTCCCTTGGTCATGGGGTATCATCCTTTTAATGTGTTGTTGGATTCTGTTTGCTAGTATTTTGTTGAGGATTTTTACATCTATATTCATCAGTGAAACTGGTCTGTAATTTTCTTCTTTTGTAGTATCTTTGTCTGGTTTTGGTATCAGGATGATGTTGGCCTCATAGAATGAGTTTGGGAGTTTTCCTTCCTCTGCAGTTTTTTGGAACAGTTTGAGAACATGGGTGTTAGCTCTTCTCTAAATGTTTGATAGAGTTCACCTGTGAATCCATCTGGTCCTGGACTCTTCTTTGTTGGAAGATTTTTAATCACAGTTTCAATTTCATTACTTGTTATTTGTCTGTTCAGATTTTCTATTTCTTCCTGGTTCAGTCTTGGAAGGTTATACCTTTCTAAGAATTTGTCAGTTTCTTCCCGGTTGTCCATTTTATTGGCATATAGTTCCTTGTAGTAGTTTCTTAGGATGCTTTCTATTTCTGCAGTGTCTGTTGTAACTTCTCCTTTTTCATTTCTAATTTTTTTGATTTGAGTCCTCTCCCTCTTTTTCTTGATGAGTCTGGCTAATGGTTTATCAATTTTGTTTATCTTCTTAAAGAACCACTTTTAGTTTTATTGATCTTTGCTATTGTTTCCTTTGTTTCTATTTCATTTATTTCTGCTCTGATCTTTATGGTTTCTTTCCTTCTGCTAACTTTGGGTTTTGTTTGTTCTTCCTTCTCTAGTTCCTTTAGGTGTAAGGTTAGATTGTTTATTTGAGATTTTTCTTGTTTCTTGAGGTAGACTTGTATAGCTATAAACTTCCCTCTTAGAACTGCTTTTGCTGCATCCCATAGGTTTTGAATCTTCGCGTTTTCATTGTCATTTGTCTCTAGGTATTTTTTGATTTCCTCTTTGATTTCTTCAGTGATCTCTTGGATATTTAGTAATGTATTGTTTAGCCTCCATATGTTTGTGTTTTTTACTTTTTTTCCCTGTAATTGATTTCTAATCTCATAGCGTTGTGGCCAGAGAAGATGCTTGATATGATTTCAGTTTTCTTAAATTTACTGAGGCTTGCTTTGTGACCCAAGGTGTGATCTATCCTGGAGAATGTTCCCTGTGCACTTGAGAAGAAAGTTTAATCTGCTGATTTTGGATGGAATGTCCTATAAATATCAATTAAATCTATCTGGTCTCTTGTGTCATTTAAAACTTTTGTTTCCTTATTTATTTTCATTTTGGATGATCTGTCCATTGGTGTAAGTGAAGTGTTAAAGTCCCCCACTATTATTGTGTTACTGTCGATTTCCTCTTTTATAGCTGTTAGCAGTTGCCTTATGTATTGAGGTGCTCCTATGTTGGGTGCATATATATTTATAATTATTATATCTTCTTCTTGGATGGATCCCTTGATCATTTTATAGTGTCCTTCCTTGTCTCTTGTAACATTCTTTATTTCAAAGTCTGTTTTACCTGATATGAGTATTGCTACTCCAGCTTTCTTTTAATTTCCATTTGCATGGAATATTTTTTTCCATCCCCTCACTTTCAGTCTGTATGTGTCTCTAGGTCTGAAGTGGGTCTCTTGTAGACAGCATATATATGGGTCTTCTTTTTGTATCCATTCAGCAAGCCTCTGTCCTTTGGTTGGAGCATTTAATCCATTCACGTTTAAGGTAATTATCGATATGTATGTTCCATTACCATTTTCTTAATTGTTTTTGGTTTGTTTTTTAGGTCCTTTTCTCTCTTGTGTTTCCGACTCAGAGAAGTTCCTTTAACATTTGTTGTAGAGCTGGTTTGGTGGTACTGAATTCTCTTAGCTTTTGCTTGTCTGTAAAGCATTTGGTTTCTCCATCGAATCTGAATTAGATCCTTGCCAGGTAGAGTAATCTTGGTTGTAGGTTCTTCCCTTTCATCACTTTAAGTATATCATGCCACTCCTTTCTGGCTTGTAGAGTTTCCACTGAGAAATCATCTGTTAACCTTATGGGAGTTCCCTTGTATGTTTTTTGTCATTTTTCCCTTGTTGCTTTTAATAATTTTTCTTTGCCTTTAATTTTTGCCAGTTTGATCACTGTGTATCTCGGCATTGTCAATTTGATTACTATCTGTCTGGGCTTCCCTGGTGGCGCAGTGGTTGAGAGTCCGCCTGCCGATGCAGGGGACACGGGTTCGTGCCCCGGTCCGGGAAGATCCCACATGCCGCGGAGCGGCAGGGCCCGTGAGCTATGGCCGCTGAGCCTGCGCGTCCAGAGCCTGTGCTCCGCAACGGGAGAGGCCACAACCATGAGAGGCCCGCGTACCGCAAAAAAAAAAAAAAAAAAAAGGCAGATTGTTGATTACTATGTATCTCAGTGTGTTTCTCCTTGGGTTTATCCTGTATGGGACTTGCTGCACTTTCTAGACTTGGGTGGCTATTTCCTTTCCCATGTTAGCGAAGTTTTTCAATTATAATCTCTTCAAATATTTTCTCTGGTCCTTTCTCTCTCTCTTCTCCTTCTGGGACCCCTATAATGTGAATGTTGTTGCATTTAATGTTGTCCCAGAGGTCTCTTAGGTTGTCTTCATTTCTTTTCATTCTTTTTTTCTTTTTTCTGTTCCACAGCAGTGAATTCCACCATTCTGTCTTCCAGGTAACTTATCCCTTCTTCTGCCTCAGTTATTCTGTTATTGATTCCTTCTAGTGTAGTTTTCATTTCAGTTATTGTATTGTTCATCTCTCTTTGTTTGTTCTTTAATTCTTCTTGGTCTTCGTTAAACATTTCTTGCATCTTCTCCATTTTGCCTCCACTCTTTTTCCAAGGTCCTGGATCATCTTCACTATCATTATTCTGAATTTTTTTTCTGGTAGGTTGCCTATCTCCACTTCATTTAGTTGTTTTTTGGTGGGTTTATCTTGTTCCTTCATCTAGTACATAGCTCTCTGCCTTTTCATCTTATCTACCTTTCTGTGAATGTGGTTTTTTTTTTCCACAGGCTGCAGGATTGTAGTTCTTCTTGCTTCTGCTGTCTGCCTCTTGTGGATGAGGCTATCTAAGAGGCTTGTGCAAGTTTCCTGCTGGGAGGGACTGCCTAATTACTTATTAAGTGGTTAAAATAATGGTATTCTAATATCTTTATCTGAAGGAGAATTATTTTCCTCTTAAAAAAGTATATTTTCCTGTCTTTTACACCTGTATTCTCTAATATAGTAGCCACTAGTCACTTAATTCTACTGACCACTTAGAATGTAGCTTGTTCAAACTGAAATGTGCTATACATATAAAATACTTGCATAGTTGTAGAAAAAAACAAAGAGTGTAAGTTAGCTAGGTAATAACTTTAACTGGATTACATATTGAAATGTTAATAGTTTGGATATATTGTGTTACATAAGCTAAATAATTTAAATCAATTCATGTTACTTTTTTCTTCTTTGATTTGGCAAACTAAAAAATGTAGTTACATGTATGACTTGTGTTTTATTTTTATTTTATTACAACTGTAGTTGTCTTTTTCCAACATGTCTCTTTTTGTTAACAGCAGTCATTTCTGACACATGCAGTGTTTATGCCCATGATGCTATTCTATTTCTAGGAGTTGCTCTTTTCATCATATTTTCTTTTTGTCAAGATTAAATAGTGAACTCAGATGAGTGTCTCTATCAGTAACCCTCCCAAGTTATAATAACCAAGTGACTCAGTTTCATTTTTAGCTCCACCACCTGAAAAATCTAGAGATTATTTATTTCCAAAATTTTGGAATATGCCCAACTGTAGTATCAGGAAAAAATTTACGGCTTTAGTATTCTTTATTTAAATTTCATTCAGTTTTATTTGTTAATGTTTTATTTCGCATTGTGTCCTATGTATAAAATCTGCTTTACACGGTTTGAGACATTTATGATTTTTATGTTTACTTATAGTAAGGCAGGTTCGGTTTTTGAAAACTTTTATGTATTTTTTTTCTTCATTTGAGTTGAAGTTGTGGTTCTGAAAAGATCTACTTATTCAGGCACAGATATTTACCAACTAAACATCCTACGTTTAGGGTCACATTTGTCTCAGAGTGAAAGAGGCAGTGGACTTTGGAGTTAAGGAGTAAGTATAAGGTCAATAGTAAAGAGTCTACTTCACCAGGTGGAATCAGCCATCAGGATGCATGTATCAAATTTGTTCATCCACCTCACCTCTGATAGCATGTCCTATTCTAGGACTTTCTTATCTTTTACCTGGATGACTTCAGAAATCTCCTAACTGCTACCCAGTACTCTCTTCATCAAATTTATTCTCCCTACACATGACTACCAGAGAGATGATTAAATATTTATAATCTGAAAATACCACTTTTCTAAGTAAGAGCCCCTGTTAATCATTAACTATGAGCTCATTAAGTACAGAGATGAAGTCTAAACCCCTTGATAGAGCATTCATGGCTCCCGTGTAGTTGAACTTGTGGCTGCTTCTCCAAGATTGTGTCCTGCTGCCTACTCTCTACTTCCTGACATTTTCTAGCAACACCAATAGCATCTTTCTCATCTCCACTCTCTGCTCCTCTGTTTGCCATTATTCAGTTCTGTTGCTCTCTCCTTAATAACCTGTTACTTTATCTATAATTTCCAAACCCATTTGATTATGTATCTGTTTATTATAAATCTCCCCACTTGACTTTACTATAAGGCTGAGATCTTGCCTTATTTTCTGTGGCTCAGTTTCCTCATAAGTGAGAATGACACATTACTTACTTTGTAGGAGGATGGAGTGAGTTAATACATGTACCTGGCAAATAGTCAGTGTTCATTGTTTTAGTTATACTGAGATTATATTGTCGTTATTATAATTATCAATAGCAGTAATAGTTTGTTGTTATCACTTTGTTGACACATAGTAGGCACTCATGTAGACTGAATAAAATTAGGTAATCAACTTCACTGAGGAACCCAGAATAAGGGACAGGAAGAGAACTGATTGAATTAAGAAAGGCAGAACTGTGATAAGAAAGTTTGAGGCCAGAAAACCTCAGCTAAAACTAGTCATGCCTCCATCCTTGTCTGAACTTTGATCACTCAGTTTGACTGTCCCCTGAGGACTCATTTTTCACATAGTCATTATAAGTTCCCTCAGAGACCATAGTAAGTGTTAGCTGATGTTGGATAGGATTAAGGGAGCGTACGTAATGATGAAATGGGACTTTTCAGTGTACGCTCTATAGCAGTATCCTGATTTACTTCCTACATTTCTGTACTACTAATTTGACTCTTTTCTACTTAAACAATAAATAGGGTAATTTTTTAAGCAAAGAGTAAAGCTGTTAGCAATTTTTACTAAATTTTCAATTAGATGAAATAGGAAGTATATCATGTAATTTCTAAAAACAGCATTAATTACCAAAAGATCATCCCAGAAAGAGCTGTAAAAAGAATAATTCTATATTAATTTTTTAACATATTTATTGGAGTATACTTGCTTTACAATAGTGTGTTCGTTTCTGCTTTATAACAAAGTGAATGAGTTTTACATACACATTTATATCCCCACATATCCTCCCTCTTGCATCTCCTACCCACCCTCCCTAACCCACCCTATAGGTGGTCACAAGGCACCGAGCTGATCTCACTGTGCTATGCAGCTGCTTCCCACTAGCTATCTACCTTACGTTTGGTAGTGTATATATGTCCATGACACTCTCATTGTCACAGCTTACCCTTCCCCCTCCCCATATCATCAAGTCCATTCTCCAGTAGGTCTGTGTCTTTATTCCCATCTTGCCCCTACGTTCTTCATGACCTTTTTTTTTTTTTTAGATTCCATATATATGTGTTAGCATATCGTATTTGTTTTTCTCCTTCTAACTTACCTCACTCTGTATGACAGACTCTAGGTCCATCCACCTCACTACAAATAACTAAATTTCTTTTCTTTTTACAGCTGAGTAATATTCCATTGTATATATGTGCAACATCTTCTTTATCCGTTCATCTGTCAATGGACACTTAGGTTGCTTCCATGTCCTGCCTATTGTAAATAGAGCTGCAATGTATATTTTGGTACATGACTCTTTTTGAATTATGGTTTTCTCAGGGTATTTGCCCAGTAGTGGGATTGCTGGGTCATATGGTAGTTCTATTTTTAGTTTTTTGAGGAACCTCCATAATGTTCTCCATAGTAGTTGTATCAATTTATATTCCCACCAACAGTGCAAGAGGGTTCCCTTTTCTCCACATCCTCTCCAGCATTTATTGTTTCTAGATTTTTTGATGATGGCCATTCTGACTGGTGTGAGATGATATCTCATTGTAGTTTTGATTTGCATTTATCTAATGATTAATGATGTTGAGCATTCTTTCATGTGTTTGTTGGCAGTCTGTATTTCTTCTTTGGAGAAATGTCTATTTAGGTCTTCTGCCCATTTTTGGATTGGGTTGTTTGTTTTTTTGATATTGAGCTGCATGAGCAGCTTGTAAATTTTGGAGATTAATCCTTTGTCAGTTGCTTCATTCACAAATATTTTCTCCCATTTTGAGGGTCGTCTTTTGGTCTTGTTATGGTTTCCTTTGCTGTGCAAAAGCTTTTAAATTTCATTAGGTCCCATTTGTTTATTTTTCTTTTTATTTCCATTTCTCTAAGAGGTGGGTCAAAAAGGATCTTGCTGTGATTTATGTCATAGAGTGTTCTGCTTATGTTTTCCTCTAAGAGTTTGATAGTGTCTGGCCTTACATTTAGGTCTTTAATCCATTTTGAGTTTATTTTTTTGTATGGTGTAGGGAGTGTTCTAATTTCACACATTTACATGTACCTGTCCAGTTTACCCGACACCACTTATACAAGAGGCTGTCTTTTCTCCACTGTATATTCTTGCCTCCTTTATCAAACTTAAGGTGACCATATGTGTGTGGGTTTATCCTGTTCCATTGATCTATATTTCTGTTTTTGTGCCAGTAGCCTACTGTCTTGATTACTGTAGCTTTGTAGCATAGTCTGAAGTCAGGGAGCCTGATACCTCCAGCTCTGTTCTTCTTTCTCAAGATTGCTTTGGCTATTTGGGGTCTTTTGCGTTTCCATACAAATTGTGAAATTTTTTGTTCTAGTTCTGTGAAGAATGCCAGTGGCAGTTTGATAGGGATTGCATTGAATCTGTAGATTGCTTTGGGTAGTAATTTTCACAATGTTGATTCTACCAATCCAAGAACATGCTATATCTCTCCATCTATTTGTATCATCCTTAATTTCTTACATCAGTGTCTTATAATTTTCTGCATACAGGTCTTTTGTCTCCTTGGGTAGGTTTATTCCTAGATATTTTATTCTTTTTGTTGCAGTGGTAAATGAGAGTGTTTTCTTGATTTCACTTTCATATTATTCATCATTAGTGTATAGGAATGCAATAGATTTCTATGCGTTAATTTTGTATCCTGCTACTTTACCAAATTCATTATTTAGCTCTAGTAGTGTTCTGGTAGTATCTTTAGGATACTGTATGAATAGTATCATGTCACCTGTAAACAGTGACAGCTTTACTTCCTCTTTTCCCATTTGGATTCCTTTTATTTGCTTTTCTTCTCTGATTGCTGTGGCTAAAACTTCCAAAACTATGTTGAATAAAAGTGGTGAGAGTGGGCAACCTTGTCTTGTTGCCAATATTAGTGTAAATGATTCAATTTTTCAACACTGAGAACGATGTTGTCTGTGGGTTTGTCATATATGGCCTTTATTATGTTGAGGAAAGTTCCCTCTATGCCTACTTTCTGCAGGGTTTTTATCATAAATGGGTGTTGAAGTTTGTGGAAAGCTTTCTCTGCATCGATTGAGATGATCATATGGTTTTTATCCTTCAATTTGTTAATATGGTGTATCACATTGATTTCCGTATATTGAAGAATCCTTGCATTCCTGGGTTAAACCCCACTTGATCATGGTGTATGATCCTTTTAATGTGCTGTTGGATTCTCTTTGCTAGTATTTTGTTGAGGATTTTTACATCTATGTTCATCAGTGATATTGGTCTATAGTTTTCTTTCTTAGTGACATTTTTCTCTGGTTTTGGTATCAGGGTGATGGTGGCCTTATACAATGAGTTTGGGAGTGTTCCTCCCTCTGTTATATTTTGGAACACTTTGAGAAGGGTAGGTGTTAGCTCTTCTCTAAATGTGTCATAGACTTCGCCTGCGAAGCCATCTGGTCCTGGGCTTTTGTTTGTTGGAAGATTTTTATTCACAGTTTCAACTTCAGTGCTTGTGTTTGGTCTGTTCATAGTTTCCATTTCTTACTGGTTCAGTCTCGGAAGGTTGTGGTTTTCTAAGAATTTGTCCATTTCTTCCAGGTTGTCCATTTTATTGGCATAGAGTTGCTTGTAGTAATCTCTCATGATCCTTTGTATTTCTGCAGTGTCAGTTGTTACTTCTCCTTTTTCATTTCTAATTCTATTGATTTGAGTTTTCTCCCTTTTTTTCTTGATGAGTCTGGCTAATGGCTTATCAATTTTATCTTCTCAAAGAACCAGCTTTTAGTTTTATTTATCTTGGCTATCGTTTCCTTCATTTCTTTTTCATTTATTTCTGATCTGAGCTTTATGATTTCTTTCCTTTTGCTAACTTTAGGGCCTTTTGTTCTTCTTTCTCTAATTGCTTTATGTGTAAGGTTAGGTTGTTTATTTGAGATGTTTCTTGTTTCTTAAGGTAGGATTATATTGCTATAACGTTCCCTCTTAGAACTGCTTTTGCTGTATCCCATAGGTTTTGGATCGTCACGTTTTCATTGTCATTTGTTTCTAGATATTTTTTGAATTCCTCTTTGATTTCTTCAGTGATCTCTTGGTTATTAAGTAGTGTATTGTTTAGCCTCCATGTGCTTGTATTTTTTACAGATTTTTTCTTGTAATTGATATCTAGTCTCATAGCGCTGTGGTCAGAAAAGATACTTGATACAATTTCAATTTTCTTAAATTTACCAAGGATTTATTTGTGACCCAAGATATTATATATCCTGGAGAATGTTCCATGAGCACATGAGAAGAATATGTATTCTGTTGTGTTGGGATGGAATGTCCTATAAATATCAATTAAGTCCATCTTGTTTAATGTATCATTTAAAGCTTGTGTTTCCTTATTTATTTTCATTTTGGATGATCTGTCCATTGGTGAAAGTGGGGTGTTAAAGTCCCCTACTATGAATGTGTTACTGTCGATTTCCCCTTTTATGTCTGTTAGTATTTGCCTTCTGTATTGAGGTGCTCCTCTGTTGGGTGTATAAATATTTACAATTGTTATATCTTCTTCTTGGATCGATCCCTTGATCATTATGTTGTGCCCTTCTTTGTCTCTTGTAATAGTCTTTATTTTAAAGTCTATTTTGTCTGATATGAGAATTGCTACTCCAGCTTTCTTTTGATTTTCATTTGCATGGAATATCTTTTTCCATCCCCTCACTTTCAGTCTGTATGTGTCCCTAGGTCTGAAGTGGGTCTCTTTTGGACAACATATATACAGATCTTGTTTTTGTATCCATTCAGCCAGTCTGTGTCTTTTGGTTGGATTATTTAATCCATTTATGTTTAAGGTAATTATCAATATGTATGTTCCTACTCCCATTTTTTTAATTGTTTTGGGTTTCTTATTAAGGTCTTTTCCTTCTCTTGTGTTTCCTGCCTAGAGAAGTTCCTTTAGCGTTTCTGGTAAAGCTGGTTTGGTGTTGTTAATTCTCTTAGCTTTTGCTTGTCTGTAAAGGTTTTGATTTCTCTGTGGAATCTGAATGAGATCCTTGCTGGGTAGAGTAATCTTGGTTGTAGTTTTTTTCCTTCATCACTTTAAATATGTCCTGCCAGTCTCTTCTGGCTTGCAGAGTTTCTGCTGAAAGATCAGCTGTTAACCTTATGGGAATTCCCTTTTGTGTTGTTTTTCCCTTGCTGCTTTTAATATGTTTTCTTTATATTTAATTTTTGACAGTTTGATTAATATGTGTCTCATCGTGTTTCTCCTTGGATTTATCCTGTATGGGGCGCTCTGTGCTTCCTGAACTTGATTGACTATTTCCTTTCCCATGTTAGCGAAGTTTTCGACTATAATCTCTTCAAATATTTTCTCAGTCCCTTTATTTTTCTCTTCTTCTTCTGGAACCCCTATAATTCGATAGTTGATGTTTTTAATGTTGTCCCAGAGGTCTCTGAGACTGTCTTCAATTCTTTTCATTCTTTTTTCTTTATTCTGCTCTGCAGTAGTTATTTCCACTATTTTATCTTCCAGGTCACTTATCTGTTCTTCTGCCTCAGTTATTCTGCTATTGATCCCTTCTAGAGAATTTTTAATTTTATTTATTTATTGTTTTATTGTTATTTATTTATTTATTGTTGTTAATCATTGTTTGTTTGCTCTTTAGTTCTTCTAGATCCTTGTTAAATGTTTCTTGTACTTTCTCTATTCTATTTCCAAGATTTTGGATCATCTTTACTATCATTCTGAATTCTTTTTCAGGTAGACTGCCTATTTCCTCTTCATCTGTTAGGTCTGGTGGGTTTTTACCTTGCTCCCTCATCTGCTGTGTGTTTTTCTGTCTTCTCATTTTGCTTAACTTACTGTGCTTGGGGTCTCCTTTTCTCAGGCTGCTGATTGGTAGTTCCCATTGTTTTTGCTGTGTGTTCCCAGTGGCTAAGGTTGGTTCAGTGGGTTGTGTAGGCTTCCTGGTGGAGGGGACTAGTGCCTGTGTTCTGGTGGATGAGGCTGGATCTTGTCTTTCTGGTGGGCAGGTCCACATCTGGTGGTGTGTTTTGGGGGGTCTGTGACCTTGTCATGATTTTATGCAGCCTCTGTGCTAATGGGTGGGGTTGTGTTCCTTTCTTGCTAATTGTTTGGCATAGGGTGTCCTGCACTGTAGCTTGCTGGTCATTGAGTGGAGCTGGGTCTTGGCGTTGAGATGGAGATCTCTGGGAGATTTTCACTGTTTGATATTATGTGGAGCTGGGAGGTCTGTTGTTGACCAGTGTCCTGAAGTTGGCTTTCCCACCTCAGAGGCACAGCCCTGACGGCTGTCTGGAGCATCTAGAGCCTTTCTTCTACTCGGCTCAGTATAAAAGGGAGACAACATAGAAAGAAAAAAAGAAAGAAGATAAAATAAAGTCAAATAAAATAAATAAAGTTATTAAAATAAATAATTATTAAAAAAAATTTTTTAAAGTAAAAAAAAAAACAAAAAAAAAAAACAAAAAAAAAAAACGGAGAGACATAACCCTAGGACAAATGGTGAAAGCAAAGCTATAGAGACAAAATAACACATAGAAACATACACACAAAAAGAGAAAAAGGGAAAAAAGAATATATCTTTGCTTCCAAAGTCCACCTCCTCAGTTTGATTGATGATTCGTTGTCTTTTCAGGTATTCAACAGATGCAGGGTACATCAAGTTGCCTGTGGAGATTTAATCCGCTGCTCCTGAGGCTGCTGGGAGAAATTTCCCTTTCTCTTCTTTGTTTGCACAGCTCCAGGGGTTCAGCTTTGGATTTGGCCACACCTCTGCCTGTAGGTTGTCTGAGGGCATCTGTTCTTCGCTCAGAGAGGACAAGGTTAAAAGAGCAGCTGATTCGGGGACTCTGGCTCACTCAGGCCAGGGGGAGGGATGGGTACGGGTGCGGGGCAAGCCTGCAGCAGTAGAGCCCGGCATGACATTGCAGCCGCCTGAGGTGCGCCGTGCGTTCTCCCGGGGAAGTTGTCCCTGGATCCCGGGACCCTGGTGGTGGCGGGCAACACAGGCTCCCAGGAGTGGAGGTGTGGATAGTGACCTGTGCTCGCACACAGGTTCTTGGTGGCGGCGGCAGCAGCCTTAGCTTCTCATGCCCATCTCTGGGGTCCGTGCTGATAGCCGCGGCTTGCGCCCGTCTCTGGAACTCCTTTAAGCAGCTCTCTTAATCCCTTCTCCCCATGCACCAGGAAACAAAGAGGCAAGAAAAAGTCTCCTGTCTCTTCAGCAGCTCCAGACCTTTTCCCGGACTCCCACCCGTCTAGCCGTGGTGCACTAACCCCTTCAGGCTGTGTTCTCGCAGCCAACCCTAGTCCTCTCCCTGGGATCTGACCTTAGAATCCTGAGCCTCAGCTCCCAGCCCCCACCCGCATCCGGTGGGTGAGGAGACAAACCTCTTGGTCTGGTGATTGCTGGTCAGCACCGACCCTCTGTGCGGGAATCTCCCCGCTTTGCCCTGTTGCTGTGCTCTCCTCCATGGCTCCGAAGCTTCCCCCTCCGCCACCCGCAGTTTCCGCCTGCGAAGGGGCTTCCTAGTGTGTGGAAACCTTTCCTCCTTCACAGCTCCCTCCCACTGGTGCGGGTCCCATTCCTATTATTTTGTCTCTGTTTATTCTTTTTTCTTTTGCCCTACCCAGGTACGTGGGGAGTTTCTTGCCTTTTGGGACGTCTGAGGTCTTCTGGCAGCGTTCAGTAGGTGTTCTGTAGGAGCTGTTCCATGTGTAGATGTATTTCTGATGTATTTGTGGAGAGGAAGGTGATCTCCGTGTCTTAGTCTTCTGCCATCTTGAAGCTCCTCCTGTATTAATTGTTGTTTTTTTCTTTGTGCCTGACACTCATTATTCAGTAAACATAATATGCTGACTTATAGGATAGGCCTAGTTCCTGGGCTTTTGAGTGTTTATTATGAGAAAAATAGAACTTAGAGTCAGAAAAAATGAATCTGTATATTGTATTTATATAAAAATGAATATAGTAGTATTGAATATATATTGTTATAAATGTAATATATGAAATGGTATACAAAATCTAATAATATTAGATCATTTTACTGATTATTATGTTTTCTTATTTAATCTTTACAATAAGATGGGGCTAAGATTAAGTATGTTTCCTGGAGACATGAAGTCACAAAAGCACAAGGTCCAATCTAGATCTGTTTGACCCTGGAGTCTGATATTTGAAGCACTGCACTGTCTCCTTTTAGTCACTTATGTGTGTATGTCTGTGTGTGTGTGTGTAGCTTATTGAATATTTGTGCCTAGAACAGTGCTAGTCATACTTTAGATGAGCGTGGTATGTTTTTATCACCATAAATGCCCTCACATGTCATAGCTTTTCATAATCACATTATAATTTCCCTTCATGATCCTTTTGAATCTACATATATTTTATATCCCATCTGAATATTTTTTTAAGGAGACCATGACTGTGTTACTTGTACTGAAGTACAAAGAAGTAGAATTTCTTTTTATTTCAACTAGGTCTCTTTTGTGCTGGAAGGGGTACCCATAATGATAGTATTTAAGAATTTGATGAGTAAGTCCATATATCCCCTGTATATTTTCTGTATGACTTTAAAAACAGTGATCAAGTCCCTATCAACCTGTCCTAATTCCAGATCAAAGAGTCAGAATCTTTGGTGTGTTGATGTATTAAAACAAAAACAGGAAGAATTAAAGGGAAAAAAAAGGAAAGGAAAAGAGTTCGTGAAAGTTCAGGAAAAAGAAAATCAATAAAGGGAAGTAAATAGGGTTTCTGACTGGATAAAATGAGAATACCCAAATCCTTCATAAAAGCCAATTTAATTAAATCTCAGGATACATGGGGTTCTGCTGTTATGGTTGTTGTTGACCTATTTTTAGGTCACAGATCCTCACTGGAGGATTTAATGAAAGCTTAGATTCTTTTCTCCCAAGCAAAATGCATGCATTCAAATAAATACAAATTTTTTTCATATAATTTCAGGGAATAGGACCCAAAGGATGGACTTTAGGTAAATAACTTCCGACCATATCTATAAATTAAGATTCACTTTACTGAAGTGCCCTCAGCTTCCACTCTCTCCTGCTAAAGATGTTTTCCTTCTAAGCTACAACATTTCTTTTTTTTAGTGCTTTAGCACTCATCTCCTCCCATCATTTACATAATGCTAATATTAGAAGGTTTGTTCCCAGTAAAAAGTTTTAGAACAAAATTCAACGTTTCAAATATTGTCCTACATGCCTAGGACAATATTTGAACATCTGAGTGATCATTGCATGTTTCTTCAGTTCTAGTCGTATGTCTATATATCTCTCATGACAAAATCAGTAAATTTAAACTTCTTGAGGGATATTATATCAACCTTCTTGTTTCTACACTAGAGTGATATACAGTCTTTCTGTATTTTAACTTTCTTACATGTTCATGTAAAAAATTTAGATCATTGGGCTTCCCTGGTGGCGCAGTGGTTGAGAGTCCACCTGCCGATGCAGGGGACGCGGGTTCGTGCCCCGGTCTGGGAGGATCCCACATGCCGCGGAGCGGCTGGGCCAGTGAGCCATGGCTGCTGGGCCTGCGCGTCCGGAGCCTGTGCTCCGCAACGGGAGAGGCTGCAACAGTGAGAGGCCCGCATACCGCAAAACAACAACAACAACAACAACAACAACAAAAAATTTAGATCATTAAATTTCCTTGAATATTCAGGTCGTTTATCTGAACAATGGTGTTCATAGGTTTTTTCCCCTGATTTTTGTATTTTCCTCATATTTTATGAATATTTAATGGAAAATGCTACCAACTTTTAGTGATAAGGTGTAAAGTGCATTTTAAATAACATTTTATTAATTTATGTACTTATGGAATATATATACTCAGGAACTTGCTACATTACTGGAATACAATGTGACTGATCCAAAATAGACTCTGCCCCAGTGAGGCCTACAGTTTAGAAGAAGATAGCTGGTAAATCATTAAGCCACAAAAGGGACCTGTAACTATAATTTATAATAAGTGGAAATGAGGAAATGTCAAGGTATTATGAGATAAGATAATTTATGAAGGGACTTAGTTCACAAATATATCTGGGATAATATATGTTTATAATATTTGGGGGAATATATATATTCAAGCTGAGGACAGTAGAATGACTAGCATCTGGCCAGATGAAAATGGAGAATAAAATTTGCATTAAAGAGAAAAACCTGACTTGAAGCTGGAAAAATCTTGGCACGTTTAAGGAAGTAAATGAAGGTCCATATGCCTACATATATAAGTTACTGGGAGAATGTCAGACAACGTGGTTTGAGAGATAGGCCTATTCCATATTATGCAGGGTGTTGAGGGTTATGTTGAAGAGTTTGTATTTCATTTAAATGTAATGAGGACCATTTAATGGTTTCACCCTGAGGAATTATATGATCATAATTCCATTTTTAAAATATTGTTTGAATGGTTTCTGAAAAGTGGGATGGAATTGGACAAATATGGTGGCAGGGAAAGGCTTTAGGAGGCTATTTTTCTACTATTGGCAAGGGAATTATGGTGATTTGAACTAAGAAGGTATAGTGATGATAGGAGTAGATAGATTCAAGGTATATTTAGGAAATACAGTTGACAGAGTGAGAGCGGGTAGGGCAATATTAGAAATGACTCATAGGTTTGTAGTTTAAATAACTTAATAGATGTGGATATCATTTATAGAGATGCTGAAAACTAGAAGCGTGGTAGGTTTGATAGTTAAATTTTGGACCTGTTACTTTTGAGATGTCTGTGCGACATCCAACAAGTACGTCCATTCTTTGCCCTTGTCCTAAGCTTATCTTGAATCCAGCTCTAATTTTCCATCTCCTTAGTGTAAAACCTCATCATTTATTACATGCTTTACTAAAACCTTCTCACTCGTGATCCACCATATGAAACTAGCTTGTTGTGCTTTTGTTTTTCCTTCTCATCCTCACTCTCATCTTATTTAGATAACATTATCCCAGCTCATAATAAGGGGAACCATCCATTCGCTACTATCAGTCTATGTTGATTAGAGTGGAATTGCTGCCAACTCCCTGCCTTGAGGGGTGGGCTTGTGATGGGTGTGCTGTTAAGAGCAGTGTGTTCCTCTAGCCACAGTGCTGGATTCAGGAATGGCACTTGACTAAAGATGATCTATGAGAACGCTCACTCAATTTGAATTTGGGCTGCTTGGGGAAATGCCATATTTTTCAGAAGTATTGCTGAGCTGAGTGGTGTATTTAAGTCAAAAGGTTCTGGTGGCTAATTCTGCAACCACATGTGGAAAGAGAAATCAACATAGAGGAAAATTGAACCTAGATGGAGGAGAGGGTTGCAACTTTCAACCCCTTCCCCTGACCTCCATGGAGGGACAAGGGGCTAGAGATTGAGTTCAGTCAGTACTGGTCAGTGATTTAACAAATCATGCCTATGTAATGAAGACTTCATGAAAACCATAAAAACCCAAAAGGAGAGAGAGCTTCTGTGTTAGTCAACACATGGAGCTGTGGAGAGAGTGGCACACCTGGAGAGAGCATGGAAGCGCCATGCCCCTTCCTTCATACCTTGCCTTTGCATCACTTTTATCTGGCTGTTCCTAAGTTATATTCTTTTATGATATACTAGTAATTCAACAAGTAAACTGTTTTCCTGAGTTCTGTGAGCTGCTCTAGAAAATTAACTAAACCCGAGGAGGGGGTTGTGGGAACATCTGATCTAGAGCAAATCAGTCAGAAGCACAGGGAACAACCTGAATTTGTGATTGGCCTCTGAAGTTCGGGGGTAGGCAGTCTTGTGGAACTGAGCCCTTAATCTGTGAGATCTGACTCCCAATTCCAGGCAGCTAGTGTCAGAACTGAGTTAAACTGTAGGATATCCAGCTGTGTGCAAGGATTGCTTGATATTTGAAAAGACTGTCCCACATTAGGTGATCAGAAGTGACAAAAGTGAAGCTGAATATTAAGAGTAGAGAAGACACCCTGGGTGAATGTTTTTCTTTTAAAATTGGATATTCAAGACTAGATTCAGAGTATGTCATCATTATAAACTGTGGCATCTGAAGGAGTGACTGAAGGCTCTTCATTCTTATAGACTAAAAACCTATTTATACTGCAAATACCGCATAACATTAGAGAGCTGTTTTCCTTATATATTTCCATATTCATCACTTTCCAGGTATAAAAACTGATTGGCTTTTGAGTATTTTTTCAATAATATTCAAGAAGTCAGTGAAATAGAGTACCACTGTCCACATGAGGTTATCAAGCAGTTGAAATATGGCTAGCCCTAATTGGGATGTTCTATAAGTGTAAAATATACACTGATTTTGAAAACAGTGCAAAAAAGATATGTAAAAAACTTCAACAATTTTAATTTTGATTATGTGTTGAAATGATATTTTGGACATACTAGTTTAAATAAAATATATTAAAACTTAAAAAAAAGAACTATATGTTAATTATCATTGTTTTGGAGTGACAATATAATATATGCGTAAGATTTTCTATATCATTTTCAGCATTTTCGACATTTTCCACAATGGATGTCTAATGCTTTCACAGTCAGAAATAATACACACACACGTGCACGCATGCAAAAGAAAGAGAATGTCCTCCAAGGGGTTTTTTTCTTCTTAGGAATGGAAGCAAGAACAACACTTGCTTTGGTGGAGGGGAAGGAACAGCATTTGGTTTTTTGGTTTTTTTTAAATCTCTGTAGCTTTTAAAGAGAAAATGAATTCTACAAAACACTCATTTTTTCTATGCTAGTTAAATTCTGCCCTCAGGGCAGAGGCTAAAGATCACATTGTTAATTTTGATTTTGATTTTTCGGAAGAGCAAGAGATCAAAAACCTTTTAAGGAATTAATGTCCATTCTCAATTTTGTTAAGAGGGTGATGACTTATTGGGTCAAGAATGCTGACTTTCTTCTCCTGCTCTTCTCTCAGTTTCCTCATCTGCAAAATGAAGAGGTTGATGCAATGATCTCTAAGGTGCCTTTAAGATCTCACTTACAGTAATTCTAAGATTCTTTCTGCAGCTTATTTATTTACCATTTGAAAATGCATGCTCCAAAGTGAAAGGTCCAATTCTTTAATTTGCTTTATACTGACATTATTCTAGTAACTTGCACAGAAGCCCACATGGGCAGTTCTTTGAATATTGTTTTCTAGTTGTACAAATATTAATGTGTATAATAGAAATTTTAAAATATAGAGAAAAGAAAATAAAAATCACCTACAGTCCCACCAGTGTAAGAAATCCCAACCTTTCACAGTGTTTCCAGTATTTTTTAAGTGCATGTGTAATTTATTTTTTAAAAATTGATCTAATTTTTAATTTTATCTATTGTGACATATCCCCATGCAATTAAGTTATCTTCTAAGTAAGCAGTTATCTGAAACGGCTAGATAAGATTTAATAATTAAACATTTTTGTTCATTAACTATAAAAACAAACTAAAAAAAAGAACTTAGTAAGAATGTAGTTGTTTTATAGATCCTATTTCCTCCATATGAAAAAAATCATAATTGTTTTTCTGATTATTCATTATAACAAATTTTGAAATGTAAATGACTTCCATTTCAAAAATACTCCAAATATTACCCTTCTATTTATTAAAATGAGACTAAACCAGGAAGATCCAAAATATTACAATATTATTGCACTTTTCTTTGTTTTTATTTTTTTTAATTAATTAACTAATTTATTTATTTTTGGCTGCATTGGGTGTTTGTTGCTGTGCGTGGGCTCTTCTCTAGTTGTGGAGAGCAGGGCCTACTCTTTGTTGCAGTGCACAGGCTTCTTGCGGTGGCTTCTCTTGTTGCGGAGCACGGGGTCTAGGCGTGCGGGCTTCAATAGTTGTGGCACGTGGGCTCAGTAGTTGTGGTGCATGGGCTTAGTTGCTCCGCGGCATGTGGAATCTTCCCGGACCAGGGCTCGAATCCATGTCCCCTGCATTGGCAGGCAGATTCTTAACCACTGCACCACCAGGGAAGTCCCACTTTTCTTTGTTTTTAAATCGTTGCAATTTTGTATAGGTAGAACTTTCAGGATAACCACTTTCCATAGATTTTTATCAATGTTTTTGCATATATATTTTAGGAAGAAAATACAATATTAATCTACTTCCCTTCTTTAAAGTGCTTTGTAAACGGCAGGTATATTAAATATCTTCCATTTATTTTTATTTCTATTTTTTAAATTTATTCGATTTGCTTCTATCTTCCTAAAAGACTTTTATATTTTGTACTAATGGGGAGGATGGGAGATAGGAAAGGTCTTTATCATTTGTCTTACCTCCGGTAAACACTACCTTGAAGAACATGTCAAATATCAAATAAAATTTAAAATTCAGTTTCTAGTGATGAAATTCTCAACTATTTAGTACATAACTCACATTTAACCTCTTATTTTGAAACATAAAATTGAGCAAAGTACTATTTCTGGAGGGGATTATATCTGGCCATACACTTGGAAACCAGCCTGGTGTGTTTGAAGGGAAAATGTAATTGTATAAGTTAGTGGAAAGAAAGGTTATCAACATTTTAAAATGTATATGTTAATTTTGTATACTGTATGTTTTATTCTAATTTATATACCTCTTGATTTCAGTGACATCAAATGATATTATACACATGTTCTGGCGGTTGTTAGCTTCACGAATTTTATAGTGAAGCTGACTCTGATAATTCCCTTATGTACACAAAGCTTTGGAAATATCTATCCAAAAAAACCCTTGCTGAGGAATTAGCACTCCAGTAATATAAAAATTATGCAATGTCAAAATTAAAATAATTTTCATTTTCCATGATTCTAAGCAAAGTGAATGCTCATGGCTAAAAATAAAAAAGCAACAAATTAAAACTGCACAGTATTTAAAGTAGAAAGTAAACAAACAAACAAAAACCCTTTTCAGAAAAACATTTCAAGACTTATTTTCAAAAGAGTGTGTGAACAGAATTTGTTAGACTAAACCTCTGGCCTTAGTTGACAATAGAAAAATCATCCAAAAGAAGATCTCACCTAAGCAGTCTAAGAGGTATACACTGCAAGGCAAGACCAGGAATATTCACCAAACAGGAAGCATCTAACAATGACATAGTATGGGGACATGAGGACATTTCAACTTCCAGGACACCAGAATGACAGCAGATATGGATCAGATACTAGATTCCAGGAAATAATAGAAATCTGATAAAGGAGCTAGTCAGTAGAAGGTCAAATACATAGATCAGTGAACCCAAACAGAGAATGGTCTGACAGTGGAGTGTCAGTAGTCAGCCTGAGACACTGGCATTCAAGCAGGATTATATTGATATTTACTCAATTTACTCAGAGACTGTGAAGAGATGATGCTATCTACACGTTCTGATATCAGCCATAGACAGAGATGTGTCAGTAACCACAGTTCTTTCCTCATTCTTTGAACCCTCCTTCCCTACTGACTCTTCCAACAGCCTATAATCACTCTGACATCACTTCTATCATATAAACAACCAGGTAAATAAGCCTACATACAAGAAATATGCCCTCAACCCCCAATCCTCCATGTGTTGCACTATTTCTCACTGTTCCTTAACAGCCAAGATTTTAGAGAAAGTAGTCTTCACTGACTGTCCCTACTTACTTACCTCCAATTTATAACTCTATCCAGTGTAATCTTTCTGTCCCCAAGACTCTGTATTGAAACTTCTCTCGCTAGGGTTACAGAGGGTCTCTGTGTTGAGACATCCAGCAGGGAGTTTTCAGTCTTTGTCTTACTATGTGCTACTGACTGTGCCTTCCATGAAAGCACTTTATCTTGAATCTTATCTAACTTCTCTGAGTTCTTCCAAGGCTCCTCCATGAATTCTTCTTTTGCCTCTCACATCTTGAGCATTAGAATCCATTCTTGACACATATTTTTTCATGCATTATTACCAATTGTGAGCAATTATCTGTTGATAATTTCCCATTATCTGTCTCTACATTTGACTAACCCCAGAGCTTCAAGGTCAAATATTTTATCTTTTGCTTGCCATATCTTCTTGTATCTATCAAAATCAAAGTCAACAAATAACCTAAAATGATGCATGATCTCTCTCTTTGCCTCTTCCATACCAGTTCCTCTTAGGGTATTGCTTATATCTGTTAGTGATACTTGAAAATCTGAGGTCATCTCAAACTCCTCCATATCTTCCCCCACACATCAAAATTAATCACCAAGACTCAAATATCTACTGTGTTTCTTTAATTTTTATCTTCTTCCTAGCCTATTTTAATAATGATTATAATAATAATAGCTAACATTATTAGCTATGTTCTCACTGTGATGCAGTCACTGTGCCAAGTGCTTTACATGTTTCAGTTCGCTTGATACAACATCTTTATGTGTTGTAATTAATTCCATTTTTAAAATGAGAAAAGATGAAAGATGATAAGGTCACTCTAGCAATTTGCCATCCCAAGTAAATGATGGGGTCAAGGTTTGAGTCTAGGCGTTCTGATTCCAAAGCTTGCCTCCTAATCTCCTTATCTGTCTCCATCTTTCAAATATTACCACTTCCCAAACTTAAATCTAAATTTAAATCTTGCTATGCATATTTTTAAGGCAATACCAGTTGGAAATCCACATTAATAGTATGTTTTACACTGCTAGCATGCCTCAAGTTTGGTTTCACTATTTCAAAATTCTCTTATAAATAAACCACTTCAGCTTCTACTTGTGATGAAGCCACGCCTCACCTGCTCCTGCTCCCAATTGAGCTGTTTTGAGATGGCCTTGGCCTTGGGAGCGCTTTGGGAGCTAACAGAGTGCCAACACACCTCTATGGTCTCTGGCCCCAAATATGCCATGATCAGACCCTGTTCCCTGCTGAGGTAGAAGAATGCCACTCTCCACTTGAGAATGATGGTTTTTAGCACAGTTTGTGGTTTTCTAAAACATTTAGTGCTGAAATCTCAGTCTGTGGACACGTATGACCTCTAGATGCCTGATGCACTGAGACAAGACTGTGTTCAGCAAGAAGGAAGCTGATTTCTGATAAGTGAGGAATGATGAAATATCTCATATACTTCCTACTCAGCTTCCAGAGCAGATCTATGTTTGTGGGGCTTGAAACAAACTATTTTGGGGTCTTCTTTAAGAGAAAAATAATAAAAAATGATATTATAAAATTTGATAGTGTGCTGAATAGGCTGTGCAATGGGCTCTGATGCTTGATCTTCTTTGGCTTTATGGTACGTCTGCCTCGATCCACTTCATTAAGTATCAGAATCATGTTGACTCAACAGTTCCCCCCATGAGTGAATGTTCCATATGTTCCAAGAATAAATTTTATCCATGAGACATAAATGAGAAGTTTGAATGTATAGTAAAAAAAAAAAGACTTGAAGTGATTTTAGAGGTTACAAATTAGAATAAGAAACTGAAAATAAATATTAGGATTAGGAAAATCTTGAAGCTCAAAAAACTGACGAGAAGCTAAGTTACTCAATGACGTGCCCAAAACCAAAAAAAAAAAAAAGGAATCACCCACTTTCCAGTACTCACGTTCTCTCAGAAATTATCAAATCATTTTCTTCTAGATCACAGGCTCTTATGTTAATTTCCTTTATGTTTATTTCTTCACTTGAGATCTCAAAAATACATGTGCACATATGCATACATGTACATGTGCATATAAACAAATATATGTGTTTCTGAAGAATCAAATGTTATTTTAACTTGGATATTTATATTATGATCTTGTGTTAGAAGTTCTTAAAATGTTAGTATTATACAAAATCCTACACTGGAAATTCTTATCATGAATTCTATTTTGGTGTTAATAACACTAAAAAGCAAGTTGTAACATCAGTAGTCAAGCATGAATCATCTTCATCACTATGTTCAAAGCCAGTATCTATTGTAATTAGGATTCTTATGAGAATAAATCCTTGACTTAGTACTTCACCTAATTGAATTGTTCTGTTTGGGGGGTGGGTATTTCTTTTGACTGTTGGCTTGAGGTTAATTTTGTTTCCTAAAATTGGAATCCATAATGTACCATTTGAGATCTGAGAGAGGAGTGACCTTGAGTATGTAACAATTTGACAATCACACTGCAGTAATTTCTCCTTGAAGTATGAAAGGCAGTAAATACTAGTTGAGGTTTCTAGTAACAGATTCTAATGATAACTCACTTATTCCTTCAGCATGTGGAAAAGGAATTAGATCTGACCCTAACTCTACTCACTGCTCTTGAAACCTTTCTTATGGCCTGGAGACATTCTCTTTCGGAACACAAAGATTGCTGTTAACATTGAAGTTTGTTCTTGTCCTGGCTAAAAACACCTCTTATTTCTCTTATTATAGCAAATCATGTGTCTTACTTTTTATTAGTGTTTGAAGTGGGGCACAAAGTGGCCTTTCCTTTTTTCCAAGAGGCTACACTGCTGTAGTCCTCCAAGAGATGGGATCACCCCAACATTTCTCTGTAATAGTTTACAGTTCCTCCATAGTTGTCTCGGTTCAAGCTGTGTTTGTTATATTGGGAAAAATTTTAAATGCTAGGTATGACTGCCTTTTACTAACATTTCAGGGACATTTTTATCTTTTCTATTCACCATTTATTCTGTATATACCTTTGTTCTATTCCTGCCTGCTCCCTTTGTACAATTTACATGTTGATCTCACTCTCCCTAGAGAAGAAAGCATTGAGTATTTACTCTATAAATCCTACACAGGAAGTCTTAATGAAATCAAGTATCTAACCTAGATAAAATTTAAATTCCTAAAAGAATGCTATAGTAAATTCTACAATGAATTATAAAAATTATTGGTCAGTGAGAAAAGCTTTTGAAAACTTTCACTGCTTTTCCTAATCAGTACTATGTTGTTTCAATGAAAATATGTATTTTAAACAGCCAACATCATGAGAGATAAACAAGGTTTAATAATAAGAAAACCAGATAAGGATAGACTATACAAAAATGAAAGAAAAAGTACCTTATAGTAATCCCTAAAATTATTTTTGAAAAACCACTGAATGAACTTTGAGATGGCCTGTTCCTTTGGTTTTTAATATGTTGCTATATGTTTCAAAGGAGGTGAAATATGTAAAGCACTCATATTTTATGGGGGAATTTGCCCCAGTAGCTCCTAGATATACTAAAGAGACAAGGTCACTGTTCAGGGATTTCAAAGACCTAGAATTTGATCACAGCACAGCCACCAACTATTTGAGAGATTTTGTCAGATTGTTTTCTTTGTCTGTGATTCAGTTGCCCCATCCATAAAGTTATTAGGTGGTCTGTAAGGCACCTTCTTTGTCTGTGATTCTGTGAATACTATTACAAATATAATATAAAACAAGGGAATAGGAAATATACACTCACACACAGCTTTGCTCATGTGGCAAGAAGCATGGTTTCTTAAGGGTCTTGGTTCCTTAGTAAGACCCAGTCTTGATATCAGTCATTTCCCCCTCCTCTTTTGCTAGCTTCCACCTCTGCTCCCTACATCATGGGGCCAAATGTCTCTATGGATATAATTGTCCAGAAAGGAAATTGGGTTAACTGTCCCAGGGAGTAAATTCCATTGCTGGTACCAGGAGTCTAAGCCATCTAAAAACTAAATGAAACAGGGGTTGCAATGAGAAAGTAGAAGCTAAACCTCCCCAATGTGGTTATCTCTCAGGAGGAGAAGTTAGGAAAAAGAGTCAGTGCACAAATGTTGTCTCTTCAGGTAGGGACTGATTGAGCAAATGTAAGTGTATGGAGTAGCTTTATGAGCAAGAGAGCACCATTGATGGAGTAGGAAATACAGATGTGAACAGAAGAGAGAGGCAAACAGTTTTTTATTTCCCTACTTTATTCCCAAAGGATTTAAGAACAAAACAAAGGAGCGTGTCAATTACATAAATCATAAAGAAGACTAAATTATGAAAAATTTCCAGGCCTAGTCCAGAGCTTATGTGTGGCAGAGCAGAAATACTTATTTTAGGTATGTGATTTCTATTTTTTAAATATAAAATTGTAGCTCCTGGTTAACTTATTTGAACATAGTATCTATAATTTCTTTAGCATATAAAATTAGAAAAGTATTCACCTTTAAGTATTTAATCAGGTGGTCTAAAGTCTTAAATATGATTTAAAAGAGAAACCCATTATACTGATATTCAATTTGTTTTATAGAATACAGATCTGAATTTTTTAAATACTGAAATTAAGTGAGCACATACATGTTTTAGATAGCTCAATACAGCAGACATCAGCAACATGCAAAGGCTGCTGGACAGATAACAAACCTATCTGGCAGTAATTATAGTCACTATTTCTCTTCACTAAGTGATTGTAGATGAATAGTGGTCTACTTTGCTAGAATTCCTTACTTCATTTTTAATAAATCATTTGGAAATTATCTTATTAAGGTAAAACTATTTATCACCCAGGATTCTCATTCTTTAATAGTAATAGCTGCTCTTAACTAACATTACATTGAAATTAAGAATAGATGTATTTGACATTTTGATATTGCTTGCAGTCACTGAAGCATGACATTTTATGTTACATTTAGCAATAACAATTGAGGCTCAGGACATTTATGAAGTGTAATGATGAGAAGGGAGTAACTGATATATGGAGATTGCTTTGACTTCAGTTATTCATTACAATTCAGGAAATGCTTGGTAATATGTTGTTCTTCAGATTTTTTAGGTAGAAAGAGAAGTTTACATTTTTTTTTTTAATTGTGGGTGGTGTGTGTGTGTGTGTGTGTGTAAAGAGAGAGACCGAGAGAGAATATAATGTCTTATACAAAAGAGGACATAAGATTTACATATTTCACTTTATTTACATTTTATACTAAAAGAAAAAAAAATAAGAAAAAAGTAATTAAAAATCAAACTCTAATAATTGCGCTGCAAAATTTAGGGGGGAGTGCACTTATACTTTAAAATGCATTAACATAAGATGGATAGAGAGCCTCACACAGGGAATAAACCTGCCAGAATAACGATGCAAAAAAAAAAAAGCTGTATAAAGCTCTATAATTAAAACAGTGTGATAGTGGAACATAGAAAAACAGACAATGAAATGAAATAGGATGTATAGAGATAAATAACAAGAATAAATGGAAGTTTAATATAACAAAGTGACATCTCAAATCACTGTCCTGCTCCTAATAATAATAATTGGTTAGTCATTTGGAAAAAGATATAACTGGATCCATACTTCACACCGTGCTAAAGAATAAGCACCATATCAATCAGCGATCTAAATTTTAAAAAAAAGGTGAATTCCTCTATAACCTTGGTGAAGAGAAATACTCTTCTATCTATCATTATAATGCATGTGCATAAAAGAATATGATACATTTGAATACATGTAATAAAAAGCCTTTCACATGGAAAAATATAAGTAAAATAAAAATATAACTACCAAACTGATAGAAAATATTAGCAGATATATCACAAATAAAGGGACCATTATTTCTATAATTGAAGATTTCTGAAGAATCCAAGGGCACAAAGCAAAACAAACAAGCAAAGAAACAAAAAACCTTCAATACAAAAATGGACAAAAAACTAGAACAGATGTTTACACACACCACACACACACAGATAGAAAGTTGACTTTTAAACATGTTAAGCGCATTGAAAGATGTTTGACTTCATTCCTCCTTAGAAAAATGCAAGTTAAAACTTCTTTGAGATATTTTTACTCACCTATCAGACTGGTAAAAATTTTAAAGTTTGATAACACTTCCTGTTTGCATAACTATGGGAAAACAAAAGCTGTCAAGCATTGATGATGGGAAAGCAAATTGGCACAGCCTTTATAGTCAGAAATTTGTCAATGTCTAATAAAATTGTATATACATTTACCTTTGAATCAGCAATTATACATCTAGATAGTTACCCTGAGACAACCCCTTGAAATATATGAAAAATATACATGCACAAGACATATATTAGAGACAATAATCATCAATGGATGGTATAACTAGGGAGTGAAATTTTGATAAAATAGAATATTTTACAAAATCTCAAGTTATCTCCTCACAAGATATTACAATGGGAAAATACATTGGGAAAACCTGGCAGACTCCACCCTACTCAAGTGGTCAACATTAATATTAGTAATGACACAAATCAACATCATGAGCCTCCTGTTATGATGCACTAAGGATGGCACAACATCACTTCTGTTGTACTCTTGCCCCCAGATGGTGACCTAATGATGTAGAAACAGCAGACAAAACTCCCTTCCCCCAAAATGATGTGCCTGTTGTTGCCATTGATAAGAATGGTTGTATTTAATGGGAAATAATGGGGACAGAAAAGAAATTATTTCTTATTTAAAACTGGGTGGGAGAAATATATAAAAAAAGAATTTCATGATGCATATAGTCTTTTAATTGATACTTAATTTAGTAGCAATTAAGCCTTGCAACTGCTATTTGATATTTTTAAATTTTTATCTTAGTAGATAATGAAACTTAGTTTCTATTATTTAATTTCTTCACTTGTTTCATACATGAGACTTTGATCTTAATTTTGTTCTCATTCATGGATTTAAAATATTTTTGTAAAAATATATAACATATGGTATTTATGTTCTGTGATAGGGGAACAAAGTATAGTTGTTCCCTGAATCATTCCTTCAGTGTCAGGAATCCATGATATTCAATTTCATAGAGTACTATTGAGTATAACTTATATTGTTTTACTTATTTTTATAAATAAATATAAATATAGTTATAGATAGGTATATAGACATGTAGTGCATTATAGCAAACAAAGCTAGAAATAAGTGAAAACACTAAGCCAAAGTGGAAAAAAATAAGTTCTTACAAAGCCCACATACTTTACTCCATATAGATAGGCTTTGCACATTTACCGCATTCAAATAAAGTGCAATGACCTGCCTGCTATTTTGCCCCACTATTCATTATATCCCCAATTCTTTTTTTTTTTTTTTTTTTTTTTTTTTTTTTTTTTTTTTGCGGTACGTGGGCCTCTCACTGCTGCAGCCTCTCCCGCTGAGGAGCACAGGCTCCGGACGCGCAGGCCCAGCGGCCACGGCCCACGGGCCCAGCCGCTCCGCGGCATGTGGGATCCTCCCAGACCAGGGCACGAACCCGCGTCCCCTGCATCTGCAGGCAGACTCTCAACCGTTGTGCCACAAGGGAAGCCCATATCCCCAATTCTTAATCTAAAGATAAAACTGTGCATTTGAAAACAGAGCTAATCATCTCTGTAGTCAGGGTAATTAAAGTATTTTAAAGCTTAGGACACCCCTGTAGAGTTGTCCAGTGTGTGCACTGCACAAAGTCATCCAGCTGAAGGAGTGAGTGGTGCAGTCTAACGATGCTGTGGACCTCGGTGAGGGGCTGTGTCTTACTGGAAGAAAGAGTGCCTCTTTCTGGGTACAAAAGCCAAATTTGCTATTAAATCTGTTGTAGCAGGACTCCTCTGTCCAGAAGGCACACATTTTTCTAATCACACAGTGTAAGCTAGTAGTGGCCCTGATTCTAGTTCAACAAGCCCATTTCACATCTTCCCTCATCCTGTGTATCACTTTCAGTTACCACTTTGATCCTAAGACGTAGTTCCTGTGTTATCCCCTAATCCATGTACTGAGCGTGCTTCCTGTACTTGTGTGTCAATACATTTAGCCCAATAAAGCAGAACCCCAGTTTTTTCATGAGTGAATTCTTTACTTTCTCTGAACTTTCAGGGACTATGGTCTTCTATTTCTGAATATATCCCCTGGATTTGATCCTTCTTACTTGATACTATTCCCAAAAATATCACTGATTTCTCTGTTAGTATTTTTCTTTTGCTTGTTTCTAGGCATTCCATGGCAGTGCTTTCACCCCTTGCTAACACTGCATTGTTCTTTTTTTTTAATCTTTTTTTTTAACATCTTTATTGGAGTATAATTGCTCTACAATGGTGTGTTAGTTTCTGCTTTATAACAAAGTGAATCAGTTTTACATACACATGTATATCCCCACATATCCTCCCTCTTGCATCTCCCTTCCTCCCTCCCTAACCCACCCTATAGGTGGTCACAAAGCACCAAGATGATCTCCTTTGTGCTATGTAGCTGCTTCCCACTAGCTATCTGTTTTACATTTTGTAGTGTATATAAGTCCATGCCACTCTCTTTGTCCCAGCTTACCCTTCGCCCTCCCCATGTCCTCTAGTCCATTCTCTACGTGTGCCTCTTTATTCCTGTCCTGCTCCTAGGTTCTTCATAACTATTTTTTTTTTAAGATTCCATATATATGTTAGCATACGATATTTGTTTTTCTCTTTCTGACTTACTTCACTCTGTATGACAGACTCTGGGTCCATCCACCTCATTACAAATAACTCAATTTCATTTCTTTTAATGGCTGAGTAACATTCCATTGTATATATGTGCCATATCTTTTTTATCCATTCAACTGTCAGTGGACACTTAGGTTGCTTCCATGTCCTGGCTATTGTAAATAGAGCTGCAATGAACATTTTGGTACATGACTCTTTTTGAATTATGGTTTTCTCAGGGTATATGCCCAGTTGTGGGGTTGCTGGATCATATGGTAGTTCTATTTTTAGTTTCTTAAGGAACCTCCATACTGTTCTCCATAGTGGCTATATCAATTTACATTCCCACCAAGAGTGCAAGAGGGTTCCCTTTTCTCCACACCCTCTCCAGAATCTATTGTTTGTAGATTTTTTAATGATGACCATTCTGACTGGTGTGAGGTGATATCTCATTGTAGTTTTGATTTGCATTTCTCTAATAATTAGTGATGTTGAGCATTCTTTCATGTGTTTGTTGGCCATCTGTATATCTTCTTTGGAGAAATGTCTATTTAGGTCTTCTGCCCATATTTGCATTGGGTTGTTTGTTTTTTTGATATTGAGCTGCATGAGCTGCTTGTAAATTTTGGAGATTAACCCTTTGTCCGTTACTTTATTTGCAAATATTTTCTCCCATTCTGAGGGTTGTCTTTTCATGTTGTTTATGGAATCTTTTGCTGTGCAAAAGCTTTTAAGTTTCATTAGGTCCCATTTGTTTATATCTGCTTTCATTTCCATTTCTCTAGGCGGTGGGTCAAAAGGATCTTGCTGTGATTTATGTCATAGAGTGTTCTGCCTATGTTTTCCTCTAAGGGTTTTAAAGTGTCTGGCCTTACATTTAGGTCTTTAATCCATTTTGAGTTTGTTTTTGTGTATGGTGTTAGAGAGTGTTGTAATTTCATACTTTTACATGTACCTGTCCAGTTTTCCCAGCACCACTTATTGAAGAGGCTGTCTTTTCTCCATGGTATATTCTTGCCTCCTTTTTCAAAAATAAGCTGACCATATGTGCATGGGTATATCTCTCAGCTTTCTATCCTGTTCCATTGATCTATATTTCTGTCTTTGTCCCAGTACCATACTGTCTTGATTACTGTAGCTTTGTAGTATAGTCTGAATTCAGGGAGCCCTATTCTTCCAGCTCCATTTTTCTTTCTCAAGATTGCACTGGCTGTTTGGGGTCTTTTGTGTTTCTATTAAAATTCTGAAATTTTTTGTTCTAGTTCTGTGAAAAGTGCCATTGGTAGTTTGATAGGGATTGCATTGAATCTGTAGATTGCTTTGGGTAGTATAGTCATTTTCACAATGTTCATTCTCATTCTTCCAATCCAGGGGCATAGTATATTTCTATATATAGAAATTGTATCTGTTTATATCATCTTTAATATCTTTCATCAGTGTCTTATAATTTTCTGCATACAGGTCTTTTGTCTCCTTGGGTAGGTTTATTCCTAGATATTTTATTCTTTTTGTTGCAGTGGTAAATAGGAGTGTTTCCTTAATTTCTCTTTCAGATTTTTCATCATTAGTGTATAGTAATGCAAGAGATCTCTGTGCATTAATTTTGTATCCTGCTACTTTACCAAATTCATTGATTAGTTCTAGTAGTTTTATGGTAGCATCTTTAGGTTTCTCTATGTATAGTGTCATGTCATCTGCAAACAGTGACAGCTTTACTTCTTCTTTTCTGATTTGGATTCCTTTTATTTCTTTTTCTTCCATGATTGCTGTGCCTAGAACTTCCAAAACTATGTTGAATAACAGTGGTGAGACAAGGGCAACCTTGTCTTGTTCCTGATCTTATTGGAAATGGTTTTAGTTTTTCATCATTGAGAATGATGTTGGCTGTGGGTTTGTCATATATGGCCTTTATTATGTTTGAGGTAAGTTCCCTCTATGCCTACTTTTTGGAGGGTTTTTATCATAAAAGCTGTTGAATTTTGTCAAAAGCTTTTTCTGCACCTATTGAGGTTATCGTATGGTTTTTATCCTTCAATTTGTTTATATGGTGTATCACATTGATAGATTTGTGTATATTGAAGAATCCTTTCATTCCTGTGATAAACCCTACTTGATCATGGTGTATGATCCTTTTAACATGCTGTTGGATTCTGTTTGCTAGTATTTTGTTGAGTATTTTTGCATCTGTGTTCATTGGCCTGTAGTTTGCTTTTTGTGTGACGTCTTTGTCTGGTTTTGGTCTCAGGGTGATGGTGGCCTCATAGAATGAGTTTGGGAGTGATCCTCCCTCTGCTATATTTTGGAAGAGTTTGAGAAGGATAGGTGTTAGCTCTTCTCTAAATATTTGATAGAATTCGCCTGTGAAGCCATCTGGTCCTGGGTTTTTGTTTTTGGAAGATTTTTAATCATAGTCTGTATTTCAGTGCTTGTGATTGGTCTGTTTATATTTTTATTTCTTCCTGGTTCAGTCTCAGAATGTTGTGGTTTTCTAATAATTTGTCCATTTCTTCCAGGTGGTCCATTTTATTGGCATAGAGTTGCTTGTAGTAATCTCTAATGAGCCTTTGTATTTCTGCAGTGTCAGTTGTTACTTCTCCTTTTTCATTTCTAATTCTAGTGATCTTATTCTTCTACCTTTTTTTCTTGATGAGTCTGGCTATTGGTTTATCAATGTTGTTTATCTTCTCAAATATCCTGCTTTTAGTTTTATTGATCTTTGCTATTGTTTCCTTCATTTCTTTTTCATTATTTCTGATCTGATTTTTATGATTTCTTTCCTTCTGCTAACCATGGGTTTCTTTTGTTCTTCTTTCTCTAATTGTTTTAGTTGTAAGGTTAGGTTGTTTATCTGAGACGTTCCTTGTTCCTTGAGGTAGGATTGTATTGCTATAAACTTCCCTCTTAGAACTGCTTTTGCTGCAACCCATAGGTTTTGGGTCATCGTGTTTTCACTGTCATTTATTTACAGGTGTTTTTTGATTTCCTGTTTGATTCCTTCAGTAGTCTCTTAGTTATTAAGTAGTGTATTGCTTAACCTCCATGTTTCGTATTTTTTACTGATTTTTTCCTGTAATTCATATCAGTCTCATAGCATTGTGTTTGGTAAAGGTACTTGATATGATTTCTTAAATTTCCCAAGGCTTGATTTGTGACCCAAGATATGATCTACCCTGGAAAATGTTCCATGAGCACTTGAGAAGAAAGTGTATTCTGTTGTGTTGGGTTGGAATGTCCTATAAATATCAATTAAGTCCATCTTGTTTAATGTAGCATTTAAAGCTTGTGTTTCCTTATTTATTTTCATTTTGGATGATCTGTTCATTGGTGAAAGTGTGGTGTTTAAGTCCCCTACTATGATTGTGTTATTGTTGATTTCCCTTTTTATGTCTGTTAGCATTTGCCTTATGTATTGATGTGCTCCTTTGTTCGGTTCATAAATATTTACAATTATTATATCTTCTTCTTGGATCGATCCCTTGATCATTATGTAGTGTCCTTCTTTGTCTCTTGTAATAGTCTTTATTTTAAAGTCTATTTAGTCTGATATGAGAATTGCTACTCCAGCTTTACTTTGATTTCCATTTTCATGGAATAGCTTTTTCCATCCCCTCATGTTCCGTCTGTATGTGTCTCTAGGTCTGAGGTGGGTCTCTTGTAGACAGCATATATATGGGTCTTGTTTTTGTATCCATTTAGCCGGTCTATGGCATTTGGTTGGAGCATTTAATACATTTACATTTAAGGTAATTATCAATATGTATGTTCCTTTTACCATTTTCTTAATTGTTTTGGGTTTGTTATGGTAAATGTTTCCCTTCTCTTGTGTTTCTATCCTAGAGAAGTTCCTTTAGCATTTGTTGTAGAGCTGGTTTGGTGGTGCTGAATTCTCTTAGCTTTTGCTTGTCTGTAAAGGTTTTGATTTCTCCGTTGAATCTGAATGAGATCCTTGCTGGCTAGAGTAATCTTGGTTGTACATTTTTCCCCTTCATCACTTTAAATATGTCCTGCCACTTCCTCTGGCTTGCAGTTTCTGCTGTTAACCTTATGGAGATTCCCTTGTATGTTATTTGTTGTTTTTCCTTTTCTACTTTTAATATTTTTTCTTTGTATTTAATTTTTGATAGTTTGATTAATATGTGTCATGGCTTGTTTCTCCTTGGATTTATCCTGTGTGGGACTCTCTGCACTTCCTGGACTTGATTGACTATTTCCTTTCCCATGTTAGGGAAGTTTTCAACTATAATCTCTTCAAATATTTTCTCAGTCCCTTTCTTTTTCTCTTCTTCTTCTGTGATCCCTATAATCCAAATGTTGGTGAGTTTAATGTTGTCCCAGAGGTCTCTGAGACTGTCCTCAATTCTTTTAATCCTTTTTTCTTTATTCTGCTCTGCAGTAGTTTTTTCCACTCTTTTATCTTCCAGGTGACTTATCCATTCTTCTGCCTCCATTATTCTGCTATTGATTCCTTCTAGAGAATTTTTAATTTCATTTATTGTGTTGTTCATCATTGTTTGTTTGCTCTTTAGTTCTTCCAGTTCCTTGTTAAACATTTCTTGTATTTTTTCCATTTTATTGCCAAGGTTTTGGATCATCTTTACCATCATTGCTCTGAATTCTTTTTCAGGTAGACTGCCTATTTCCTCTTCCTTTGTTTAGTCTGGTGGGTTTTTACCTTGATCCTTCATCTGCTGTGTGTTCTCTGTATTCTCATTTTGCTTAACTTACTGTGTTTGGAGTCTCCTTTTTGCAGGCCTCAAGTTCATGGTTCCCGTTGTTTTCGGTGTCTGCCCCCAGTGGCTAAGGTTGGTTCAGTGGGTTGTGTAGGCTTCCTGGTGGAGGGGACCTAGTGCCTGTGTTCTGGTTGGTGGGGCTGGATCTTGTCTTTTTGGTGGGTAGGTCTGCATGCTGTGGTGTGTTTTGCGGTGTCTGTGACCTTATTATAATTTTAGGCAGCCTCTGTGCTAATAGATGGGGTTGTGTTCCTGTCTTGCTAGTTGTTTGGCATAGGGTGTCCAGCACTGTAGCTTGCTGGTCATTAAGTTGAGCTGTGTCTTAGCATTGAGATGAAGTCTCTGGGAGAGCTTTCTCCATTTGATAGTACGTGGAGCTGGGAGGTGTGTGGTGGACCAGTGTCCTGATCTCAGCTCTCCCATGTCAGAGGCACAGGCCTGACACCCAGCCGGAGCACCAAGACCCTATCAGCCACACGGCTCAGAAGAAAAGGGAGAAGAAATAAAGAAAGAAGGGAAAAAATACAATACAATAAAATAAAGTAATTGAAATAAAAAATAAGTAATTATTAAAAATTTAAAAAATTAAAAAGTAATAAAAAAAGGAAAGAAGAGAGCAACCAAACCTAAAACAAATCCACCAATGATAACAAGCACTAAAAACTATACTAAAAAAAAACACACAAAAAAATGGACAGACAGAGCCCTAGGACAAATGGTAAAAGCAAAGCTATACACAGGAAATCACACAAAGAAGCATACACATACACACTCACAAAAAGAGAAAAAGAATAAAATTATATATATAGTTGCTCCCAAAGTCCACTGCCTCAATTTTGGCATGACTCATTGTCTGTTCAGGTATTCTACAGATGCAGGGTACATCACTTTGAATGTGGAGATTTAATCCACTGTACCTGAGGCTACTGGGAGAAATTTTCCTTTCTCTTCTTCTTTGGCATAGCTCCTGGGGTTCAGCTTTGGGTTTGGCCCTGCCTCTGCGTGTAGGTCGCCTGAGGGAGTCTGTTCCCACTCAGAAAGAACGGGGTTAAAGGAGCAGCTGATTCGGGGGTTCTGGCTCACTCAGGCCGGTGGGAGGGAGGGCTACGGATGCGGGTCGAGCCTGCGGCAGTGGAGGCTGGCGTGACGTTTCACCAGACTGAGGCGCACCGTGCGTTCTCTGTATTCTCTGTGTTCAACTTCAGGGGAAGTTGTCCCTGGATCACAGGACCCTGGCTTGGCGGGCTGCACAGGCTCCCGGGAGGGGAGGTGTGGAGAGTGACCTGTGCTCACACACAGGCTTCTTGGTGGCTGCAGCAGCAGCAGGCTTAGCATCTCATGCCCGTTTCTGGGGTTTGCGCTGATAACCGCGGCTCGCGCCCGTCCCTGGAGCTTGTTTAGGCGGTTCTCTGAATCTCCTCTCCTCGCGCACCCTGAAACAATGGTCTCTTAATTGTTAGGCAGTTCCAGACTTTTTCCTGGACTCCCTCCCGGCTAGCTGTGGCACACTAGCCGCCTTCAGGCTGTGTTCACGCAGCCAACCCCAGTCCTCTCCCTGTGCTCCAACCGAAGCCCGAGCCTCAGCTCCCAGCCCCGCCCGCCCCAGCGGGTGAACAGACAAGCCTCTCGGGCTAGTGAGTGCTGGTCTGCACCGATCCTCTGTGCGGGAATCTCTCCGCTTTGCCCTCCGCACCCCTGTTGCTGCGCTCTCGTCCGTGGCTCCACAGCTTCCCCCCTCCGCCCGCGAAGGGGCTTCCTAGTGTGTGGAAACTTTTCCTCCTTCACAGCTCCCTCCCCAATGTGCAGGTGCCGTCCCTATTCTTTTGTTTGTTTTTTCTTTTTTCTTTTGCACTACCCAGGTATGTGAGGAGTTTCTTGCCTTTTGGGAGGTCTGAGGTCTTCTGCCAGCGTTCAGTAGGTGTTCTGTAGGAGTTGTTCCACATGTAGATATATTTCTGATGTATTTGTGGGGAGGAAGGTGATCTCCGTGTCTTACTCCTCCTCCATCTTGAAGGTCTACCCCACTGCATTGTTCTTGATACAGACTTGTACTCTGAAACAGCATCCATCACAATTCACTCTGGATATAGAGCCGCACTTGACCAATTGAACTTTCTTTCATTATCTGTAACTCCATCTTTCCTCAAGAAGGTATGGTTTATAATATATATATGTATGTACTTGATTCACAAATGAATATTTTATATTCAGAGAATATATTTATAAAATCGCAGAATATTTTATATTCTAGCTAAAGGAAAGTCTCATTAGAAGAATAATGAGAAGAAAGGGATCTTTTCTGGGAACATTTCAGAGCTTTTCTTGAAAACAGTAGCTACAGTATGGTAGGGAGTTTTCCACACACTTCAGAATGACTCCATTCTCGATAGTTACGTAGATTACATTGAAACTGGAAAATGTTTGAAAACCCAAATTTTGCAATGTGGTCATAATCATGCAAAAGATGTAAATGCACAAGGACCAGGAAAAAAACCCTTGTGAAAATGAAAAGAAAGAGAAGGAAAAGGGAATAAATACATAAAATGTTCTGGGAGTTTAGGAGAGTGAACAGTTGGATATCTGTGCAGGAAATACAGTTTCATTGAGGAAGTGCGACTTGAGTCCTACCATGAATAATGTGTGTGAGCACTTCAGGGAAGATAGCATTCCAAATACAAGGAATTCTAGAGATTGAGGAAGATAAAGGCATGAGAAAGCTTTGCTTATTGAAGGAACTTTGAGATGTTCAGTATTGCAGAAGAGTTAAATGCCATGGCGAGAGGAGAAGGTGACATGTGTGAGACTAAGCCAGGAAAAGCCTTTAGATCTTAACATTAGGCGATGAAGAGCCATCAGAACATTTGAATAAAAGAGTGGCTGCTTAGATCTGCATTCTGGTCTGCAATGAGAAGGATGTACTTTGGGCGTCAAAATGTCCCCCAAATGCACCATAGTGATGCCATGCAATAACTTAGAGAAGGGATGATAGTCTATGTAGAGGACATAGTTACTGCGAAGGATAAGAAAGATACTGAGGGAGGAATCATCAGGATTGGTGACTCATGATGTCAACATCACCACCATAATGTCAATATCAAAGTTTCTGCCTGTGAACCTGTGCGGTGGTTTCATTGTCTAAGAGAAGTGAAACCTATAAGGCTTAGGGTGGTCAGTTGACTTGGATAAGGCCATGAATGAGGACAGAAGCAAAGCTTGTTCCAGAATCCAGGCCTTATTGAAATCAGTGTTATTTTCACTAACAAATGTGAGAGTTTAAACTTATGAATGACAATAGTGAGTAATTTTGTTGCAAAGTCACTTGAATTATAGTTACTGCATTCAATAAGCACATTCAATTTAGACAACTCATTGTTAAGTACTTTCAATAGCATGAAAGAATTATATTCAGAGGTCATAGAAAGAGAACAGCCTTCTAAATTCATGTTCCAACACAACAAAGGCCACAACACTTACTTGAATGGTATTCTTTTACTTCTAGATACAGTGTTGAATTATAATTCATTTCCAAAAAAGAGAATTCTTCACAATAGAAAAAATATAAAACTTGCTTGTACAGTACTTCTTTTATGTGCTGGAAAAAAGAGATTGTTTAGCAACTGTTGACATGGAAGTAACTCCAGTGGGAGTATATGGTTGCCATTTATTTGGTAGAAATTAGATTTATGATATTTTATTTTTTAATATAAAGCAGATGTCAACTTAGTGTACCCAGTCTGTCAAGATAAGTCAGCTTAAAGCCAAAAGAATCGTCCTCCCAAGATTTACTCATTTCCCTGGTAGACATTCTTTTATGATTGCTTTTGTGACTGCTGTCTCAGTTCCTCACAGTGCAATACAGATGCTACACCTGGCTTCTTTCTTAAATGAGAGACATACTTATGTAATCACCAATGTAGTGCATTTATGAGTAGGGCAAATTTAATGGATAGTAGGAAGGGAGGTGGGGTTGCATTATAACATTGTAGTCAAATATGAATTTTAGATATAACTCATCTTTAAAACCTCTTGCAGTTGTCTCATCACTGAGGAAAGTCCACTGGCCACTTTAGCCTCTCATCATTTTACTTGCTCATCTCCTCTCCCTAGTCCCTTTTTACTCCTTTCTTTAGTCTTTCCCACCTCAAGTGCCCACCCCCGCTGGAGCAAAGCAAAATTTCCCCTCACCTCATTCAAAGCAATTAATGTTTTCTTTTGTTTTCTGGGAATGCATACCTTCAGGCTCCCCAAGTACCTATTCTAAGAATTCTCCCTAACAAAGGCAGTTTCTTCTCTAAATGAGAAAGGCCTTATCCTATCAGGAAAGAGGTTGAATAGCAGCTATTAAAGTCAGATTTCCGGGGTTTGAAACCCAGCTCTGTCACTTAGAAGCAAGTTACTTAACTGATCTGAACATTAAGTTATTATCAAATGGGAGTAATTTAGAATATTATAGGGACTGCAATTATAATTATTATAAGAATAATTATTATGATTATATAATATTATATGATTATTATATAATATATAGTTATTAATGATTATTGTAAGAATAGTATAAGGACTCCATAAAAGATCACCAGAATACCCACCACCTTAACAGACAGTTCTGATGAGTTCTAGTAGTCTTGGAAAGAGAGTCCATGTTAGAGATTTATCGAGATTGGGGGTCTGGGTTTAAGTGACTTAAGACTGGTCTTTTAATGCAGGAATCTTATTGAGCCTGGTCAGTGTATGATGTAGTAGTTTAGGATTGGTGGACATATTGAGGAAAACGTCTTGAGGTCAACGGATAGGCAAGCAGTTTGTCTAGTTAAGATATATATTGTCCTGAGAAGACAACCAAGCAACGTACTCTCCTTAAAAGGGGATTGTTTGACCAATTAATTGTTTGAATAAATTTATTTTCTGGAAGTTCTTGACCTCATAAATAGTGAAGCTATTTATGAGTTCATAGCCTTCTCTTAGTTCTGATATTTAACCTGTGTGGTTGCAGGAGATTTCAGTTCTCAGGGTCAAATGAGATGATACATAGAAAACGTATAGTAAAGTGTCTGCTACGTAACTAAGAGTTCAGTAAATGTTCGCCACTTAGTACTAGCTTTCTTATTATGATGTTTCTTAAATCAGAGCTTGACTACAGGAGGAGGTGGCCTAACCCTAGCTGAGAAATGCAGGATTGGATAATCAGACCAACCTATAGGGTGGGGATCTCTTCCAGCTTTGGTAACAGGAGGGAACACAGGTTGATAGACCTAACTCATGGATATTCAAGAGCAGGCAAGAAGCAGAGATCTCAGCAGAAATTGACCCTTTGAGATCTTCCAGCAGAGATTAAGGTAAGCAGGAAGATTTAATAGCAAGCAGCCACAGCCAGCAGCAGAAATTTCAGATTACGGCAATAAATGATTTGAAAGAACTAAAAGCGAAAGAGGCAGGACCTTTATTCCACACTGCTACCCTGGACAAAGAAATAAAGCAGTTCTCAAGCCAGGATGGTCTAGACACCAGACCTGTTATTGAAAATGCATTGGAAGTAAGGAATAAAATGGATGCTTGGCCACAGAAACTAAGAATAAAAGACAAGTTAATATGGCTATGGTCAGAATACTATCAGCAGCGAGGCTGAACCAAGACCTTATCTGTAATATTTCATATAGTACTTGATAATATAAGAATAGCATAATAATAACTTACATTCATATAATTCCTTAATAATTCCATTTGTTTCCTCAAAAGTCCTGTGGTATAGATGTGGCAAGCAGTTTTACTCCAGTTTAGGCAATGCCAGAACTGAAGCTTCAAGAGTTTGCTCATAGATCCTAATGGCAGAATGAGGAGATAAACATAGATTTTCCAGACACAGAGCCTTCTCCAGTATATCAAAATAGAACGATGTTACTTATGTTTGAGGGGAACGTGTTATAATAAAATGACTTGCAGACCAATTTGCTGATACTCCTCCTCTTTCCTATCCCTAGCTCATTTATTTGCCGTGGCTCTAGAAGCTTGAAAACCAAAACCAACTGAAAATATAAAAAGATGTAGAAAAACGGGTATTTCTACGCCTCTAGTTCAGATTATAATAGTGTAGAACTATGGCTGGGGGACTTCCCTGGTGGCACAGTGGTTAAGAATCCGCCTGCCAATGCAGGAGACACGGGTTCGAGCCCTGGTCCAGTAAGATCCCACATGCCACAGAGCAGCTAAGGCCGTGTGCCACAACTAATGAGCCTGCGCTCTAGAGCCCGTGAGCCACAACTACTGAGCCCTCGCGCCTAGAGCCCGTGCTCCACAACAAGAGAAGCCACTGCAATGAGGAAGCCTGCGCACCGCAACAAAAAGTAGCCCCCGCTCACCACAACTAGAGAGAGACCATGCACAACAACAAAGACCCAACACAGCCAAAAATTAAGAAATAAATAAATAAATTTATTTTTAAAAACTACAATTGGGAAGTTAATCTGATAATTAATACAATAGCCTGCCTCTTGGTGAAGTTTTCATGCATCAACCCCTTACTAAATATATTTTGTGACATGCAGAAGGCTAGTTTCTGGCAGCACAGAGATAAATAAGATTAACCTTCCCTCTTCTTTTTAAGAAGCCCCTAGTCTACTGGATTAGACGTATTTGTTGTGAAAGAGTATAATAAGTAAAAGGATTGAGGCATATATGAAGTACAAGGTTGGGGGAGGGGCTGAGTAGTCTTCTCTGGGATTAGGGAAGTAGAGAGAAAGAAATTCCCTGGCTCCCTCTTCCTCCTTTCTGCTGCACAGCGCTCTCCACCCAAGGTCCTCGTGGCATATTTCAAAGAGAAACTGACAAGCAAGGGAGTCTTGGAAAAGCATCCTGCTCAAAAACTCTCCTGCTCCCCCCACCCCAATACTTAGAAGAAAACAGGAGGAGCAAAGAATAGATCTGATAGCAAATAGGCTAAGGATGAGTACAGGGTCTACCTGGATGTTAAAATAAAGGTGACTGGGACAGGTGAAGAACAATTTGATTTTGTAAAAAAAGAAAAAAATTGAAATAGTCAAGTAATTATGACTTACAGGAACTTACTTTTGGAAGGTTTAACACCACGGAAGTACAAATCAACATATAGAAACCCATGCAAAATTAAGTGCTTCATTTTACGGAGGCACCAAGCTTTCAATTATGGAAGAAACACTTTCCTGTTGCCCAAGTTTTCTTTGCATGAGTGCATTGGAAAATGATGGAATTTCTCTCTGTGAATATAAATGTTAATGACGGGGAAACGTGGAAACCACACATAATTCTGCAAGGTTCAATGCAATTCCCACAGTTCTTAAAAATAAGAAGTATATAGAGGACTTGTAAGTCTTTATTTTAAATCACTGTTATTACTCTTTTTTGTTTGAGGCAGTTAAAGGTAGCCGCTGATTCACTGAGCAGCAATCCAAAAAGTCATGCAAACTACAGTGTTGACAGCCTTTGTTTGGAGTCCGAAATGCACTGTATCTAACTAAACCACTGTGTAATTATGGATCCTTTGTGATTTCCCATTCTCATTTTGTAGTCAATTTTTCTTTGATATGGCATGTTGTGTTCCAGTAGCTTATCTGAAATCATCAATATGGTTTTGAAAAGGATAAAATCAAATTGTAACAGTCTATGTTCCCATAATGTGGGCATAGCCAAGGGAAAAGATGGTAAATAGGTACACTATGTCACTATTTCCATGTTCCAGACAGTGGAAAAGTGATTCTACCCCCGAATTCTCTCCAAAGAAGAGCAGTTGCATTTATTTCTCATATATTTACAAATCAACAGCTGATACACAGAAAACTGGATGAACGTTAGTATGTATCCAGATGACAGAAGAGATTGTAATTGAAGTAGAGACCTTCTGACTCCAGTACTTATAATTAAAGGAAATAGTGCCTTATTTTAGTTCATACAAACACAAGAGATACTAACCTTATACATCCTATTTTAAAATGTTGATGTAAGCAAAAAGGTTTTATATATGTATGCATGTATATACATACATACTTGTATGTATATACATATATATGTATGTATATCATATCAGTGTTTCTGTTAAATACATTTCGGTAACAGTTGTCACCTTGGCTGCACATTCAAATCCCCAGGAGAGATTTCTTTTTAATCCCATTACCCATGGCCACACCCCAGACCCCTAAATCAGAATCTCTGTGGCTAAAACCCACATATCAGTAATTTTTTTTCAAGCTCATGGGATGATTCCTATGTGCAGCTAAGAATTAGAGCCAGAGATATATTATTACAGAATTAAAAGGAAATAAACCTTCATTTTATTTCAACTATTATAGATTTAGAATGTCAAAATATAGTGCAAATATGAAATGCTGCTATGATAAAGCTTATGATCTTATTGGAATAGCAGATTTCAGGAGCTTAATTTGAGTATTGGGTATCAGATATTCCTTTCAAATTGATGAAAATTACTGTTGCAGTCTGCCACTTTTACTCTCAAAGTTAATTACATACACATTGTGTTCCCACAGTTATGTCAAATTTTCCAGTTCTATTTAGATGTTCACATAAAAGAGAAATAATATCTTCGAAAGACAGGTTGCTAAGAGTATTTGATCTATATGTACCTAATTTCAGTGAAAACTGTCTTTCTATGCTTAGTTTTAATAAAATGATCCTAGGAGAATCTACTTCTCTTGACTTAAAGATATTTATAAAGATATAAATTATTTAAAAAGGCATAAAAATGCTTTTTTTCTAATTTTTCAGATACCAACAACATCATTTAAGACATCTAGCATATAATATGGAGCAGAAATCATTACTGTTACTAATATTATTAAATAATACATTATTTTATTAGTGGTATTATTTATTACTTTATTATGCAGAGTATTGAACTAGCTCTGTGACTTGAGACTTGTATTCTGTGAAATAAATATTTGAATTAGTCAACTTTGAAAGTCCTTTGCAATTCCACCTTTTGGAGATTCTGAGCTTTACTCAGCTGTGTAGACCAAGCAATGTCTACCACACATTTCAGAGTACATACTTTAATCTTATTATGAGAGACGTAAAAGCTGAGGTGAACAGTGGTGAAATTCTTCCTGTAATACCACAGAAGAAGGAGTTTGTCATGTGTGAGGGTGAAGAGATTATTAGAGAAATCCAAACTATCTATTTATTTTAAGTACTTACCTCCGCCTACATCATATAGGTTCCTTGTTTTGTTTTGTTTGTTTTTAATTATTTCTGGAAAAATCAGCCAGTTTAAAAAAAACTCTGCCAGTTTAGATACTAAAGACATTAAAAAAAAAAAAAACCTGAAAAAATCAAACAACACTTTAGTACTTTTCTGTGGCTAAAGAAAAATTATTGTATTCACCTGTTCTAAGTGTACGCTTTATACCTTTTATATGTCTGAAATCAGGATGAGTTTTACAGTTAATGATTAGTTACAAACATTGTCTACCAGCTGGCAGTTGTCATGTAGGCAGTATTCCTTAAGTTTGTGTGAATGTGGTCATGGCCGTTTACATAGTTAAACTTCGACTAAGTTATGTGCAGTATTTGTACTGTATGTGTAGAGTTTGTCATTCAACATTTCTTCAGAAAGATTACAATATGATTCCGTATTAGAACAAAAAGTTATTGTCTGAACAGAAAGACAAGGAAACAGTGGCAAAAATTATATTTCATTTGATGAAGCCAATATTTATGGTTGGAGCAATGACTGCAATTTCATATTTTCTTGTTAATCAACAGCTAACTGATTTACATAGCCTTGTTGCTTATCATGTCAACCCAGGACCAGCAGTGTCCACGTCACCAGGCATCTTATTAGAAATTCAGGGCCTTGGGCCCATCCCAGATCTACTGAATCAGAATCTGAATTTTATCAAGATCCCAACATAATTCTTCTGCAGCTAAATTTTGCAAAGCACAGCTTTATAGTACCAAGGAGGATACTCACAAGGTGAAGTTGTTTTGTATTTTGTTACTGAGGTACGTGCTAAACGCATGCCTCTCATTTAAGCAATACAACCTAAAGCTGGAGAAATCCCCTTAGAATAGATGAAAGAAACTTCAAAGCAACAAGAAACTAGTGTGACTGATTTATAAGCAAACCTGAAAATGTTGATAGGAATCTATGTCCAAATAAGTTTAAAAGCTTTTTCTATAGGCTTTACTTAGGTATTGAATAGAGCCTATTCAAGATAAGAAAGCATTATATTATAGTTTATTTGACAACATTTTTCTAGTGGAACATAAAATTTTTCCTAGTGAAACATTTTTCTTTCCTAGTGGAACATAAAATCATGATGTATCTAACCCTAGGTGAAACAATAGGTTTGATGAATTACGGACAATAATTCAAGTTCAGTGTGTCACAAATCCATTAAAAACCATGAAAATAAAAACTCTTGTTCATACGTATCTATGCACTTGAGATAAATGGATAAACTAACATAGAAAATGATTAATTTATGTAACAAGAATTATCCTATAAATTATTTTATTATTATATAAAGTTTTCTTTGCTAAATAACTGCATACCTAGGAGGAAGAGGAAGAATTAATAACATATTAGCCACATTTTATTTTTATGCTACATTAAATAATGACATGGTGGAATTTTTCTCTAAGTAAGCAAAATAGCTACATTAATGGTAAATTAGTTCATTATAACTTCATCACATATGATGAATATAAAATTTACATTTGTGAGTGGACTTTTTTTAACCGCAAAAATAAAGCATGCCGGAAATAGTTTAAGAAGCTGGATCTACATGTCTGCTTTTATTTCGATATTTTAAATGATTTATCTAAATTAATATCTCATTCATTTTTTCTTTATTAGCACTTAGTGTAACATGTGAGAGATTTAATTTAAAAGAAATGATTTTTATCCAAATGATACTAAGTAGACTTTATAGACTGTTATCCTTGGGTTAAACCAGTATTTGTTGACTGTTGGACAGATTTCAGCCTGCTTCTCCAGCTTTACTTCTTTATTGATGATAATGATTATCTTTATGATACATTTTGTTCAGCATGCTGAAAGTGAGGGGGTGTTTTGCTGAGGAAGAAGAATGGAGGTTTGAGGAAAATCATGGCAAGAACCTTTCTGACTTACCAAGACAGCTTCTAAGTTCATTTAGTGATGAACTGCCTGGAGGTACAGGTCAAATGATGATGAAGCGTATAGAAACCATTTGAATCTTGCTACCAGAATGGGAAGAGATGACTATGAATCAACCTACTTTTCACCCCCTACATTTTGATTTTTCTTATTTACACAGTGTCCTATATAGTGTGGCTGCTTAATGAATGTTATTCAAATAAATATTTGCTGAAAAAATGTTATGGTTAGACACATGCACATTCTTATCTGGCTATATTGCAGAGCACTTCACTGAGTAGGTGATATTTTAGACTGTTTTAAAAGATGATTAAAATCTCGGCAGACTTTTATTACATGCCTTTGATGCCCACATTTTAGTGGATTTTTTTTCACTCACCTGTGAAGGGGACTAATTTTAACGATGCTAATTTTGTGTCAGAGATTAGGTCATTTATTGGTGGCAGGCTGTATCTGGTTCATTTTACTTTATGGAATTATTTTAATTTTCTAGCTGTTTAGAATATTTTACAGGAAAAAATAACCTAAGGTGAATAAACTTCTATTCCTGTTCTGGATACCCAGTGACATTCTTTTCTTAATATTCTGTAATCACAGTGATTTAACATTACATGACAGAAATGTCTAAATGTTGAAAGTTGATATGGGTGAGAGCCACCTGCATGTTAAATTTGGGATGACCACCTAGAACACACGGCATGTTATTTATCAAAATGTACCTTTTTCAGTGGATGGCTTGAAAAGTAAAATCTGGAGTTCTTTTAACTTATAAGCAAAATTAAAAGTTTTTCTCAAAATATCAAGTTCTAAAAGTAATAACAATTATGATGTAAGCTCTTACTAAATAGTGTGCTCCAGTGATCAGAAGCATCTGAATCACCTAGAAACTTTTTTTTTTTTTTTTTTTTTTGCGGTACACGGGCCTCTCACTGTTGTGGCCTCTCCCGTTGCGGAGCATAGGCTCTGGACGCGCAGGCTCAGCGGCCATGGCTCACGGGCCCAGCCGCTCCGCGGCATGTGGGATCTTCCTGGACCGGGGCACGAACCCGTGTCCCCTGCATCGGCAGGCGGACTCTCAACCACTGCGCCACCAGGGAAGCCCCTAGAAACTTTTTAAAAGCTGCATATTCTCAGGCTGCACCCCAGATCTTCGGAACCAGAATCTGCATTTTAACAAATCCCTAGGCAATTCCTCTGCACATTAAAGTTTGAGATGTTCTGGTAGCCTATACCCTTTCATAATCTCCGATTTTGATTGTATAGTACTCATTGAGAATCTGTAAAGTGTATCCTGGCCCCTAAATCTTTACCTCAAAGTAGACATGGATTATGGCATTCTCAAACAGAATAGGAAGCGTTCGTGACTAGATTTTAGAATAGAAAAATCATTTCAGTTTTACAAGCTTCAAAACCCTGTGAACAGATGCCTTTTTATGTTCTTAAGACTTTTTGAGTTATACAATAACTCTTTTTCTAAACAAAGAAGACAATTATATCTACTAAGTGAATTCATCTGTCCCTGTTGTACCTGGTCTTCTATTGATAGACTCAGAATGCTATTTTAGCTTTCTTAGACTTGTGTAAGTCATGCCTCTTTGTTCCCTGGAGTTAATGTAAAATTAGTCAAAAATAAAATCAGTTAAAATAATATTAGTAAGTATGCATATTTAATTTTCAAAGTACCAAGTGATTACTCACAGCAAATATTAAAAGGAAAATAATTTTAGATAATCATAAAGTGTTTCTGTAGTAAGGGGCTTTCAAGTCTAAAGTTGTGTCATAATGGATATTTTTATTACAATGATCAGAATGAAAAATGAACTTCTTAGCATGTCCCTCTTCTTTCCTCTCTTCCAGATGCAAGACAAAGGTCTACCCTGATGAACTTCCAAACACAAGTGTAGTCATTGTATTTCATAATGAAGCTTGGAGCACTCTCCTTAGAACTGTTTACAGTGTTATAAATCGTTCTCCACACTATCTACTCTCTGAGGTCATCTTGGTAGATGATGCCAGTGAAAGAGGTACAAATATTTTTTTTGTATATTTTTTTAATTAGAAAGCTTAACTGTGTTCAAAAAGGTAAGTGGGCAATGATCTGTATTTTCCTTGTAATTATACTAACTCTGTAACCACCTATCAAATTTTCATTAATATATCAACTCCAGAAACAAGTAACAAATTCTTTCAGTTTATCTCATGATTCCATGATTCTTACTAACCTAAGAAATCAGCCAAAATGACTTTCATAAGTGTTTCTTTTTTTTCCAAACTCAGTTGATCTTGTGACTGAGCATTTATATGACTTTGTGGATATTGGTCTTTTTATTTTTTTTAGTGAAGGTAAAAGAAAAATAACTTATAATTAAGGAGATTGCATTTGCCATTGTGGCCCAGTTTCTAAATTAGATTCTGGTATATTAACTTCCTAGTATATCTTTATCCTTGTCAGCCAAGTGACAGAATCATAATGAACTGTATACTAATTCACTGATGAAATCTCTACATCTTTCTTTTGTACAATGCAAAAAATGTTGATAGGAGTTTACCACCATTTCTGCATGTTGAATTTCCATCTGGGTAGTAGTATCTCTTCTGTGTCTTAAAACAGTTTCAAAACTTTATAAATTCTTATTGCACATTACAGATTTTCTCAAGTTGACATTAGATAATTATGTGAAAAATTTAGAAGTGCCGGTAAAAATTATTAGAATGGAAGAGCGCTCTGGGTTAATACGTGCCCGCCTTCGAGGAGCAGCTGCTTCAAAAGGACAGGTCATAACTTTTCTCGATGCACACTGTGAATGCACGTTAGGATGGTTGGAGCCCTTGCTGGCAAGAATAAAGGAAGACAGGTAAGAATTCATGTGTTATGTCTGTCTGGGTTTTGACTGAACCCGTTAGGACATTTTCAGCTGTCCATCAAAACCTTTCTTCCAAGTTGCTATTTTCAGAATGTTTATTTCCTAGCTTTTAAAAAAGTAGGCCCCCTACTCCTTATTTAATAAAGACCTTGGCTTATTTATGCTGAATCTGAATATTTGGTTAAGAAATAGTCAAACAATTCAAATAGTAAAGATGTGCTGAATATTCATTTTATAGGTGACGGAAATCAGTCCAATCAAAAATAGTATCATATTTTATAAAATACATTTTCAAAGCACCTTTGTCTTCCATCACCCTGTGAGGTAGGTAATAAAGGTATTCTTGTCTGTATTTAATAATAGGGAGGAACAAATGAGTTAAATAGCTTGTCCCAGTTATTGGAAATGATGGGAACAGCAATTTAGTTCTTCCCACTCCCAGAACAGTCTTCCCTTTACTACGTCAGTGCCCTTATTCAAAGTCTAGTCCAAAGCCACCCTGATGATCTTAAAAATAAACTCACACTCATGCACCCCACTGAAATGAAACAAGGATTTAAAAAAAAAAAAAGCATAGAAAGCACAGCTGTAAGAATGTTTAATTATTTAAATAATATTGTCCTTTTGTACAGACATATTATGAAATCTGAAAAGTTGAAGAATATAGAAATTAAGAACCCTCACAGTTAGCTGAAATTCTTTCTGATGATGATGCTATGAAGTGGGTTTTTTGCAGATACTCATAAACATGGGTGCTAAATGAGTGTCATTCCTAAGCGCCTAATGAAGACAGCTATGCTGATTGCTGTCTGATATAGGAACAAAGCATTGCATAACACCTTGCTTGCATAGTCATTTCACCTACAGTCGAAAGGTCTTTTTAGAATTGAAGTTTTTAATTAAGCTTCCAAGACAGGGGCTGCTTAGTGTGAGCTAGTGCAGCTATATCACATAAATGGCAGGATTTGGTACTTGCCAGGAAGATGGATAGAAGTTGTCAGTAAAATGAACCATAGCAGTTGAAGAAAGCAGTGGGAACCTTTTAGTCAACTGAGTGTAATATATGGCTAATAACATTTTTCCATTCTGTGTATTGTACAGTATGCACAGGAAGGTAAGGTTGGCAAAGTATAATGAACTTAGAACCTCTTAAATTCATTTCCTGACAGCTTTTCATACATTATGCTGCTTTTTAAAACACGTGTTTCGTATTCAACTTAGTGAGTTTTTAATACACTGTTGTTTCACTATGGTCATGAATGGATCATTTATTTTTTTCATCTAACAACATATTTAGATTGTATTTGCATATAATGAACTCTAATGCCTTGTCCTACTTATATGTTGTCAAGTTGCCATAACTAGATAATAAAGTCCTATTCAAGGTTATTAGACCTAATTTCATCTCCCTATAATTTAAATTATTAAATGTAATGAAGAAAGAGAGAAAGATATTGCTTTTATAAGGACCAAAGTTACCAAGAAGCTTTTCCAAGGCTAAATTAAATCTATTAATTTCAGAGAACTCTATGCATGGGCCAATTGTGTGGCATATAAGACCAAATAGAAAATGAGTGTTGGTGATGCTGGTGTTACAAAACCAGAATAAATAATGGACAGCATGTCCTTGCTTTCCACATCTATGGGTGATTCAATTGTATGTTTACATCTATGGGTGATTCAATTGTATGTTCACCTTCTATCTTATATGAAAAGCAAGCTCTACTCTTAGGAATTAGCTACAAACAAGGCACAGTTGTTTGAACATTTACTGTGAAGATGACAAAAGCTTGATCCCATAATAAAACATATAAACCTGGAGTAGGAGAAGACTGGAGAAAGCACAACATGGATTAAAAGAGTACCTAATGATCTCCCATGGTGAAAAGTTCCTTACCGTAAAAAGCCACCATCAAGAGTATCAAATCTGTATAACTGAATCACTTTGCTGTACAGCAGAAATTAACACATTGTAAATCAACTATATTTCAATAAAATAAAAAAAAAAACCCAAATGTCCTGGCTCTTCCTCTTACTTTAAGAAAAAATGGATCATAAAACACCAGAAACTGAAGTTGCTTATCTTTTCCCATCTTAAAATATGTAGATTGTTTGTGTAAGCTTTTTTTTTTTTTATTTTAGTGTAAACTATAAGTCTAGGACAGTTCACTCAGAAATTGTCATGACACTAATGTCATTCATAGGAAATATTTACTTGTACTCATGATCATGATTTTTATCGTTGCTTCTTGGATTTTCATTTGTTTGTTTTTCTATGAAGGTTTTCTGTGAACTATCTCTTTAAACTTACCTATTGCCTTTGAGAGTCAAACTACCAGATCTAATTTGCCATCATTCATTCTTCACTCCCCGCATGCTGTTGATTTTCAGTGGTCTATAGCTAAAATGATGCATAATATCAAAGCAGCTCTGCTAATCATGCTGTGAGTGGAGGTTTTATGAAAAATAGACCATGTTCATCCCGCTGAGTTAGTATCTAGAATGCATTTGGAAGTCAGCTTGAAGATCAATTAGTATATTTGATTAGATTATACATGATAGAATAAAAGTAGACTGAAGTAAGATGCAGTAAAAGGAAGTAATTTTACAGAGAAAAAGGGTAACATGAAAATAAAGGCAAATTAAAGTCACAAAATAAATTTCAACATGTCAGCTATATTAAGTTTAAAGAAGCTAAGGTAACATTTAAATTATTATTTATATGTAAACTGATTTTAATTTTTCTGCAGGAAAACAGTTGTATGCCCCATCATTGATGTGATTAGTGATGATACCTTTGAATATATGGCCGGGTCAGACATGACTTATGGGGGTTTTAACTGGAAACTGAATTTCCGTTGGTATCCTGTTCCCCAAAGAGAAATGGATAGAAGGAAAGGAGACAGAACATTACCTGTTAGGTATGTAGAGCATATCTTCCAAAGCATAGCATGTGTATTCCTATAATAATTAAGGAATATTATCAATTTGTATGATCATTTTTTAGACTTTTGAAGACATATACTTTTTATTCATATGCATATATGTATTATCACGTTTTACATGATCATATAAGAATCAATGACAATATTAAATCTACTTTAAATTGCACAGACAAATTTAAGTACTGGAAGAAGTGCCAGTTTTTTTGAACCTGTGTATTCTTATATTCAAAACATATGTATTGTGAATTTTCTATGTGACAGGTATGTGTTAACCTTGATACTTCAGGTAGATGTAATATAGTTTATAACAGAGATATAACCAAAAATGTTTTAGTAAATATTTTAAATTTACCAACCTTAAAGAGCTATCTTCCCTATAGATACAAAAGAAAGCTCCATTTGGAAAATTTTAATATATGAACAATTATGAAGGATTTATTGTTTGTTCCAAATTATTTAAAAAGCTACTTAAGTTGAAATATTTACGTTTAAAATATGTGTTTGCCCTTAATACAAAATAAGAACTATCATATAAATCTTTAGTTGTCTAGATAAGCATTATCTGATTTATTAATATAAAATTATCACCTTCTTATTTTAAGATACTATTGTGTGCCTCTTGCCTGCAACCAAAAATTGATTTCCTGAACAATACTTGGGGAGGGAGTTCACTAGTTTAGCTCTTTAAAGATGAATCTGGTAAATCATCATTTGGTTGCAACAATAAAGAAGTACCCTAACATTCTAAAACAATATATATAACCCATTATCTAGACAAGAATGTCAAGAATGTCTCCTAGCCTACTGAGAGAATGACTTATCTATTGACAAGACTAATTATATAATGAATTAATTAAAACTAGCTCAAAAAATTGGCTAATGGAAGTGAACAGTTCTCAGTGCTTGTTATTGGACAATTAAATATTGGCACTGTTAACCCTCTTAAGGATATATTAACTACATCAAAAAGAAAATAACATGTAGTTCCAAACAGTTGCGTAAGGATGTGAAATTATTATGTCAATATTTGGAGTGTAATTTAGCAGTCCTTAACTCTTGCTGTCATCTTCACATTCATCTTGTCTTATTGATCCTTGCCTCTAACAACTTGAGAAAATACAATGGCTCATATTACCATTGTTTGTTAGAAATCCTATTTTCTTAGATCATGGTTTCATTTAGCGTTAGATAATTTTTCAGCTTCAGATCCCAAGTGAAAATTATCAAAATACATGACCAATACACTCAAATATAGACAATGTGTTATTTGAAAAAGAGGTTTAAAAGATTGCATGTGCATCCTTACTTTTTTAACACATTGGCAAAATACATACTTTTTTAAACTTTATCTTCTCACAGAGTCAAAAGGTAAATAATTAAGAGCTAGCCAACATTCATAGTAAGAAATTGCTCATCTTATTCATAAAAGTAAAGATCTACATAGAAATCTACCATTATTTCTCATCTTTCATTAACTAAAGCAAAAGAGGAAACATCCAAATTGCTATATTTTCATCACAATTTATGTGATTTTATTGTAATAACATGGAGAGATGATGAAATCTGAGTATATTTTATTTGTTTGCCTTAGTAACTGCACAGTATTTCACTGTGAAGAAGTATTTCAATGCTAAGAGAGCTGGAGCAAGAGAAAGAGAAAGCTCAGTCTTTGCTGAAGTTTCTAGATTCTTATGGCAAAAGGTTAATTAATTCACTGGCTGTGTTGTAATAGCCTGCAGGTAATTTTCATCAGCATAGCTGTAATGTGAACTTTCTTTGTACTTGTAATCTATTACTCGAGGATGTGATCATTTTTCTCACATTCATACAAACAGATAAATCATTCTAGGTGTTAAAGACAATTTTTTTCCTACTTGATTAACAGAATTCTGAATAGCTAAAGTGATTAAAATTAGGTTGAAATTTTGGTTTTCCTTATAATGCTTTATTTAAAATGTCAGTTATGACAGAACTTTCTAGTGACTGTAATTGGCTAGTCATCATTTAGAAATACAATCATGCATTTGCATACATAGAGGAACAACTTGAACTTGTAACCTAACCTTAGTTATACCTCATTTAAAGTAAAGTTTATAATGGTTATACTTATTATTCTATTCTCAACCTCTGGGCTTTGATATTTTCTTTTTGATAATAAGTGGAGTTTGCGACATGCTTGGCAATTGTGAAGTTATGAGTATGAAATAATAGCATAGCATACATAGTCCAGCTTTGTTCTTCTTTCTATTTAGTTTTCTTTAATCAGTTAACTGTCCTTGATATTTTAGTAGTCAAATTATGTGACTTTTCAGGAATATCTCAATTATATGTGCAACAATACAGTAATCAAATCGTTAAACCAGGGGTCATAAACCAAGAGACTGTGTGTCAAATATGCTCTGTTGATGTGTTTTCTTTCGCCTACATAATGTTTTGCACTTATTAAAATTACCAACATTTTTAAAATGAGATATTTTAACTGGTAGCATAAGTTATCTGGTAGTGCAGATAATCTCCCAGATCATTTAATTAGTTTGGGGGTGTAGTATGCATTTTTTCTATACAATAAATATAACTGTTCAGTTGATTTGGTTCAGGCTATTGAAATGAGCAATAGTTTAGTTTTGCATGTTTTTCCACATGAAAAAACACATACGCAAACACTGTTGAGCACTGTGTTAGGTTCTACACATGCAAAGCTGAATAGAGCTATCTCTGCACTAAAGTTGCTCACTATCTGGCACCAGCTGTAAGTCTGCTGGATAAGGGGAAGAGGCCAGGACAACTGGTTAGCAAGTGGATGTACAGGAGCTAAATTGTGTCAACGGATAGAGTGGTGTGTGCTTCTGGAAGAGACCCTGGCTCTTTAATCTTATTGATGGCGTTAGTCTCCTAATTATGCTCTATAAGTAACCCTAAATAAATAGTTATAAAAGTATTAGTCTCTACTTTAATTTCTCACTGATTGAAATAGATTACTTAATTAAAAGCCTATGAGTTATTTATCAAGTCTATTTATCTTTCTTTACCCTTTGTGTCTTACCTTATGGACTTTTTTCACATTTAGTCACTATTAATATTCTCAGTATGACTCCCCTCTTTCTTACATTGAGTACCATGTTCAGTATTTTTCTAAAGTAAAACAAAAGAGTTTTAGATTTTCTTCTAATCCATGCTAGCATAATAAATTAAACATAGATGTATTGATAATTATGAGTTTTTACTTCTGACACATTTGACTTTGGTATCCATTTTTATTAACATTTGTCTGATCTCATACATTTATTTTTCCCTCAATTGGAATTAGGAATTTATAAAGAAGATCAAATAAATTAAACAATGGTATTAATAACAACTTGGGTTACAATCATTGCGAAAAACTCATAGAATATTCACATATATTATTTCCTGTATCCTTCTAGTGTGATATCATAGAAGAAGCATTAAAGCTGGCTTTGGAGGATCTGGGTTTTATTTCAAGCTCCTCCTATTGGGAATTTACCCAATTCTTCTCAACTATAAAGTGGAAAATTATTCTCCCTGCCTTGCTTAACTGGTGAAGTGCTATAAAATATTAAATGAAATTTGAAACTATTTGAAAATAGTTATTTTAAATTTATTTCTGGTAATATAAGTAACAGATGTATGCATTGAAAAATAAATGTGATGAGTATCTATAAGTTTAAAGAAGCAGAACACCAATGAACCAGTTCTTTTAGTATTTTGTTATATTTATTTCCAGAGCATTTCTTTCCAGATACATTTCCACACAATCTAAAAATTGATATATCACTAGTATTTTTCTATACCATTAACATTTTATCACAAATATAAATTTTAATGGTGGTTAATATCTAAATTTTTTACTAAGCCCTGTCTCTATTTTTAATAGTCTAAAGTCAACTAAGAGTTTTACACTTTATGTTTTTGCCATGTATGTCTGTGATCCACAGTTTTTGCAATAATGTAGTCTCTTTAGAATTATGCAATCAAGCAATATGAAATGTGTTTTAGTATTCTTGTATAACTTTTGCCAATTTGATTTTCTCCCCCCAAATCATTACTGACTCCAATTTATAGTTCCTCTAGGAAGTATAATAAATGAAAAACACCTAGTTTATTCTGTAAAATCTTATACAAATATGACAATATTTCTAATTCTATAATAGCAACTAGTAATATATTTCTTAATTTTTATCTATCAGGTTTTCTTTATTGTATTTTCCTCAGTCCAATGAAAATACACTTTTAAATTGGAGGAAAGAAAGCAGAAACAGATAAAGCCTGTGAGACACTTCTTTACAATAGGAGATACTAAAGCAACAGCACAGGGTAAGGTCAAGGCTGTGCATAGAACAGACTTTGAAAGGACTTCAGAATGTTCAACAGTCCAACATTCAACCCTACTTGTGTTAAAATCTAATATATGTTGACTTTGAGAAAAAGAAAAATTCTACCTCAAGTGGAAACTTTAAATCTGTATTCCTTGGAGAAAATAGTACATTTACAGTATATTACTTCCTAATGGTTTAGAAGATAATTTACAAGACGTTCATAGCAGTCTATTGAGATGAGAAGAAAACAGGAGTGGTATAGAAAGATTACAGGGTGATGAACTAAATATCACATTTATATACTGAATAATTGTATCACATTAACAAAAACATTTAAAAACATCTGGCCCCATTGTTATTTTGACCCCTCTGAAGCATTAAATGAAAGCAAAAGGAAAGATTAAAATTTGCACCATTTACTATACATTCTCTTTGGAAGCTTAGAGTTTTATCAGGTGGTGAGGATTATGAAAAAGGATTAAGGAAAAAGGAAAGAATAACTATTCCTTTTTTGGTAATATAGGTCTTTAAGCACAGGTTAAGGTATTTGATTCCAGTATTTCTTGGTAAATGGATTCTTTGGCAGAAAAACGAGCCACTTGCCCATACTAAGCAGAACTTAAAAATAGCTTTGATTAGGCTTGGAAAAGGGACTGGAAAAACTTGCTGCTGCAGGCAGCCTGGCTTTAGGAAGACCAGCTTTAACTACATGTCGAAAATTTTATCCCATAAAACGGAAACCTAGGTCTGAGGGGGCTAATGGCAGACTCTGGGAGGGCTCATGCCAAGGAGTACTTCCCAGAACTTCTGCTGCCAGTGTCCTTGTCCCCATGGTACGCCACAGCCAACCCCCGCCTCTGCAGGAGACCCTCCAACACTAGCAGCCGTGTGGCTGACAGGGTCTTTGTGCTCCGGCTGGGTGTCAGGCAGTGCCTTTGAGGAGGGAGAGCCAAGTTCAGAACATTGGTCCACCAGACACCCCCTGGCTCCACATAATATCAAATGGCTAAAGTTCTCTGAGAGATCTCCATCTCAACGCTAAGACCCAGCTCCACTCAACAACCAGTAAGCTACAGTGCTGGACACCTTATGCCGAACAACTAGCAAGACAGGAACATAACCCCACCCATTTAGCAGAGAGGCTGCCTAAAATCATAATAACGTCACAAACACCCCAAAACATACCACCGGACGCGGTCTGCCCACCAGAAAGACAAGATTTAACCCCACCAACCAGAACACAGGTACCAGTCCCCTTCAACAGGAAGCCTACACAACCCACTGAACCAACCTTAGCCACTGGGGGCAGACACCAAAAACAACGGGAACTACAAACCTGCAGCCTGCAAAAAGGAGACCCCAAAAACAGTGAGTTAAGCAAAATGATAAGACAGAGAAACACACAGCACATGAAGCAAGGTAAAAACCCACCAGACCAAACATGAATAGGAAATAGGCAATCTAACTGAAAAAGAATTCAGAGTAATGATAGTAAAGATGATACAAAAATCTGGGAAAGAGAATGGACAAAATACAAGAACTGTTTAACAAGGACCTAGAAGAACTAAAGGGCAAACAAACAATGATGAACAACACAAAAAATGAAATTAAAAATTCTCTAGAAGGAATCAGTAGCAGAATAACTGAGGCAGAACGGATAAGTGACCTGGAAGATAAAATAGTGGAAATAACTACTGCAGAGCAGAATAAAGAAAAAAGAATGAAAAGAATTGAGGACAGTTTCAGAGACCTTTGGGACAACATTAAATACACCAACATTCGAATTATAGGGGTTCCAGAAGAAGAAAAGAAAAAGAAAGGGACTGAGAAAAAATTTGAAGAGATAACAGTTGAAAAGTTCCCTCATATGGGAAGGAAATAGTGAATCAAGTATAGGAAGAGCAGAGAATCCAATACAGGATAAATCAAAGGAGAAACATGCCCAGACACATATTAATCAAACTATCAAAAATTAAATACAAAGAAAATACATTAAAAGCAGCAAGGAAACTCAAAAAAAAAAAAAAACAAGGAAAAAAAACAACAAAAACAACAAATAACATCCAAGGGAATCCCCATAAGGTTAACAGCTGATCTTTCAGAAGAAACTGTACAAGCCAGAAGGAGTGGCAGGACATATTTAAAGTGATGAAAGGGAAAAACCTACAATCAAAATTACTCTGCCCAGCAACGATCTCATTCAGATTCGACAGAGAAATCAAAACCTTTATAGACAAGCAAAAACTAAGAGAATTCAGCACCACCAAACCAGCTTTACAACAAATGCTAAAGGAACTTCTCTAGGCAGGAAACACAAGAGAAGGAAAAGACCTACAATAATAAACCCAAAACAATTTAGAAAATGGTAATAGGAACATACATATTGATAACTACCTTAAATGTAAATGTTCCAACCAAAAGACTTAGACTGGCTGAATCGATACAAAAACAAGACCAGTATATATGCTGTTTAAAACAGACCCATTTCAGACCTAGAGACACATACAGACGGAATGTGAGGGGATGGAAAAAGATATTCCATGCAAATGGAAATCAAAAGAAACCTGGAGTAGCAGTTCTCATAGACAATTCTCAAAGTCAAAATAGTGTTTAAAATAAAGACTATTAAAAGAGACAAAGAAGGACACTACATAATGATCAAGGGATCAATCCAAGAAGAAGATATAACAATTGTAAATATTTATTCACTCAATAAAGGAGCAGCTCAATACATAAGGCAAATGCTAACAGCCATAAAAGGGGAAATCGACAGTAACACAATCATAGTAGGGGACTTTAACACCCCACATTCACCAATGGACAGACCATCCTAAATGAAAACAAATAAGGAAACACAGGCTTTAAATGATACATTAAACAAGGTGGACTTAATTGATATTTAAAGGACATCCCATCCCAACACAACAGAATACACTTTCTTCTCAAGTGCTCATACACCATTTTCCAGGATAGATCATATCTTGGGTCACAAATCAAGCCTTGCTAAATTTAAGAAAATTGAAATAGTATCAAGTATCTTTTCCAAAAACAACGTTATGAGACTCGATATCAATTATGGGAAAAAATCTGTAACAAATAACAACACATGGAGGCTAAACAATACACTACTAAATAACCAACAGATTGCTGAAGAAATCAGAGGAAGCTAAAAAATACCTAAAAACAAATGAAAATGAAAACACGATGACCCAATACCCATGGGATGCAGCAACAGCAGTTCTAAGAAGTAAGATACAATACAATCCTACCTCAAGAAATAAGAAACATCTCAAATAAACAACCTAACCTTACACCTAAAGCAGTTAGAGAAAGGAGAACAAAAAAACCCGAAAATTAGCAGAGAAAAGAAATCATAAAGATCAGATCAAAAATAAATGAAAAATGAGGGAAACAATAGTAAAGATCAATAAAACTAAAGGCTGGTTCTTTGAGAAGATAAACAAAATCAATAAACCATTAGCCAAACTCATCAAGAAAAAAGGGGAGAAAACTCAAATCAATAGAATTAGAAATGGAAAAGGAGAGGTAACAACTGACACTGAAGAAATACAAAGGAGCATGAGAGATTACTACAAAAAACTCTATGCCAATAAAATGGACAACCTGGAAGAAATGGGCAAATTCTTGGAAAAGCATAACCTTCCGAGACTGAGCCAGGAAAAAATAGAAAATATAAACAAACCACTCACAAGCACTGAAATTGACACTGTGACTAAAAGTCTTCCAACAAACAAAAGCCCAGGACCAGATGGCTTCACAGGCAAATTCTATCAAACATTTAGAGAAGAGCTAACACCTATCCTTCTCAAACTCTTCCAAAATATAGCAGAGGGAGGATCACTCCCAAACTCATTCTACGAGGCCACCATCACCCTGATACCAAAACCAGACAAAGATGTCACAAAAAGAGAAAACTACAGGCCAATATCACTGATGAACATAAATGCAAAATTCCTCAACAAAATACTAGCAAAGAGAATCCAACAGCACATTAAAAGCATAATACACCATGATCAAGTGGGGTTTATCCCAGGAATGCACGGATTCTTCAATACACGCAAATCAATCAATATGATACACCTTATTAACAAATCGAAGGATAAAAACCATATGATCGTCTCAGTAGATGCAGAAAAAGCTTTTGACAAAATTCAGTGCCCATTTATGATAAAAAACCCGCCAGAAAGTAGGCATAGAGGGAACTTAGCTCAACATAATAAAGGCCATATATGACAAACACATGGCCAACATCATTCTCAGTGATGAAAAACTGAAACCATTTCCTCTAAGATAGGAACAAGACAATGTTGTCCACTCTCACCGCTGTTATTCAACATAGTTTCGGAAGTTTTAGCCACAGCAATCAGAGAGGAAAAAGAAATAAAAAGAATCCAAATCAGAAAAGTAGAAGTAAAGTTGTCATTGTTGGCCGATGATATGATACTATACATACAGAATCCTAAAGACACTACCAGAAAACTACTAAAGCTAATCAATGAATTTAGTAAAGTAGCAGAATGCAAAATTAATGCACAGAAATCTCTTGCATTCCTAGACACTAATGATGGAAAATCTGAAAGAGAAATTAGGGAAACACTCCCATGTAACATTGCAGCAAAAAAGAATAAAATACCTAGGAATAAACCTACCTAAGGTTACAAAAGACCTGTATGCAGAAAACTATAAGACACTAATGAAAGAAATTAAAGATGATACAAACAGATGGTGAGATATACCATGTTCCTAGATTGGAAGAATCAACATTGTGAAAATGACACTACTACCCAAAGCAATCTACTGATTCAATGCAATCCCTATCAAACTACCAATGGCATTTTTCACAAAACTAGAACAAAAAATTTCACAATTTGTTTGGAAACACAAAAACCTCAAATAGCCAAAGCAATCTTGAGAAAGAAAAACGGAGCTGGAGGAATCAGGCTCCCAGACTTCAGACTGTACTACAAAGCTACAGTAATCAAGACAATATGGTACTGGCACAAAAACAGAAATATAGATCAATGGAACAGGATAGAAAGTCCAGAGATAAACCCACATGCATATGGTCACCTTATTTTTGATAAAGGATACAAGAATATACAGTAGAGAAAAGACAGCCTCCTCAATAAGTGGTGCTGGGAAAACTGGACAGTTACATGTAAAAAAATGAAATTAAAACACTCCCTAACACCATACAGAAAAATAAACTTAAAATTGATTAAAGACCTAAATCTAAGGCCAGACACTATAAAACTCTTAGAGGAAAACATAGGCAGAATGCTCTATGACATAAATCACAGCAAGATCCTTTTTGACCCATCTTCTAGAGAAATGGAAATAAAAACAAAAAACAAATGGGACCTAAGCAAACAAGAGCTTTTGCACAGCAAAGGAAACCATAATCAAGATGAAAAGACAACCATCTGAATGGGAGAAAATATTTCCGAATGAAGAAACTGAAAAAGGATTAATCTCCAAAATTTACAAGCAACTTATGCAGCTGAATATCAAAAAAACAACCCAGTCTAAAAATGGGCAGAAGATCTAAATAGACATTTCTCCAGAGAAGATATACAGATTGCCAACAAATACATGAAAGGATGCTCAACATCACTAATCATTAGAGAAATGCAGATCAGAACTGCAGTGAGGTATCACCTCACACCGGTCAGAATAGCCATCATCAAAAAATCTTCAAAGAATAAATGCTGGAGAGGGTGTGGAGAAAAGGGAACCCTCTTGCTGTGTTGGTGGGAATGTAAATTGATACAGCCACTATGGAGAACAGTATGGAGCTTCCTTAAAAAACTAAAACTAGAACTACCATACGACCCAGCAATCCCACTCCTGGGCATATGCCCTGAGAAAACCATAATTCAAAAAGAGTAATGTACCACAATGTTCATTGCAGCTCTATTTACAATAGCCAGGACATGGATGCAACCTAAATGTCCGTCAACAGAGAAATGGATAAAGAAGATGTGGCACATATATACAATGGAATATTACTCAGCCATAAAAAGAAACGAAATTGAGTTATTTGTAATGAGGTGGATGGACCTAGAGTCTGTCATACCGAGTGAAGTAAGTCAGAAAGAGAAAAACAAATATCGAATGCTAACACATATATATGGAATCTAAAATAAAAAAAAAATGGTTCTAATGAACCTAAGGGCAGGACAGGAATAGAGATGCAGATGTAGAGAATGGACTTGAGGACACGGGGAGGGGGAAGGGTAAGCTGGAATGAAGTGAGAGAGTAGCAGTGACATATATACACTAACAAATGTAAAATAAATAGCTAGTGGGAAGCAGGGGCATAGCACAGGGAGATCACCTCGGTGCTTTGTGACCACCTAAAGGGGTGGGATAGGGAGCGTGGGAGGGGAGATGCAAGAGGAAGGAGATATGAGGAAATATGTGTATGTATAGCTGATTCACTTTGTTATAAAGCAGAAACTAACGCACCATTGAAAAGCAATTATACTCCAACAAAGATGTTAGGAAATAAAATTTTTAAAAAGTAGCTTTGATTAAAAAAAAAGCAAATCAAAAAATGGACAGAACACCTTAATAGACATTTCTTCAAAGAAGACATACAGGTGGCCAACAAACACATGAAAAAATGCTCAACATCACTAATTATTAGAGAAATGAAAATCAAAACTACAATGAAGTATCACCTCACACCAGTTAGAAAGGGCCTAATCAGAAAATCTCCAAACAACAAATGCTGGAGAGGATGTGGAGAAAAGGGAACCCACTTGCACTGTTGGTGGGAATGTACATTGATACAGCCACTATGGAGAACAGTATGGAGGTTCCTTAAAAAAGTAAAAATAGAGCTACCATATGACCCAGTAATCCCACTACTGGGCATATACCCAGAGAAAACCATAATTCAAAATGACACATTCACCCCAGTGTTCATTGGAGCACTATTTACAGTAGCCAGGACATGGACACGACCTAAATGTCCATCAACAGAGGAATGGATAAAGATGATGTGGTACCCACATACCATGGAGTATTACTCAGCCATAAAAAGGAATGAAATTGTTTTTTCTGTACAGACGTGGATGGACCTAGAGAATGTCATACAGAATGAATTGAAGTAAGTTGGAAAGAGAAAAACAAATATCATATATTAACGCATATATGTGGAATCTAGAAAAATGCTATAGATGAACCAGTTTGCAAGGCAGAATTAGAGAAGCAGATGTAGAGAACAAATGTATGGATACCAAGGTGGGAAATAGGGTGGGGCCTGGGTGATGGTGATGGGATAAATTGGGAGATTGGGGTTGACATATATACACTTATATGTATAAAATACATAACTAATAAGAACCTGCTCTATAAAATAAAATAAAATTCAAAAAAAGAAAAGTAAGTTAAACCTTGTCAAAACCTAAAAAAATAAAATAAACAAAATAAAGAAAAAATAAAAATAGCTTTGAAACTGTGTTCCATAAACTCTACAGGATTTGAGCAAGCTTCCCTTTCTCAGAGCCTAAGTCAGCATAAACTTTTAAAGTAACAGTTTCTTCTCTACCAAAATCTGCATCTCCTTACTCAGCATATGTTCAAATGAGTGTTGTGGTGTGCAGTATTCCACTAAACTTCCCATTTTTTTCTCTGAAAAAAACTTTAATTACATTCAACATGCAATTATTCGTTACTCTAGTAAAAGGATGGCTATGCCTTTGATTCCTTTCTTCTGTTTTCTGTATTGAGTATACTTGACAGAATATGGAAGGACAGAGAGATACTCACAGCGTCTAATTTTCCTTTGGGTTCTAAACCTTCACAGAGGTTAACAAAATGAAGTCATTGTATTTTATGATTTGAAAAAATCAAAATTATGGAAACATTTCAACTATTTGCCTCACATTTGTGTAAATAATAAAATATTTATGCTTATCATTTTTCTTTATCATGGTTTATAATATGTGAGAAATGTTATTAATACAGAGCTAAACATTAACAGTCTAGATATTGTGTAATTTGACTGTTTCAAATAACAGCCTAAAGCTGAGCTATGGTCTCACAAATCTTCTTTACACTTTTTCTCCAGCGATCTTGGTTATTTGCCAAGTAAGATTAAATAGAATCCTGATATATCAAAGGATTAGTGAGAAGAAATGATGTTTCAATAACTTTAAAAGAAATTGCTTTGAAGAGCAGTACTAACATTCACAGGAAAACGTGGTACATAAATTTGGAGCTTGAAATCAGAAAAAGGGTATTTTGAATTAGCTACCTCAAATCTTTTGTTGTGTGAGTTACAAGGATAAATTGAGAGATGATGGATTGGCAGATGATTAGATAGATAGATAGATAAATAGATAGATAATTTATATGTAGAAAGAAATTGTTTTCCTAACTGGACCACTAACTACCTGGGGGTGTCCTTGAACAAGTCATATAAATACATTGCAATTAAATTTGGTTGACCAAATCTGTAGGGCTTTTAAAGCTCTAAAATATTACAATTCTATTGAAAATTGATTAGACTCTGAAAACAATAAGGTAAAGCTGATTATAATCTGTTTTTATTATTACTATTCATAATATTACTTACTGATATTTTTATTCATGGCTCCATTAGCTTTTATTTTTATTATGTTTTTATTTATTTATTTTTTTAACATCTTTATTGGAGTATAATTGCTTTACAATGGTGTGTTAGTTTTTGCTTTATAACAAAGTGAATCAGTTATACATATACATATGTTCCCATATCTCTTCCCTCTTGCGTCTCCCTGCCTCCCACCCTCCCTATCCCACCCCTCTAGGTGGTCACAAAGCACCGAGCTGATCTCCCTGTGCTATGCAGCTGCTTCCCACTAGCTATCTATTTTACGTTTGGTAGTGTATATATGTCCACGCCACTCTCTCACTTTGTCACAGCTTACCCTTCCCCCTCCCCATATCCTCAAGTCCATTCTCTAGTAGGTCTGTGTCTTTATTCCCGTCTTACCTTACTAGGTTCTTCATGACATTTTTTTCCCTTAGATTCCATATATATGTGTTAACATATGGTATTTGTGTTTCTTGATAAACAGATGTTTTCTTCATTAAAATTAGTATTTAAATGTGCAGTACTTGCTTTGAGATGATACTATTCTAAGAGTATTACATTAAAACGTATTTCCCGGGCTTCCCTGGTAGCGCAGTGGTTGAGAGTCCGCCTGCCGATGCAGGGGACACAGGTTCGTGCCCCGGTCCGGGAAGGTCCCACATGCCGCGGAGCGGCTGGGCCTGTGAGCCATGGCCGCTGAGCCTGCGCGTCTGGAGCCTGTGCTCCGCAACGGGAGAGGCCACAACAGCGAGAGGCCCGCATACCGCAAAAAAAAAAAAAAAAAAAAAAAAAAGTATTTCCGCATTTTATAGATGATCAAATTAAAGCATAGAGTTTAAGTGACTTGCTGAAGGTCACACTGTGGGACTCAGTTTTGAACCCAGTCAATCTAGATACAAAGTCTATACTCCTAAAAACTAATTGGCTGCCTCTTAGAGTCTCTTTATTGTCTACCTGCTTTTCACACACATGGTGGTTATCCCAGTGTGAAGTATGGGCTATATTGTCTTATTGGAGAAAATACAGGCCTTGCATTTTAGCATTACTGAATAATCAAATGTATTCTATCACAATTTCTTTGGACTTATCAAGTTCTGCTGAAAAGCTTCAGTATTTTTCCATGTCAAATACTTACTTTTTGAGTTCTTTACTACTCTGCATTGTCATAAAGCTTTATATCTGTAATTCTAATATACTATCAAACTCAATCCCCAGAACTCTAAGTAGAGGATAAGGTCTTTAAACACCCTAGAATTAGTGAAGGCATCTTTATTATCAATTTAGCAGATGTAAGCAAAGAATTTTTTGCAATTTCAGAAGTAAAATTGCAGGTAATTTTGACTTTCAAATATGGAAGTCAAATACTCAGTACTCACAATACTCAATAAGAAGTGACAATTGCTTTGAGAGAAACAGAGTGCTATAGTACAAGGTAGAAGGGAAAGAGTACAACCAAACTGGAGGGAAGAGGCTTGTACTAAGACCAGCCTGTATGGAATATATCAACTTTGCATTGACTTAAGAATGGAGCAGGTATGAACATATAAGGGGATTTTACAAAGGAAAATTCAAGTGGGAAATTGATGTGAACAAATGCACCAAGGTGGGAAAGTGTGAAGCATTTACTGGTATAACTAAACACTTTAAGTACAGATAAATAGTTAAAGGGAATGGAGGAGCTCATTGGGTAGGTCCAGATCCCTGCTGCCAGGATAAAAAGCTGGAATTTATTTTTTTTATTTTATTTTATTTTTTATAAATTTACTTATTTATTTTTGGCTGTGTTGGGTCTTCGTTTCTGTGCGCAGGCTCTCTCTAGTTGCGGCGAGCAGGGGCCACTCTTCATCACGGTGCGCGGGCCTTTCACTGTCGCGGCCTCTCTTGTTGCGGAGCACAGGCTCCAGATGTGCAGGCTCAGTAGTTGTGGCTCACAGGCCTAGTTGCTCCACGGCATGTGGGATCCTCCCAGACCAGGGCTCGAACCTGTGTCCCCTGCATTAGCAGGCAGATTCTCAACCACTGCGCCACCAGGGAAGCCCTAAAAAGCTGGCATTTATTAAAATAGGTTTTGAAACATCTGGTCAACAGTTTTAGAGGAATTCTGATATAGAGAAGTTAATCTGGCTGTGATTTGTAGGATAAATTTTAGAAGTAGCAGACTCTAGAAGCATGAGAGTTCCATTAACAAATGGTTAGAAATAAAAGGACTAAAATTGGAAAGTGACCCTAATAACAGAGATAAGTGTCAAAAATACTTATGAAAAAAAAAGGAAGTATTTGGGAAATGACCGAATGAGGCAAAAAAGAAAAAGGTGCTGGAAGGTGGTTTGATGAAATAAGGTCTGATGAATAAAGTCTTAGGACACTAGAAAAAAATAGAGGACTTTGAAAGAGAAACAGATGTGGTAGCACACTCTCAGTTCTATGTTACATACACTGAGCAGAGTCAGAAGGAGTTTTTTAAGTAAACATCTAGTGAGTACTTAGAAAAGCACAACCAATGCAGAGGAGGGAAGAGAGAAAAGACAACAGAGATCAGGAGTCATCCTCATAGAGGTGATGGTTAAAGGCATATGACCGATGATCTGATACAGGTAAAGAGAAAGAGAAAAGTGCCACTGAGAGACCCTTGAGAAGACTACATTTTGGGGAAAATAAGATAATTATTAAGCACATATGTCTGCAAAACAATACTGTAGTGGTATATTATACTCATGTCACAGATGTGAAACTAAAAGCTTGACTGAGATCTGATAGCCAGCAAGGGAAAGGAAGAGGAAGGGGAATCAATAAGCATCATAAAATAAATATTTAAACTGATAGAAGGAAAAACCTCTCTAGAACAATGCAATGGGAGTCAGAAGTGAAAAGAATTTAAGCAAGGAGGTTGGTAAATTGTGTTAAATGCTTTCAAAGGAAGAGGGCAGGGAAAGGCTGTTGAAGTTCATCATCAATGGGCCCTTTCAGAAAGAGGTTATTATAGAGATAAGAGCAAGATCCAGATTCTAGTGAGAAGGTCAAGAGGAGTTGAGGGAGTACGTTAGAAAGTATCCTTTCAATAAGGTCACCAGTGAAGGGAATAGAAAATATATGTCCCTGGTTTGAATGAGTAGTAGGATGGAGTGAAGATGTATTATGGTTTAGGGTAGAACTTAGATGAGCAGTTTTGTAAGCTCAAGGGGACAATCTAGAAATCAAACACATAAAACACAAATGTAATAGTCAATGAACAGGTAGCTGAAAGAGTACAGGCATAGCTCAGAGACTGTGGGTTTGGTTCCAGACCACTGCAATAAAGCAAATATCACAATAAAGCAAGTCACACAAATTTTTGGTTTCCTGGTGCATTTAAAAGTTATGTTTACATTATGCTGTAGTCTTTTAAGTGTGCAAAAGCATTGTATCTAAAAAATATACATACCTTAGGTAAAAAATACTTGCTAAAAAATGCTAACCATTATCTGAGCGTACAGTAAGTCATAATCTTTTGGTGGTGAAGGGTCTTGCCTCAGTGTTGATGCCTAATGACTGTGGGATTTTCATAAAATAAGCGACAGTAAAGATTACCCCATCAATTGACTCTTCCTTTCACAAATTATTTCTCTGTAGCATGCAATGTTGTTAGATAGTATTTTATCCATAGGACTTCTTTCAGAATTGGAGTCAGTCCTCTCAAATCCTGCCACTGCTATATCAACTAAATTTATGTAATATTCTAAATCCTTTGTTGTCATTTCCCAGTTTTCACAGACTCTTCACCAGGAGTAGATTCCAACTCAGTAAACTGTTTCCTTTGCTCATTCATAAGAAGCAACTCCACATCTGTTAAAGGTTTGTTATGAGATTGCAGCAATTCAGTCACATCTTCAGGCTCTATCTCTAATTCTAGTTCTCTTGCTATTTCCACCACATCTGCAGTTACATCCTACAGTGAAGTCTTGAACCCCCCAAAGTCATCCTTGAAGGTTGGAATCAACTTCTTCCAAATTCCTATTAATGTTGATATTATGACCTCTTCCCATGAATCATGAATGTTCTTAATCGCATCTAGAAGGGTGAATCCTTTCCAGAGAGTTTTCAATTAACTTTGCCCAGATCCATCAGAGGAATCACTATCTATGGCAGCTATAGCCTAATGAAATGGGTTTCTTAAAGAATAAGAACTGAAAGTCAAAATTACTCCTTGATCCATGGGCTGCAGAATGGATGTTGTGTTAGCAGGCATGAAAACATCATTAATCTTGTTGTACATCTCCATTAGAGCACTAAGGTGACCAGGTTCACCTTAGTAAGTCTCAACAGTGGGCTTAAAACATTCAGTAAACCATGTTGTAAAGAGATTTGCTATCATCCAGGCTCTGTTGTTCTATTTATAGTGCACAGGTGGAGTAGATGTAGCACATCTGGCCCTGGGATTTTCAGAATGGTAAATTAGCATTGGCTTCAACTTAAAGTCACCAGTTTCCTTAACCCCTAACAAGAGAGTCAGCCTATCCTTTGAAGCTTTGAAAGTCAAGCATTGACTTCTCCTCTCTAACTATGAAAGTCTTAAGATGGCATTTTCTTCCAATATAAGGCTGTCTCATCTACATTGAAAATCTGTGTTTTAGTGTAGGCAACTTCAATAATAGCTAGATTTCTGGATAATTTGCAGCTTGTACATCAGCACTTGCTGCTTCACCTTGCAGGTTTATGTTATAGAGACAACTTCTTTTCTTAAACCTAATAAACCAACCTCTTCTAGCTTTAGAAGCATTCTTCTGCAGCTTTCTCACCTCTCTCAGCCTTCATAGAATTAAAGAGAGTTAGGGCCTTGCACTAGATTAGGCTTGGGTTTAAGAGAATTTTGTAGCTGGTTTAATCTTCTTTTTTTTTTTTTCTTTGCGGTATGCGGGCCTCTCACTGCTGTGGCCTCTCCAGTTGCAGAGCACAGGCTCCGGACACGCAGCCTCCGGACGCGCAGGCTCAGCGGCCATGGCTCACGGGCCCAGCCGCTCCACGGCATGTGGGATCTTCCCGGACCGGGGCATGAACCCGCGTCCCCTGCATCAGCAGACGGACTCTCAACCACTGCGCCACCAGGGAAGCCCTGGTTTGATCTTCTATCCAGACCACTCAAACTTTCTCCATATCAGCAATAAGGCTGTTTTGCTTTCTTACCATTCATGTGTTCACTGGAGTAGCATTTTTAATTTCCTTCAAGAACTTGCCATTTGCATTCACAACTTGGCTGTTTGGCACAAGAGGCCTAGCTTTAGGCCTATTTCGATTTTCAACACGCCTTCCTCACTAAGCTTAATCATTTCTAGCTTTTGATTTAAAGTGAGAGATGTAGGACATTTTCTTTCACTTGAACACTTAGAGATCATCGTAGGAATATTAATTGGTCTCAGGGAATAGGGAGGCCCAAGGAAAAGAAGAGAGACAGGGGAACAGCCGGATGGTGTAGCAGTGAGGACACACACAACATTTATTAATTAGGTTCACTGTCTTATACGGGCGTGGTTCGTGGCGCACCTAACTACAGTAGTTAACAACGAAGATCACTGATCACAGATCAGCACAACAAATATAATAATAATTTAAAAGTTTGAAATAGTGTGGAATTACCAAAATGACACAGAGACATGAAGTAAGCAAATGCTTTGGGAAAAATGATGCCGATAGACTTACTCAACTCAGAGTTGCCACAAACCTTCAATTTGTAAAATACACAATATCTGCAAATCTCAGTAAATCAAGGGGTAATAAAAACAAAAAAAGTATGCTTATAGTCAGAAAAGAGCTGGCTGAGGGCAAAAGGGTGAATGCTATCCCACAGTGAGAGGAAAGGAGACATTCTTTTCTCTGAGACAAGAGGAAGGAAGAGGCCCTGAGAAACATACACATATTAACGTAGAGATTGACGGAGGTTAGAGTTCATGATTGAGAGAGTTTAGATTTTATGCATTGCCTCAATCTTCAACTTATTGAGAATAGTCCAAAACCTTTGGAAAATATTCAGTTAAAAATGAGACAGGTGAACAAATAGAGGTAAAAGGATTGTTAGGTCTTTCTGAACTAGCAGAGGGTCAACAACATGGACTTGTAGCAGGACCAGATGACCTCAGCTTATTACTTTTTTAGTGATTCTCTAGGTCTTAGGAGCAGAGGTAGATGAGAAGGGTAAGTTTGCCCAGGAACCAATATTTATAAGAAGAGAATGGGGTCAGTCAGGCAAGGACAGAGAACCTAGGGTTCTCAGTTAGGTGTTCGCTGACATGGCAGGGTCTTGGAGAGGGGATGGGAGGAGGGAGGCAAACGATTTCTGCAGGGAGTTATTCTGTGAGAATACGGAGTAGCTAAGGAATGATAACCATCAATGAAGGATAAAAAGTGACTTCCATAGGATTGAAATAGGAGGCGTTAAAAAATTAAAAGGTGTGTTCACTCTTGGATCTGAAGTGTTTTTAAATGATTTTGAAATCCAAAATGACAACATGTGTATGGGGAGCCAAAATTAATTGAAGGACACTTAAGATTTTGATTGAATGATTAACATCAGCAACAAGAAAGATGTATTACCCAGTCTTATTAACTATTTATACTGTACCAAGCACTGTGCCAAGTGCTTTAGTTCTATTAACTCAATTCATCTTCACCTACTTACTGTGTGGTAGGTAATATTTGCAGCCATTGGGCTGATGATATTTTCCCCAATAAAATTGATGGAATTGGTTGGTCCGACATTGCAGAGACACAACCTTAAAAAGACAATTTTAGCTAACTCAACTATAATCAAGGTTTTTAATTTTCTAGGTACCCTGAACACTTAAGGTCTGCACAGGAATATGTAAATAGTTCATGGGGGGACATTACAAAGCAGTTAACTTAGAACAGAACATGCTATACAACACTGTCTGTGTCTGTAGGTATTATTTAAGGCACCATCCCCGGACTGTTTGAGAGAGCTAACTGACATTGCAAATACACACAAAAAAATTCTCCCTAGGAACATCCATCTTCAGAAAATACAGGAATTTTTTGAGCAATTGTTTTTTAAGCTTTTGTTACTTTTCATCTAAAAGTAAAACTTATTTGAGTCATTTTTATGGTTAAGTATATAATTCATTGTAGCCATTTATAATATATTTCTCACATATTTGTAGGAATTATCACCAACTGTAAGACGAAAGTCAATACATGTATTTAAGTTAAATGCATTAGTTCCCGATTAGTAAATAGATAAGTGAACAGGCACTCTGATCGTTAAAAATGCATCCTTAACATTCTGAAGCACCTGGTTACATTATGATAGGGTAATTGCAGCAATTTCTGTTCCTCATTTCATTAGACTGTTCAGCACTGTAATACCTTATACAGTTATTTCCATGGAGTTCCAAAACCCCAATCAGGTGAGGGTCATGGCTACTCCATAATTACCATCTGCTTAGCTTTGTTAGTGTTTCTCTTTATTACTCGGTAGGTCAATGATACTGTTCTTGATAGGAACCCAGCAAGACCAAAAGTAATAAAACAGCTCAGACCAAGTGAGACTCTGCTACTCCAAGTGATGGACAGTTAATTACCTGAGTATAAAACAGTGAGAGCACTGGGGGAAATAGAGAACTCTGTGATATGGTAGATATCCAAGTACAATATTATTTGGTAGTTTTTCAATGAACTACACTGTTCAGTTAGAGGACATGGTCATATCCGGTGGCAGAAGAGGATATAATTTTGAGAAAAATAGAACATTTGGTTTTCTAACAATCTCAAACTACCCTTGAATAACTCAGGGGTTAATCTGAGTATAATTTATAGTCAGCCCTTGGTATCCAAGGTTTCTCCACATCCGAGGATTCAACCAACCATGGGTTGTGTAGTATTGTAGTAGTTACTGTTGAAAAACATCTGCATATAGTTGGACCCGAGCAGTTCAAATCCATGTTGTTCAAGGGTCAGCTGTACCTGGATGAGCATTCCAAATCTAAGTTACTAGATCCGTTTCTCATCTTTAGCAGCACAGTAGACTCATCTGGGAACTTTATACAATATCAAAGATCTGGCCGCACTCCTGGCCAATTAAATCTAAACCTGCAGAGAGTGGCACCCAAGCATGGAAATGTATTTTTTAAAGGTGCTTCCGGTGCTGCTAATGTGCTACAAAGGTTGAAAACCTCTATTCAAAAATAATCATTGCTAGTATAGATTCATTTGTGAACAACTAGAACTTTCTTTTTCAGTTTCAATTCACACTGCTTATACAGAAAACTTGTGTGGTTCACACATTAACCACTGATTTTAATGAAACTTTTTAGATTAAAAATTAATTATTCTTTTTGAAACTTAACACCTGACTTCTTAGTTTCTATAGAGAAAGTTTGAATATGAGAACCAAAAGCATTTATTCCTAGTAAAAACTTTTGGATCTTGGCCAAATGTCCTTCTAAAACTGTGAATAGCATACAGGATTTATGTTTATCCATAGGGTTATATGATTCATTCTATCATTTTAACTGGGTAAGCAGCTGTAAACAATTAGATATAAAGGTCTATGGTACTTATACTTATGTGACTATCATTAGATACTTATTGCCTATAAACATTTTACAGCATTTAATATTTTTCATATTTAAATAGGCTATAGATCTTTTCATAGAGAAACCACTTCCATACATTTCTAGAGTTCATATTCAAATAATTTATAATTAGGTGATAAAAGACAACTGGTAGTTTCATGACCAGTTCATCTCTTTAAGGATAGTGCTAAGAGCACTAACTTCTCTTCACTATGCCTTTCAGAAAGGATGTATATGCCTCTGTCTTAAATGGCCAGTGTTCCTTCCTTGTATCTGTTTGATCACCTGTAAGAAAAATATAGACTAATCTAAATTTAGTTTTACAGAAAGTGTGAAATAAAATGCTATTTATTAATTTTAAAACCTCTAACAACTTGGCTTTATGTTTCCAGTTTGAGATTTTTGAGTACTATTTTTTTAATTTAAAATGTCTCAAAAATATTTGCTGTAGTCTCATTAAACTCCACACATTGTTTTCAAAAGATATTCTTTTCTTTTTTTTTTTTTTCAACTAGGACCCCTACTATGGCTGGTGGCCTATTTTCTATTGACAGAAACTACTTTGAAGAGATAGGAACTTACGATGCAGGAATGGATATCTGGGGTGGAGAGAATCTTGAAATGTCTTTTAGGGTAATTGCATTTTACTTTATTTTTTGACTCTGAACATACTATGCTGTAGCATGCACATATAGACTCAGTAATTTACTGTCAAATCTTTTCTGTAAAGTGATACAAATTACTGATCAGTTGGTCATTTTCATACTTGTTTAGAAACTCTGCTAGAGTCTTTTTGCATGCAATATTTACTGTTAAATGGGAAATTAGAGGCATTTTTTAAGTTTTCAAAATAATTCTTTTATACATAATTCAAAGACACTAGGGCTTTTCTAAAAAGACGGGCTTTATTTTTTAATAAAGCATTATCCTATGAAATCACTTTGTGTTTTTGAACTGAAACTTGGAAGTGTTTATGATATCTGAATTTGCAAGTGCTGCTTGAGGTTATTCTCAAATACCTTTAAGAATAACCTGTGGTCAAAGGAATTCTGGATAATTCAAGTAACATGATTTTTCACAATCATAGACATTATTGTTTGATAAATCAGTTTTAATAATGCAAATGCACTTATTAAATGGCCTTCCAAGTAAACAAAAATTAAGAATTAATCCCTCGTATAACCAATACTAGGAAGCATATGAATAATTTTGATATATTATTACATTCAAAAATTTTAAATACACATAAATGTTCCATCTTACTAAGAAACAATAAGGGCTAACATACAGTTTTTTTTCTTCAAACCACATTCAGTATCATTTTAAAAATGAGTCAAATTAATAATACTGTTGTTTTTTCTTCCCTATAATTTAACCTGAATGATTTGAAACGCTATCGTTTTGCTGGCATTATTTGCACAACAAAATTATTAGAGTTTAGATATATTAATCTATGAAGTTCAAGAGTTATGCCTTTTAATTTCTTATTTAGAAAGTAAACTTTGTTTTTCACAAATATAAATATGTTTGATATTGTGTAAGCAAATGTCAAAATTTGAGAATAAGAATTACTTTGAATTTATATAATGTGGAATTTAATGGATCTTGGATAATCTGAATTATTTTAGAAGGACTAGGATGTCCTTGTTATACAACTTTTTGCCTATAAATCTTCCTAATAGTCCAATGTCTGAGAAGATCATTAGTTAATGAAATTTTATTCTTCCCATATTTGCTTATATACTCATAGTCAGACCGAGCTTGCCCCACAAGACTTAGTAGCATACTCAGGAATGTCTTCTTGTTATGAAGTACAGAATACATCTTTGCACAATCTTTGGGACATTTGGGGACCCAACTTTTTTACTCAGTGTAGTTCTCAAAGTACAGAATATAAGAACTGACAGTTTAAAAGGAAGAAGAAAAAAGAAAGAAGGAAAGGAGGGAGGGAGGGGGGAAGAAAGGAAAGATAGTATACTCAAGACCTTAAAAACAATTTTCTCTTACCCTTAGATTTAATGAAGAGAGTATTTATACATTCATTAACCAATATTCCTTGGATGCTATGCTGGAAATTCATAAGGAAAAAAAATCAACATAGCAATACTACTCTTACCTAGTGATCCTATTGCCTGTCTTTTTTTCCTTCTTTCCTAACATTCTTATTCACTTCTTTTCTGCTCACCTGTTAAGCTTGATTCTCTGCCACTAGGCTCCCCTTACTTTCCTCGCAGAGCTCCCAGATTAGATGGATGCTCTTCATCTAACTGACTGAAAGATGTGTCAGGGAGAAATGTATTAGGAAGGAATTTAGTGGAATAATATGACATGCCAGGAGACCATAATCAGGAAATACAACAGAGATATTAAGGTATCAGAAAGGGAGATTTGAAAATATGGTATGTGATGCAGATACCAGGTGAACAGAGTGAATGCAACTAGTGGCCAAAAGAATGATCAGATCACTAAATAATAACACAGGAGGTTTTCTGTGATTGGTTGTTTGAGATTATTAAGAGATAAAGTACTCCTAAGTGACTGGTCTTTGATTTAGTTTCCGTATGCTATCAATAGAAACAAAATGTATATTTTGCTTTTTATTAGACTCTTGATTCATGTTTTACTTTACTTTTCTTTCTATGACATGAATATGTGTTAGCTTAATAGTTGATACCCTGGCTGAGGAAGATATTGAGTGAGAGAAAATGCTGGAACAGTACATTAGCAAAGGGAGGACACTGTCCTTTAGATTAATTTCATAACGAGATGTGTGACTTCAAGAAATGACAATATGTTGGAGATTTATAATTAGAAGATCTTTGTCTAATATCCAGCTTAATTATTTTACAACAAACTTATATTGAACATGTAGTATGTCCTTTACACTTTCCGGATCCTGAGACTGCCAAAGTGAAGAGGCCTTATGCTTTTACTCTCAGGGAAGCGCATATCAAAGAAGAGATACATAGGTATCAGTGACAGTAAAATGTCATCATTTCTTTTGTAGATTTATGTATGAGGTTTTCTTGTCTCCATCATGTTAGTATAGACCAATTACTTAACCTCAACTGTGAAAAGGTGATTATAATAATAGTAAAGTTATAGTTATCTTATAGCTCTGGTCTATGTAGATTTGAGGATGAAAAACATAGAAATATTAAATTCCTGCAAAAAATTAGTACTCTGGCTGGCCTTATGGGAGTTTAAGCCAATTCAAAAGAATACACTTTGGGGGATTTATTTATAACAGTATCACTTGATCTTTGATTCCCAGAGTATTGTAAGTACTGACAGACCTTGAATATCTGATGAAAACTGTAGACCTCCCAAGAAAGAGGCATCCGTCTCCTACACACAGTAGGTTTGAACACAGTTTCAAAGGGTTGAAAAATCCCTTGAAGTCTCTGGATAAAAATTCTTGGCATAAAATAATAGTGACTTCTAATATTTATAGAGCTAGTAAATATAATAGTTGAAAATTGAACCCCAGCATTCTGTGACCAGTGGCCGTGCTGCTAATTACTGTACCACTACCTCCCCTGTAAAGGTCCATCCCTCCGTAACATGACAGCCCTGACAGCTGATAGTGTTATCAGGAGAGGGGTAGAAGCTAACATGCAAATGCAATCTTCCTGAACAATGCCGAGACGGTTGTCTCATCTAGTGACTTTATCATCTTCTTATATGCTTTAGCCTCTTATGGACAATACATGTCCCATAGCAGTGAGAATATGTACAAGTAGATCCTAATGCTCCTGAAAACTTAGTCTCAGATACAGTTCTCCACTCCTTTACACAACAATCATCAAAATAACATAAATTCCAAGATGTAAATGTAAATTTTAACTGATATTATTGATTTCCTACTCAATAGGTACAGGACATACAGTTGTGAACAAAGTAGACAAAACTGTGTGTCCTTATGGAACTTATATTTTAGTGAAGGAGACAGACAATAAACAAGAGAAGCAAAATACATTAATATATTAGTGATAGGGCTTCCCTGGTGGTGCAGTGGTTAAGAATCCGCCTGCCGATGCAGGGGACATGGGTTCGAGCCCTGGTCCAGGAAGATCCCATATGCCAGGGAGCAGCTAAGCCCATTTGCCACAACTACTGAGCCTGTGCTCTAGAGCCTGCACACTGCAACTACTGAAGGCTGTGAGCCACAACTACTGCAGCCCGTGCGCCTAGAGCCTGTGCTCCGCAACAAGAGAAGCCACCGCAATGAGAAGCCCCCACTCGCCGCAGCTAGAGAAAGCCTGTGTACAGCAACAAAGACCCAACACAGCCAAAAATAAATAAATTTATTAAAAAATATATATATACTGGTGATAAGTGTTAAAGAGAAAAAACTAAGGAAGAGAAGAGGAATATGAAATGGTAGATCTTGGAAATTGTTAGGGGTTGAAATTTTATATAGGAAGAACTCAGAAATGAATATTCATATAAAATAGTTTATGACAAAATTAACCCAGTATAGTATGAATTTATCATCAAAGGTATCATCTATCTTTAGAAGTCCAATGCACTATCCATTGCACACAGAGCCATTTATCTATCTTTGAATAATATCCCTGATGTTATTAGTACTACTCAATAAGCATCACCACCTGAAATCCTTGCCTTGCATTAGGCAATAGCACAAGAGCATTATTTCCAAAAGCGCACAATATGTGAGATAATCTGTCACTGTAGAACCAACTGAGGTCGTTTAAAAGAGTCAGAAGGCAGCAAAAGACTCAGAAGAGTGTCCCACTGCCCTGAAGCGTAGACTAGTGGTTACAAGAATGGTCTGGGAGGGAGACAGCCTGGGTTCAAGACCTAGCTCTAGCACTTATTAGCTGTGCGAATTTGGGTAAGGTAGCATGTCTCCTAAGCTCTAGTATGTTTGCATCTAGGCTTAACCATAGATAATCAAATGAGAGAATGTTCATGAAAAGCCCTTTAAAACCAGAATATGCAATACATATATAAAATACTGCTGCTCTAAGTGTTAGTCAATATGTGGTTCTAAATCTCTCCTGACCAGAAGGAGATTACATTTTAGAAAAAAACAAAAAACAACAACAACCACAACAAAAAAACTTTCTTTTTAGACTGCTGCAACATCCTCTGAGATAACCACTGACATTCTAAGAACTTACAGTGTAAAATGTTTACCTACACTCATAAAATGGCGTAAATAAAACAACTGAATTTAAAATAACCAGGAAAGTGTCATCTAGAGTTGGTGTGACAGGTACTGAATTTATTACATACACACACACACAAACCTAAGTCAATTTTTTAAACAGACAAAATATATATGAAAAAAGAGTTTCAAGACATTGGACAGTAAGTCATAAATGATGATGGTCTCTGAGAGATGGGAAACAAACAAGGAGGGGCCTTGAGTTGCCATGGCTTTGAGATAGTGTCTAGTCTTCAGCAACATGAAGGGAGACTTAGCCAGATCCCAGTGGACTCCATGAGTTGAGGAAATGGGCCAGAGTGTCTGGAGAGCTCAAGGCAGCTAGAATTTAGTGGACAGAGTAATGGAGAGGAGAGAGCTGCACAAACAGAGAACTCATGAAATATGGAGTACTGAACAGTGCACATGTGTGAGAAGATGACCCAAGGTTGAGGAAGAAACTCATAAATCTTAGAGGTCTCACTGCCCCAGTGCTCACTTAGGACCAGCTATAATGCCTCTACCCTCCAACCAGACTGATTTGTGGAGCATGGTGTAGAGTAAATATTGGGAAACTACATAATATGCTTTGACATAGGCCATGCAACAAAAAGAAGTCAAAAGTAAGAGTAATAATATTTTGGACTGAATGAAAATGAGCATAAAGCATATCAAAGTTTGTGGTGCCACTAAAAGCAATACTTAGGGGGAATTTAGAGCACTAAATGTCTATATTAAAAGAAGAAAATATAAACGATCTAAAATCAATGACTTCAGCTTCTTCCTTTAGGGACTGGAAAAAAGGGAGGAGAGTAAATCCAAAGTATGTAAGAAAGGAAATAATAGAGATCAAAACAGAAATTATGAAATATAAAAGAGGAAAAGTTTAGATAAAAGTAAGTAAACCAAAAGCTGTTACCTTGAGAAGATCAATAAAACTGATAAATTTCTGACCACACTTAATAGGAAAAATAGAAGATACAAATTACCAACATTGGAAATGATAACAGTCACATCATTATGGATTCTACAGTTCTTTAAAGGATTAGAAAATAATATTATTTACAGTGTTATGTCAATAAACTTGGCAATTTTGATAAAATAGATAATTTCCTTAAACAATAAAAACTATCAGAGAAGAAGAAATAAATCAACCCAATAATCGTATATTCAGCAAAAAATAAATAAATAAATAAATTTGTAGTTTAAAATTCCTTTTCACAGAGGAAACTCCATTGCCAGATGACCACACTGGTGGATTCTACCACACTTTTTGGGTGGAAATAAGAACAGTTCTATACAAAGTTTTAGAAAATTGAAGAGGAGATAATACCTCCTGACTCATTTTATGAGGTCAGCATTTTCAAAGAGCAAAACTTGACAGAGACATTACAAGAATTGAAAATGACACACCAATGTCCCTCATGAATATAGATCCAAAAATTCTAAATGAAACTTTAGTAAATCAATCTTCTCAATATGTAAAATGAATGTACATCATAACTAACTGAAGTTTATCCCAGGAAAGCAAGGCTGGTTTAACATACAAAAATCAATCAACTTAATTCACCAAATTAACAAACCAAAAAAAGAAAAATCAAACAACCATTGGAACAGATGCTGAAAAGTATTTGATGAAGCCCAAATTCTATTCCTGATTAAAAAATAAAAAGTAAGTGAGAAAAAGCCCTGAGCAAACTCATTATAACAGGGAACTTCCTCAACCTAATAAAGGGCTTTTGTAAAAATCCTACATCATATTTCATGTTGAAAGACTGAATGTTTTCCCCATAAGATCAGGAAAAGATAAGGGCATTGGCGTTTACCTCTTCTACTTAACATTATGGTGGAGCTTGTAGGCAGTGGAATAAAGCGAGAAGAATAAACAAAACATTAGAAAGGAGAAAGTAAGCTGGTCATTACAGATGACATGATTGTCTAGAAAATTCAGCGGAATGTATTTTTAAAAAACTACTAAAACATTATCTTACCATGTTTGCAGGATACAGGAATACTATAGTTGTTGTATTTTAAAATACTTGTAACAAACAATCAAAATTAAAATAAAAAGTCATTTAAAATAGAATCAAAAATATGAAATAGTGATAAATCTGACAAAAGATATGCAAAGACCTTTACTCTGAATACCACAATATATTGCTGAGGGAAATTAAAGAGGAACTACAAAAATGGAGAGATATATATACATTTATGATTTGGAAGGCTCCATATGCTATTAAGATGTCACATATATGGACAACTAATTTAAAAGAAATAGGCAAAGGCTATTAAGTGGAAACAGGATAGTATTTTTAATAAATAGTACTGGAACAACTGGATATCCATGTGGAAAAAGTATCTAAAATGCATACCTCACACTATATAAAAAGTTAACTTAAAAGTAAAACCTAAAATTATAAAATTCTAAAGAAAATATAGGAGAAAAATTTTTGTGACCTTTGATTAGGCAACCCATAAAGGTAGAAATCAATAAACTGGACTTCATCAAAATGAAAAAAATTTGCTCTACAAAGCCACTGTTAAGAGATTGAAAGGACAAGTCACTGACAGGAAGAAATTGTTAGTAAATAATATATCTGATAATGGACTTGTAACCAAAAAAACCCAAAGGTTCTCAAAACTCAGTAATAAAACAACCCAAGGAAAAATAGCTCACAGATTTGAAGAGACACTTTACTAAGGAAGGCAGATAGATGGCAAATAACCACGTGAGAAAACCTTTAACATTATTCTTTATTAGAGAAATGAAATTAAAATAATGAGATAACACTACACATCTATCAGAATGGCTAAAATTAAAAAAGAACATGTTGGTGAGGATGTAGAAGAGCACATACAATTGAGGTGGGAATGGTACAATGGTACAATAACTCTGGAAAATAATTTTACTATTTCTTAAACAGCTCCTAGGTATTTCCCCAAGGGAAAGGAAAACATGTCCATACAAAGAGATGTACAGTAATTTTCAGAGTAGCCTTATTTGGAACAGCCAAAATCCAGAAGCAATGCAAATCTCCATCAAAGGTGAATAAGCTATGATTTATCCATACATGGAATTCTAGTCAGAAAAGTGAGTGAACTATTGATACACCCTAGAACATTGTGAATCTTGAATAATTGCGACTGAATGAAACAAACCAGACAAAAGGATAACATACGAGTCCATTTACGTAAAATTTTAGAAACTGTAAACTAACCTGTGAATGGCAGGAAGCAGATAAATTGTCTAGGGGCTGGAGATTGGGGTGGGAGAGAAGAGCTGGAGGGAAGGATTACAAAGGGTCATATGAAAACTTTGGGGGCTAACGGAGATATGCATTATCTTGATTGTGGGGATGGCCTCACAGATTTCACATATGCCAAAATTTATCAAATGGTACAATTTAAATATATGCAGTCCGATATATATTAATTATACTTCAGTAAAGCTATTATTAAAACATGCACACACACACACACACACACACACAGAGGCATCTTCCAAAGAGAAACAAATGAAGGAAAATTGTAATTGATGGTAACTAGTCAGCTGTAGACCTCTATAGTTTAGGGGAGATTCTCATTATATCTTAGCCCGTTTTCTTTTATTTATTTATTTATTTTTTAACATCTTTATTGGAGTATACCGGTTTCTTTTAAATACGCTAGATATGATTCTAACAATCTACTTCTCAGGACAGCTATGTGGATTAAATAAGACAATACTTATTGAATTTTTTATAAACTGTACCGTACTGTGGACATTTTAATTTTATTATTATCACTACCCTTAAAAAGTAAGCTGTTTTGTCAACAACCAATAGTTTAATTAACAAGGTGGAATTTACTTTAAATACCCCAATTTTCTTTCCTTCCAAGTCACTCTGTAAGCAGCAATATATTTATCTGAAGAACATAACCAAGTGAAATGTTTCATGATGTGAAATCCATTTATTTCCAAATTGCACAAGCAATGAAGTAGAAAAGAGAGTTGACATAATAAATAATGGAAAAATGAAAGGCAGAAGTTTTCATTGAACAGAATAGCATGGTAAATGAGGTGAAAATGTTTGTAGACTTTTTGGGGATTGTGGTACCCAGGCTTTTCAAAGTATTAAAAGAAAGTAAAGAATTTTCTAGAAATGTCCATGCAGTTCTAATTTTGACAAATGAAAATGTCAGTCACAATAATTTGTTAAATAGAAATCAATTTTGATAAAAGTCTAGTTGAATTATTTCTGTTAGCACTCTTTGCTTTTATTTAAACTTAATTCATGCAAATCTGAGCATACTAGATTGTCTATCATATATAAAACTTGACTGTTTTTATTTGCCTGGTCATAGAAATCAGACTATAATAGAAATCTTTTAGTTAAGTTAGCTTAATCTAACTAAGTTCATGTGTTATCTACGATTTTGGTGGAGATGGTTTTGTGAAATAGTTTGATTTAAATATAATAAAGTACTCTCTTAATATTAACATAGAGATTTCTTAGCCTCTTTTTCCCCCCAGATTTATTGAGGTATAACTGACAAAAATTGTATATATTTGAAGTTTACAACATGATGTTATGCATATGTGATGTGGGAAATGATTACCACAGTCAAGCTAATTAACACGTTCATTGCCTCACATAGTTATCTTAAGATCTACTCTCAGCAAATTTCAGGTATATAATACAGCATTATTAACTATAGTCACCATACTGTACATTAGATCTCAGAATTTATTCATCTTATAACTGAAAGTTTGTACCTTATTGGCCTCTTTTTTTTAAAAAAGTCTAAGAGGTCATAAACTTAGACATAAAAGTCCAAGAGATCATGTTCATGTACAGCCTCCATAAAGAATATAAACCAATATCAATGATTTAGTCCAGCAAACTACTCTAAGGTTACCTATCTGGTGCAGGATAAACCTTAAACACATTGCATGTGGCTTAAAATTTTTGCTTCTGTGCTTACAATTAGATTTTCTGGCATGTGGACCACCACTCTAACTTAAACAATTGTTTAAACATCTCTCTTTATTCAGTCTCCTTATCCTTTGTTTAATTGATATTATAGAATAAAATATTTCTAGATAAGGGATAGCTGAGACTTTGTTTCTAGGGACTATGTTACATCTATTATGTATTTTTAGAACATTGGGTCAGTAGGATCATATAATGATATTTAATTAAGGTGTCTATAGAGAACTCTATTTTACCAAAATAAATGGGTTAGAATTTTATTTTGAATGTTAAGTACAATACATACCTGATTTCCTGTGCTCCCTTAGAAAGCACAAGTTAACGACAGGAAAATTAGATATTAATCAAACTTTAATGTTAGAAAATGTTAGCAGAACTTGTTTTGCTTTTAAAATTATAATAGCCTAAGGCTTGGTAATTTTCATAACTCTACCTCTTCATTTGAACTTTCTAGTTCACTGAAGCAGAATGTGAGAACAGACTTACACTGGATAGTCATCTATGTGATGTTTCACCTCGTAAACATACACTACATGGAGACATACTTAGTTTTAGAAATATAAGGCACTGTAGGAGACTTAGGTACACTAGGACTTGTTATTAATCTCTGGTTCCCTTCTACGGTCACTTAGTTATCTCTTAAAGTGATTTTTTTGAAAAATATTCTTTGGGGTTGTTAGTACCACTCACAGTTTAGTACCTTCTTGAACCAATAACATTCATTGCTTCTTTTTCATGACCTCATAAAGTCTTATCATATGAGTGTTTCTCTGAAAATGTAAACATATACTATATATGTCAGCCTGCAAATGTACTCATCTAATGTCCAACTTATTCTGTCTGCTCTCTATTTTATCCATTTATCTGTCAATCAATCATCTATCGATCTACCTATCTATCTAAATTTATGTGTATGTGAGTCTGAGTGCAAATAATTAAATATTCATGAAGACTCGGAATGCAAGTCTCATAGTTATTGTAAAGGATATAATGTGACAATAAATATATGGATTTTAAAGTTTACAGCTTAAATGACCTCTATTGCAAATGAGTGTTGAGAGATACTCACCAGACATCCTGAAGGAGTTGGGACTCAGATAATTAGGAGAATTAGTGAACTGTGAAGCTCTGAAGATAGATAGAAACGAAATGCATAAAATGAGAAAGAAATGGAATGAAAATGATATAAAAATAGTTATCTGTAAAATCTACATTTTTATTTCCATTAATATATAAACCAGAATTGAGTGATATTTTTACGGGGTTTATTCAGAAATACTCATTGGGAATAAATTTTACTGAAAGATCACTCTAAATTTTTCTTCTGTCTTCTTGAATTAAACCATTAAATGGAAATAAAGATACGGGAAAGAGAAACTATTGATTTCTGAACTATGATAGAAACATTTTTGATGATGTTATTCTTTAACAAATGCAGGTACATTTCACAGATACTAAGAGGAATTTCCCTGTATATAGCAATAGCAATAAGCCAGATGTACCTAGTTTTTTACTGAGTTTTAGCACATTAAGAAACCAACAATCTTTATTAGAGACAAATATCTGAAATGTCACTTTTGGGAAACACACTCCAATTCTGTGACTGTTTTCTGATCCTTCTCTGCTAATGTGCTGATACCCCATGTGTATTCATGTTAACTATAAAAATCTTTATGATCCTTCTGATCCTAAATATGAAGGACTTCAATTTAACTGTTTGAATTTATGGCAATAAAAAGAGCGTTTTGAAGAATTTAATGTGCTCAGAATTATTGCAAAGAAAAATTTGACACTTTCTGCCATGGCCATATTTTACTAAAGCTTCCCGTTAAGTGTACTTAATCATACAAAATGGCGCTGAGAATTAAGTCAGTTATCCTGCTGATTTACATTTAAAGTGTGCCTAAAATATTCTGATAATGAAATGTTTAACTTTCTTTTTGTATCTAAATATGTGCTCAGTGAATTAACTTTGAACTATTTATTTTACAAATCAAGGTTCCATTTTTTTTCTTAATGGAACAGGAAAGTTAAAGCAAATAACTTCCAAACATATTTCTAGTTTTGAAATTTTAAGGATCATTTATATATCTTGGGTTTGGTGAAATGAAATAAACCTGCCATTAAATTCAAACAAAGTTTGCAAGTAAATTTAGTTTGGAGAATTCACTAATTAACTCAGAAATATTTGTTAGTAGTTGGACATACAGACATGTAGAAGATCAGTCCCTGGTCTGATAGAACTTGTGCTAGAGGAAGAGGATAGACAATAAATGAGTAAACAGAAAAATAGTCTGTTAAATTCAGATCAAGATGAGTGCCTTGAAAAAAGTAAAATGAGAGGTAGAGCATTGCATTTCCTTAGAGTGGTCAGGGAAGACCATTCTAAGGAAGCATTTTAGCTGAGACCAAACGGACAGGAAGAATCCAGCTGTGCAAGGCTTTGCAAAGAGAACATTCAATATAGAGCATAATGCAAGACAGAGTATTACAACTCTCATTCCAAGTCTGTAGGAGTACAAATATCCTAATGCTTTGGGGGAGGGAAAGCTTTCTTATTCAACAGTTAAGAACAATTTATTCTCTCAGAACAACATTTGCTGAACAAACTAAACTCCTCTAGGAGTTTATTTTTTGATGAGGCTTTACATTTGAATAGTGCTTTATAGAATTCTTTTACACATATTATCGTAATGGATCTCAGTAGCTTTTCTCCCCCCCATATATTTGGTTTTAACTTTAATGCATTTGTTATGTTTGCATTATACTTCAGATTACCTCTCTATAGCAGTCAGGTATCAATCTACCCTCATCTTATCCATCAATCAATGTAAGTAATTACATACCTAGACCTGCACTAGACACTCCGGATGGTATATCTGCAAGGTATACCATCTCCAAATTGATTGAGAGTTTGGAGAGTATAATGGCATCTAGGATCATTTCAAGTTACAAACATAAAACTCATTAAGTTCAAAGAAGGGAGAGATTTCTGTGATCTAAGATAACCAGGGAAGAATTTATAAATGAAAAATTCAAGAGTCTTGCCTTATAGACAGCAGGACAGAAGAGGAGCAGGGGCCAGAAATCAGTGAACTCTCAGATCTTTACTCTTGTGATCCTACTTTGTGCTTTGAGCCATACCTATGTTTAGGCTAGAATGTCTGGTTCCCCCGCCTTTTGTTTTCCCTCTTGAGAATAAAATATCAGTAAGCCATTAAATATATATTTTGCCAAACTAGGCTTCACGTGACAGAGTTAATGAAGTATCCATTAAAAACTCCAGAAATTGAACCTATTACTTTTTTATATACCTATATTTGACCCCTTGAAGATTTCTAGGACAAAATTCCGAAACTGTTGTTTCTATATATGTTCATTCAATTTGGAAACCTGGTGTACCTTGCTAACCAAAATGAACACATTCAAAATCAAATTCATGTACTTTTTATTAAAGAGCCAAATTTAGATCTCTATGGTAACCACTGCAGTAAATGTACATCTTAAGCTATGATTATACTGTCACTCTTAGTGATGTCTGTCTTAAGTACATGACTACCAGTCGTTTCACTGTTGTTCTAGTCAACCAGAAATGTAGTTTAAAAAGGAAACCTATTATGAGACTTATTTAAATAAGGCTGAATGATTTCAGCAATAACTGATTCTAGATGCCAGGAATGATTCTTTTGAGGGTGTGAGATAATGTGGAGGGAAGACTTTGATCCAACTGTTCAGAATTTGAGTATTATGTACCAATGAAATTGAATTTTAAGTGCCATTGAAAACGTAGTTGGAGCTTTTTAAATAGATTTTTAAATTACCCTTAAAAATATATCTATGTTGAAAAGTTTCACTATATCTGCAAAAATTCAAACTTGATGAATTAAAAATTCTTAAAATATTTTATTACCAAACTACCACTGGTTTACACTGCAAATATGCTAAAATTGAAATCAAAATTTGGTGTAGCATTTCTCTATTGCCACCATGATGTGCCTGGCTACTAAAACTTGTTTCTACATGAGCTCCTCCATTGTCAAAGATTTGACTACACTTTTCTACTCATTTTATTATTTCATAGTTCAACAATATGCAGTCTTGATCTTATATATTTTCTCTATTTTAATTGGTCAACCAAAATGTTATTTGTTTTATTTTAATATTTTTATTGAAGTATAGTTGATTTACAGTGTTGTGCCCATCTCTGCTGTACAGCAAAGTGACTCAGCTATACACATCAGACATTCTTTTTTTTATATTTTTTCCATTATGGTTTATCATAGGATATTGAATATAGTTCTGTGTGCTATGAAGTAGGACCTTGTTGTTTTATTTATGTTTTTAAATTCTGTATTTTAATTGGTCAACCAACTCTATATTCTATTTTTTATTTGGGTTTGAGAAATCATCTTAACCTCTGGAATTCCTGAATTAAGATAGGAATCTATAAATAAATTGTTTAAGGGTAAAATGTCCCACACTAACCCTGTAATGATGAATGGTAATTAGACCTAATGAAAGACTAGTGCTCCTTGATCATTTCCCTGGCCCTGCAAGAGAAGACCCCAGGAACTACAAGCTTTCTTTTCATTTTGGGGGTACAGAATGGAAACTTGACTCTTTAAGGTCATGGAAAGTTAAAGGTGTACCTGAGGAAGTTGGAAATGTGTTACAGAGTGGAGGCAAAGTATAAGGAAGGTGACAGATTTGAGAGTTAGCTTTACAGAGTTGATAGTTTAATGAGCATATGAGAATGGATGTTTGCCAAGAAAGAAAATATAGAGGGCGGAATAGCAAGGCATGTCCTTAGGTAGCACCTGCATTTAGGGGTGGGAGAAAAAAAAGAGAAAGCAAACGCTAGGACAAAGCTGTCAGGGAAGAACAAATACATACATCAGAAGAACTTAGAATGTTATGGTGATTGTCAACAGTGTCAAATGCTGCAGAGAAGTGAGCAAGAATAATGAAAGCTCATAAAAAGTTTCATGTGTAGTTTCAGATGATAGAATCGAGATACTAGAATATAAGATGTTAAGAAAATTGAATTGTAAAGATAACGTAGAGAAAAGCCAAACTTTTTAAGAAGTTTCTCAGCAAACAGGAAAGAAAATGCATGGTAACTTAAAGGGTAAATATGATCAAGGTAATTATTTTATGTTTGCTATTCTTTTATCATAGGAGATAAGGTAAATGTAAGCTGATAGAAAGGATTTAAAAATCTAAAATGTACTGAAAAAGAAAGAGAAAGGAACAACTGATGAGATAAATATCTACAGATGTTGGAAGAATATTCTAGATATAATAAAGTACACCTGTGTAATTCTTTTTAGTTTACCACACAGCTTTATGCTCACTATTTCACTACGTTCTTACCAGAGCACTGTGGATGAGTTGTTGTTATTGTCTTATATTATAATTAAAGGTTTTGAGTTGCAAAGAAACTAAGTCATGTGGCTGGAAGTTGTAAGGGCTGAGCATCAAACCCACACCTTCTGCTCCTACTCTAGAATTCCTCTATTTGAGTTTAAGGTCCTAAAGGCAGGATATTTATCTTTGGAGAGTTGACTCTTTTTCTTAAAATGGAGAAAAGAAGCTAAGGCTATATGAGATATTTCAAGGTGGAAATGAATAGAAAGTTGGCTCAACTGTTTCTGAGCTCAAGAAAAGTGGAAAGCAGGAGATTATCTACAGAGAGGATGGGATTGATATTGGGAGCTTGATGAGAGGAGACAGTTTTGGATTAAAGGCAGCTTCTTCAGCAAGCACCTGAATGAGCAATGATGTTCTCTATGAAACAAACTTTAAATGTCCTAAGAATGATATCTTGCAATTTTAATGAAACAGAGAAGAGGAAATTATCTTCCCTGTGCTTTAAGCATCATATCTGGATGCATCATACTTCTTCTAAAGTGTAAGGTAACCTACACTGACTACTACCAATTTGTTTTTAAAAAATTTAAAACTGGCAAAGTAGAGTATAACTTCCCTTCATAGTGGGTTTTGTGGGTATTTGTAATGAGCGCTTGAGGTGATATCAATATGGATATTTTTATGTGTTTCACATTTATCTCACTAAACATTTTATAGCAAAAAAAAGATACCTGTAAGATGATTTTTGGAAGGGAATCATAGTGTTCCATAGATGGCATTAGAGTTTTATAGGTGTTGCCAAGGGAAATTCTTTATCTGAAGCAAAACGTATAGCATTGTATGAAAATGTCTCAGGTCCTTGATAAAAAAACAAAATGTCTCCAGCTAATTAAAAACCAGGAAAAGAAAATTCTGTCCATGAAGGGATTATGGTTGGAGTGAGTACTCTTAAGACAGTCCTTTTCTTGTAGGCATGAGAGACTGCTCTTCAACTGTCAAGTGCCAACTGATGACTAGACATTAATATGCTCAGTCCTAACACACACAACACCTAAGACTGGCCTGTGAGCTACTTGAAGACAGAGAGCCGTGTTTTATTATCCTTTCTCTAAGCCCCAGAGCCCAGCATGGTGCTTGACACAAAGTCAATGGCTAGTAAATATTTGCTCGGTAGATGCCAGCCAAGTTCTGAGGGAAAATGCTTGAGGGGAGAGAGGTCATTCCCTCTCCTCAAATTTATCACGGGCCTTCCATTTGAAAAGCACTTGACGACTTTGCAAATTATACAGGAAGTTTCATTTAAACTAAAATGTTATAGCTGCAATCAGGGAAGGTGGATGGTTTAAAGATGGAGAAATTGAGTTACTGAAGGATAACGGTTTTGGAGGTACCAGGTTTTCTTTTCCTACCCCCTCCAAGTTCTTTTTAAGTATCTCTGGCATTCATAAAGAGCAGGAGATGTTGTCACACACTGTAGCTGGATATCCAGGTGGTCTACTGGTATTCAGAGGGGACTGTTCTGGCATGAATTCTAGGGCAGCATCACACAGCTGTCGTGGGCTGCTCTGTGGCTGCAAGCGGCAGATGTTACTGATACCTGACAGGCGGTCAGGTCGGCAGACACAAGAGGACACCAGTGTAAAATGCAAAATATCTGTCCCAAATCTCATTTAATAATCACAGACCCTTTCCATCTAGTTCTCAAAAATCTCATCTACATACAAGTTTTCACCGTTTAAATGTATTTGTAGGATTAATTATACAATGAGGAATGCACAAATTCCAATCATTCTAGATTTTTCTTAGTCACTAGTCCCCTTAAAAGCACTGACAATATTTCAAAACCTCCAGTATTATCAAACTTTAAGATTATTGATTATTGAAAGATGAAGAAGCGTCACTGCATTGCATATTATTTGTGTTCTTTTTTCACGAATTATCTGCCTGTGACCATCTATGCTAATAAAAAAACAATACTTTATTGCAAATATGAAAAACTAGGCCCTAATTTTCTTAAGCAGAGCCACCTTATCTTACATCAGAGTTTCAATATCCGGTAGGCTACTCGATGGTCTTCATTTTCACATGTCATTTAAGCAGCAGAAGGGAGATTTGCCGTAACACAGTCAGGACTACGTGTTGCTCTGTTGATTTAAGGGGAACTGGGAAATTCTGCAATACCAGCCGTCCTAATAAGATGTGGAATAACGACAGGTAACAATTCTCCTGATGCCAGGAAACACAGTGGCCATAATGTGTGGTAATTCTGAAGGTCAGAATGCTCCAAGGCTAAGAAAGTTGTTGAGAGGCAAAAAGTAATACTGGAATTTATATATTAAAATGTTGGCCTGTGTACATTAAAGGTATTTCCACTATTCATTTTAACTGCTGAGAATGGGTGTTTGTGTTTGAGAGGAGTGGGAGACGAGGATAAAAGGACTCCATCTGTGACCACAACTACCTCACTATACTTGTGATGCACACTGGTTCACACACAGACTGCCTCAGTTCCTTTTCAGAAGAATTCCTCCACTTCGTCACACCCAGTATGAGCACACCTTTTCGTGCTTCTGCTCTATGTTGCTTCTCTCCCTTCCTTGTACCTCATCCCCTACACCTCAACCCCCAAGAATCACTTGCTAAGTCTTTGGCAAAGGAAAAAGATGAACTGGCTTGGGAGACTGCCCTTAAACTCATTTCAGGATTAATTTGTTAAGTCCTTTATCAAATGAGTAGATATAAGAGGGTCCATTTTGAATTTGGGGCTTTCAGGAGGTTCAGTTCTAAGTTAAGAGGCAAAGTACTTTAGAAGGGAAAGCAGTTAATAACTGGATATTTTTTGAACCAAATTAATGGGATATATGAAATGGTATAGATTCAACTCAGAATTTTCTACATTTAATGCCAAGGTGAAAACAAAATCTTCAAACAAATTACTCTAATATATGGCTATTTCTTGAAAAACTCATGGAGAACAAAAGTGCTTTTGTATTTTTCATTGTTTTCATAACATTTGTGACCTTTCCAAAATAGAATTCCCAGACTTGAAGGGAGAAGACACATTGATTGCCTCATAATAAGTTTTGCAAACTCAGAGTTTCTCTTGCTCAGAGAATGGTATCTTTACCATGTACTTCTAATACAGCTAAGGTAAAGTAAACTCATCTAAGGAGGAAAATGTGGATTCAAATTTTGGAGAGTTTTATCATTCCCATCTAAAAATCTGATCTCTGAAAGTGGTATTTACTCTATACAAAGAGATTAATCTGAATCCTAGAAACTCAGAAGAAAACCTAGTCTTCTTTTCCATGTGAATTTTCTGAGGACTGTCAAGCTTAAGTGACTTGTTCCAAATCCTGCAATCAATTTGTGTTTATTTCAAGTCCAGAATCCAGTTTTCCAATTTCAAATCAGATGCTTCCTTCTCTTTTTCATACAAATAATCATTCTATTAAAAAAAAATTATCAAGTACTGGATAGATTCCTCAGACATGTTGAATCTGTGATCTCTGGCAACTCAGGTGAGCACTTAAAGGCCACAGAAGCTTGATGTACAAGAGTCTTCATCTTGAGATGTTATGGTGATATCAGGATATGACTTGAGCTCTAGAGACCTCTTCCAGATTGCATAAATGACCTCAATTACACTATGAAGTGAAAACTAGGTTAAGAGACAAACCAGCCAATTAAAGAAGACATTCCCCAAATCAAGCTGACTATGAAGAATAACTGGGAAGTTTCTTGTCCAGAATGAATAGAAAATGCCTACTGAGCCCCTTATCATGACTTCCATACCTCCTGTGTTTCTGCCAACTTATCAAAGATCACAGCGTCTTCAGGGTCTCACTGAAGGCTCTTTTAGACTTTGTTTCAACTGTAAGAATTAAAGGATTTGTCATCAGTCTACTTGAATATGTATAAACAAAGTGGAGACTTGAAGTGCCGATGGGGATTATTTGAAACAAACAATGAATGTAGAGTGAGATAGGTTGAAAACTGAGTCATAGTAACTTGTTTCATTTTTCGCTTTGCCAGAACTAAGAAAAGAAAAGCTTTTGTTCCCAATTCCACTTTATAATAGATACATTTTGTGTACACTCTGTAATTTTCCAGATTCCTCTATATCAATATTAAGAGATCAATCAGTTAATATGTACTGAGCACCAATATTTCAAGCATTTTTTAAACTTTGCACACACTTATGTAACAGTATATTTAAGTTGTGATTTTTTTCACTATGTGTGAATTATACCAGTTACGTAAAGTGAAACGTGATGATGAAATTCAGTTTCATAAAGTGACTTTCAATTTCATGTGACGATGAAGTTCAGTTTCATAAAGTGAAATGTGTGATATTTTTTCTCAAAGAGATAATAATGTGGTCAGGGAGATAAGACTAATATATACAAATAATATATTTATGTCAGTATACACACAGATAAATATACATGCACACACACAAATATTTATCAAGATGGCATACTATATAGAACTGAGAGCTAAATGGGGTAGAGTGGGATGAATGTACAGTAGTAAATGCTATGAGTCAGTGAAAATTAAGATCAGTGAAAGATAGCATAGTTAAGAACTGGTTACTGGAAGAAAATGTATATAAAATGAGCTTATTAGAGAGGACAAAATAGATAAGGGAAAGCACATACAATAATTCTTAATTTTAATCCCCCAAATTATGTCAAGTTATTGAATTCCCTTCTATTTCCCTTGCCATCACTCTGGTCCCAGTCATTCTCATCTCTTTCCTAGATGATTACAATAACCCCTTAATAAATCTCCCCTATTTGCTTCATTCCAATTCTTTTTCATATAAAGGCTAAGTATTGTTACGTGCACTGCTTTGCCTCACTCCTCACAACAACCCCCTGAGGTGGCTTCTTCAAGTCATGTTATTACCTGAAACCTGAACCACAGAAAGATGAGTTCACCCAGCTGGTAAGTGGCAGAGCTGGGATATGGTCTCAGGAACTAGAGCCTACACACTCATAACCATTGTGCTTCGTGCCCTCCATGATATATTGTTGTGGTGGTTGCTATTAAAGCCATATTAAGCAGTGACTTGGTGCCAGTGACAGTACGTGTGTGGGCCGGGGGTGGGGGGGTGAAGGTTAGTATAAAATCAAGCAGCTGCATGAGTTTGGCATAATATCTGGACAGCTAGAAACAATCGTAGCACCAGAACTGAGATTGCAAAGTTGGAGCTTGTGAAGTTTATGAACCTTAATTAAAATGTCACTGATGGGAATAAAGATGCAGACGTAGAGGATGGACTTGAGGACACGGGGAGGGGGAAGGGGAAGTTGGGACAAAGTGAGAGAGTGGCATGGACATATATACACTACCAAATGTAAAATAGATAGCTAGTGGGAAGCAGCCGCATAGCACAGGGAGGTCAGCTCGGTGCTTTGTGTCCACCTAGAGGGGTGGGATAGGGAGGGTGGGAGGGAGACGTAAGAGGGAGGAGATATGGGGATATATGTATACATATAGCTGATTCACTTTGTTACACAGCAGCAACTAATACAATACTGTAAAGCAATTATACTCCAATAAAGATGTTAAAAAAAATGTCACTGATGTAGGTACCAAAAAACATGAAAAGGATAATGTATGTTAGTTAATTGTCTTCTTTCTAGGGGAAGAAAATCAAGTACATAATCAAATGAGCAATGGGCATTTTGCATTTTGATTAATAACCTTCTCCATCATCAAAAGACTCTCATAAAAATATCTGGGAACCAAGACAAGTAACCAGCTAGCTTCAATCCTCTGTGGATAAAAGGACAGTTTGTATGTTACACATGGTCAAGTTTATTTGAGAGAAGTAACATACAAATGTTAATCTTTTTGGAAGCCTAGAAAATAACAATCAGATATGCTCAATGATACAAAGTAATTCGGACATCACATGTTTATGCGGATGAGACATTTCAGTTTATATATTGTGTTTAAACATTGTAAATTAATTTCAGAGAACACAATGTAGTATTCTAATTGGGAACTAATTGGCAATTCTTTTAAACTCCTCACCTAAGTCCCCAGACATTGATATTGCAATTTCAAAAAGAGGCAAAATTCACCAAAATGTAGCTAAATATTTTTTAAGAAGCAAGAATCAGCTAATAATCTACATATGTTGGTTTTCCTGAACAGCAGGAACTAATATACAAATAACATTTTATTTCCTCCCATATGAGGTGTCAGGCATGGTGCTTGATACGCACAATCTCATTATGGTCTTCGGAAGCAGTTATTATTATCCTTGTTTTCCAATGGGAACATCAAGGTCTTGGAGATGTAAATAATTTTCACCAGTGTACATAGATAGTAAGTGAGAGAGCCCCTAGAAAATTCTGTTTGCTTATTTCCAAGCCCAAATTCTTAATGACTGTGTCATACTCTTCCTTCTTTTTTTTTCTTCTTTCTTTCCTTTCATCCATCCTTCCAAAATATTTGTTAAAGATACACTAAGGGAAATTATCATGGTAGTCATTAGGGACTCCACTCAATTAGAATTCTCTCCACTTTAATATTTAATCATATAGTTTTCTGGGAACTGTTTATTTTTTAATTATTTCACATTACCCATATGTCTACTAAGTACATGGCAACTGTCTGGTCAATATTTGATCAATTAAATATTTTGTTTTCATATTAACTGGGTATTAGCATGACCAGATATCAGCCTAATTAATGCATAACGTTATGCTTTTCTACCTTGATCTTTTTATTTTAGTGTAAATTTGGGGGAGATGCTTTACTTTGGAAATGCAATATGAGTATTTATTCACACATTCTATGAGCACAGATGGCAATGGGAAAAGTACGCGTTTTATTCCAGGAGTCAGTAGAGTATGATCCACAAGCAAAACACAGGCCAGTATCCACTGAGTTATAGAACAGTTACCTCCACCTCTGTTACCTCTCCTAAATATACTAAAAAATCTGCCTCTATCTGTGAGAATCAACATCAGGGGCAGGTTTTCCTTCTGTCTTGTAAATCAACAGTCATTATTGAATTACACCTTTACATGTACACACAAAGATCTCATTGCTTAGAGGATAACCAGAAATCAGCACTTTCGTATAAGGAGTGAGACCACTGGAACTCTAAAGGATTTCAAACTAGATTTTTTTTTTTTCCTTTTCTGTGTGCAAGCTTCGGCCATAGAAGCCATAAGCATACAAAACCAGGGTAGGGCCAAGAAGTGGAAGAGTAGAAATAAAGTGGCCTCACACAACCACAGTGCTAATCCATATTTGCAAAAAGGCAAATTGGGAGCCCCGAGGACAGCTGTACATCACTGGTTCGTTTGCAGTAGGGCTTATTGCATAGTCTGAATTTAGTAAGCATGCACACTTAAAATGGTTTTACTTTTTCTCCAATCATTGCTTCATGCTCTGAAGAATATTCCTTTCCAATCTGACATCATTTAGCACAGATTTTATAGCTTTCTGGTCACTTTCAGTTATTAAAAATACTAGTAATGTTCAGCTTAAAGGCTTTGATTTTGTAAGCAATCACAGTTCACATTCTCTTCTCTCCCCAGGACAATGCTGATAGAAGCTCTTGGAATGGGGAAGGTCAGGGTTCTCTGGGTTGCCACTTCTACAGTGTATGGGGTCAAATAAGAGGGCTAGAGAAACAGCAGGTCTTAACTGATATATTTTATGATGTCTGACTGTTGTTGGCTCAGTGTGGTTCCACTTGCTACTAGTGGCCTCCATTTATATGACAGGCTTCTGTACATGGTTTCACTGTTTTCTTAAAAGTGTTCTGAACTTCACCTTTTACCGCATCTGTTATACAAGGCCCTTTTGAAGAGGGAAATCTTACTCTCACCTCACCCTGTGAGGTCCCCAGCTGCCTTTTCCAGTGGTACATCTCCTTGCTGATCTGCCATATTGCTAGTCCCACAGATCACTTTTTTTCTAGTCTATATTCCATGTTCTATAGAGTTTTGAAACCACTGAAGTCTTGTCCAGTTGTCTCCCAAGACCACTCCCTCCCAGGGTCACTGCATCACTGGACCTATCAATTTTGCTGGAACAAGCTGTTCAATAAACCCCAGCCCACCTTCAGGATTCTCTAGACTAGAGGTGGTCCCCATTTTACTAGGGTCATGTTTTTCCACACACTTGAGGCTTTCCCATAGACTCACTCACCATATTCTGCTATGTTCCAGTGGGAGCACCAGGGTAATCTGCTGATTTTGCTGCTCAGCAAGTGTCCAGCCAGGAGTGAAATGCCAGTCTCTCCATTCATTTAGTTCCCTTATATGACTTGGGTGAAGGAAGAAAGGAACTCTTTAGTCATACCTAATCCATAGAGGAGAAGGGAAAGCTCTACCGCTAACACTGTGCTCCTCACAATAAGGAAAAGTTTTTCAATTCCCCCTCAAGTATAACATATCATATGCTATTTCTTCTGAATTCAGGTCACCTTGTTGAATGGTGTGGTCGCCGTACAAACACCTGAGTACTTTACTAAATCATGTTTTTAAGAGATAGTATCAGTTGGACTAAATGATTACTTTGAAAACACATTAAAAATAAAGAATGTGGGGCTTCCCTGGTAGCGCAGTGGTTGGGAGCCCGCCTGCCGGTGTGGGGGACGCGGGTTCGTGCCCCGGTCCGGGAGGATCCTGCGTGCCACGGAGCGGCTGGGCCCGTGGGCCATGGCTGCTGAGCCTGTGCGTCCGGAAGCTGTGCTCCGCAGTGGGAGAGGCCACAACAGTGAGAGGCCCGCGTACCGCAAGCAAAAAAAAAAAAAAAAAAAAAAATTAAGAATGTGTTATTTAGCAACCTTGTTTGCCATAAACCATCAACCATTTCTGATGTTTATTTTTTGTGTTGTGACCTCCAAAGACCTTCCTTAGTTCCCAAGACATGTGGAACAGCAGTTGCATATCATTTTACTAGACTACTCTGCCTAGTTTGGTACTAAAAATATTTCCTTAAAAAAATGTAATTTAAAATCCCTCCAAAAATATGTCTGTTTAAATCTCATCATTCTGCCAGGGTTGCTTTTTTTTTTTTTTTCCGGTACGCGGGCCTCTCACCGTTGTGGCCTCTCCCGCTGCGGAACACAGGCTCCGGACGCGCAGGCTCAGCTGCCATGGCTCACGGGTCCAGCCGCTCCGCAGCATGTGGGATCTTCCCGGACCGGGGCACGGACCCGTGTCCCCTGCATTGGCAGGCGGACTCTCAACCACTGCGCCACCAGGGAAGCCCCAGGGTTGCTTTTTCAATGTTAGTCTTGGTAGTTAAATTTGAGTTTCCATTCTTCCATTCAACCAACATACAGTGATACCTACCATGTAACAAGCACTGGGCTGGGCTCTGGGGGTGCAACCATGAGTAAACCTCTCCACTGCTCTTCTAAAATCTACATTCTAGTTGGGAGAATATGTGCATAGCCAAACAGTTAGAGAAATAAATTGCAGATTGTGATAAGCAATGAAGGAAACAAATAGGGTGCTATTAGAGAAAATAACTTGGGTGCAGCACTTTAAATATGGCAGTTAGGGAAAATCTGATGAGGTGATATGTTAGCTGAGATGAGAAGTATGGGAAAGAGGCAGTCCAGTGAAGGGCTGACAGAATTGTTTTCTAGGTATAAGGAAAGCGCGTGTTGAAGCTTTGGTGTGTGAAAAAAATATGTGATTTGTTATTCTAGGAAATGGCAGAGGGCCAATATCACCATAGTTTATTGGCAGAAGGGGAGAGTCGTGTAGTTCTTGGAGGCCTTGATAAAGGATTTTATTTATATTCACAGTGCAGTGAAAAACCATTGAAGGATTTGAAGCAGGGAAGTAAAATGACATGATAAAGAATTTTAAAGACCACTCTGATTTCTCAGTAGAAAACAAATTATAGAAGAGCAACAGTGATAGTAGAAAAACAATTAAGAGCCTATTACAACTGACAGACAAGAGATGTTGATGATTAGGACAAGGATGGTGGCAGTAGAGACAGAACGAGATGGGTATACTGAGAATTGTTTTATAGATAGCACCACCAGGATTTGTTAATGGATGGAATATAAGTGATGAAAGAAAAGAAGAAATCGGCGATGACTTCTAGGGGATTTTTGGGGGGGAGAAGGGAGTTCTGTTGTCATTTTTGCTTTGTTTTGTTTTTGGATTGACTGCCTGGGTGAATAGTGGCTCCATTTATTGATGGTTTCAAAAAAAAAAACTGAGGGCTTCCCTGGTGGCGCAGTGGTTGAGAGTCCGCCTGCCGATGCAGGGGACACGGGTTCGTGCCCCTGTCCGGGAAGATCCCACATGCCGCAGAGCGGCTGGGCCCGTGAGCCATGGCCACTGAGCCTGCGCGTTCGGAGCCTGTGCTCCGCCATGGGAGGGGCCACAATAGTGAGAGGCCCGCGTACCGCCAAAAAAAAAAAAAAAAAAAAAACGGAAAGAAAATAAGATCTGGCTGACAAGGTGGAGATAAATTAACAATTCCACTTCAGACACGTTTATTTGGATGCCTCTGAGTCTTGCAAGAGGAGGTATCAAGTAAGTGTTTGGATACACAAGTCTGGATCCCAGAGGAAAAGTCTGGGCTGAGATACTGCGGGGGGGGGGGGGTTTGTGTATTCAGATCATGCATAAAATAATAAGAACAAATAAGACCACCTAGAGAATGAACAAAGAAGGAATAATGCCAACATTTAAATAAAAATTTAGAGTGAAAATGTATAAATAGTGAAGTAGTAGGATGAAAGGAGGATCCAAGAAAGGAGTCTGCTAGATATTCATCAAAGGAAAAATTTGTGATTTTCATCATGGCAATATTGTGGGACTGCAGAAATAAACAGCATTTCACGATGAGTAGAAGAACAGATGAAAATTGAGGAAGGGATATAACGTGTATCAGTAAAAAATGTATATTAATTATAGTGAGGGGAAACAGAAAAAAGAGATATGTTGGATGGGAATATAGATCAAGGGATGAACCTTTTGTTGTGTTTTGTAATTTTAAAAATTTGTTTATCTCTATTTAAAATCTGTTTGAAAGATAGGAGGTTTAGGAGGTATTATGCAAAGATAGGCATAATCCAATTATGAGGGAAATGACTGATGTTTCAGGAGAAACTCAAGGGGAGGACCAAATTAATGAAGTCATTAAGACAGACTTAAGTAATATGCTCTAGACTGACATACAAGTATTGATTTGTCTTTGGTAGGAGAAGGATTAACTTCCTCCATTTTAATAGAAAGGAGGAATGTAAAGAGTTGTGTAATTACAAGACAGTTTATAGACTTTATGCTAGAAAGATGAGAAAGTTACCAATCAATTAAGTAATTTGATTATTTAAGAATGAGCTACCTGTCTTTCTAGGGAAATGGTGAATTCCATTCCTCTTTTATATTGTCCGTCATTTCAGCGTTGGGTTGGAACATCTTTTCTATTAGCATCACACTGTTTAAACAATTAGAAAATGAGATAGAATAGACTGTACATGTAATGCACAAACATTGTTGATGAGTATAACTTATTTATCATCTTTCATCTTCTAGAAAAGATGTCTCTTACTGCTACCCAAGACCAATAGCAGCCCTCTTCTCAGATGAATATTACTTGAGGGATCAATAGGAGAAAACCTTTTCTTCCAAAATAAACAGCTCTTCTTTTTTTTTTTTTCCCCTGTACGCGGGCCTCTCACTGTTGTGGCCTCTCACGTTGCGGAGCGCAGGCTCCGGACGCGCAGACTCAGCGGCCATGGCTCACGGGCCCAGCCACTCCGCGGCATGTGGGATCTTCCTGGACTGGGGCACGAACCCGTGTCCCCTGCATCAGCAGGTGGACTCTCAACCACTGCACCACCAGGGAAGCCCAACAGCTCTTCTTAAAATAAGAATAATGTTATTTATGGTATAAAGCCAAATCCTTCCAATTACAGATGGCAATAATTATGACTTTCATTTACTGGGATGAATAAATGTACTATATGTATATATATATATATATTATATTTATATGTATGATATACATTATAACACACACATACACATACATGCTATTGTAACCTATGGCTATATAATATAATTTTATAGAAATAAATGTTTTATGGACACTTAATACCTATCCTCAACTGAACAGTAAATCTAGGATACCAAGAAATATATAGCATTTGTCTTTCAAGGGTTCATAATTTTAAGGGAGCAATAGTGAAGTGAACTATTTACAATATTGAGTTGGCCAAAAAGTTCATTCAGGTTTTTCCATACAATGTTATAGAAGAACCCGAATGAATATTTTGGCCAACCCAATACATTGTAATATGTTCTTAATAAAACTGTGTTTAAAGTACAAAAGTCACACAATACTATATCTCCCCACAGAGCTGCCTAGAAGAAATGATCTTGGAAGTGGGCTTTAAAGGATGCATAGAAGTTGAATAGATTTAAAGGATACTTAGCATGCTTTAATAAGAATAGTAGCATATTCAAAAGCCTAAGATACAGGAGATATGGAGAGGTGAAAATGAATGGTTACTTGAAGCTCCAGGTGGATGGGGTATAGCAGATTGATTTTCTCCAAATCAGATTTAGTTATTGACCATGGCATCCAACATGTACAAATTCATTTATTTATAGAAAATTTTGGATACCAAATATCTATTAAATAGAAATTAGGTTAAGTATTAGAAACTGAAAATTAGGTATTCTAATAAAGGCACATAAAAATAATTACATCTTCCACAATTCCAATACTACAATATTTAAATACATCAAACTCTTCCAAATTAGAATCCTTTGCCAAACCCAAGTATACCCATTCTAAATTTTGTGTTCATCTGACGTTGTTTGAACAATGTAAGATCTGAAGATTTGGTCTTAACTGAGTTAGCCTCAGTTGCTTCTCAGACAATATTGCTGCATTATCTGCAATGATTGCTATACAACAATTGCTCTTTTTTTCCAGATTTGGCAATGTGGAGGCTCATTGGAGATTGTGACTTGCTCCCACGTGGGTCACGTTTTTCGGAAGGCAACTCCATACACTTTCCCTGGTGGCACTGGTCATGTCATCAACAAGAACAACAGGAGACTGGCAGAAGTTTGGATGGATGAATTTAAAGATTTCTTTTATATCATATCCCCAGGTAAGCAATTCTGACATTTTCTTCCTCTGCAGGGGAAAATACAATTTTAAACATGCTGAGTATGTGTTGCATTATTGCTCCTCTTCTACTAGTTTAAATAAGATATTGTTTATCACCATAATATTGTAGAAAATTGTGTTTGAGAAGTTGTCCTATGAAGTCAATTTTGACCTAAAATGAGAAAGACTGTACTTATCTCAAATGCCTAAATATTCTTTTTTCTTTGTTTCTTTCTGTGCACAAGTATTATGCTAAAAAAAATGAAGCAATCAATATATAAGGCCATCCAAATTTAACTGACATGTACCAGCTCAATTTAAGAAAAAAATTTTTAAGGGAAGTAAGTCTTTATTTCTGTGTTATACACATAAGGCTGACTGAGTTGGTAAGGAATTTTTTTAATGTTTATAAAGAGATGTTTTCTACTGCCTTGTTTTCTTAAATATCTGAGTAGGGAGAGATGAAATGATTTCCTACAGAAACAAGATGGAAAACTATGCAGATATAAAAAATTATATTTTTAAAGAATATTAAATGACAGTAAATTGCTCATCGATAAATATGTGAAAAAGCATAATATGGGACAATAAAATATTATCCTACTTTAGTTACAGAGAAGGATAGTTATGGAAATAGAAGTAAATTTAGGCTATCGCTGGGTAGTGAGATTATGAGTAATTTCATTATTTTCCTTATACTTTTCTATATTTTATAAATTTTCTTTATAAAGCAATTATTTTTCAAAATTCATTAAAAACAAATTTTAAAAGAAAATAAATAATTAAAAGAAAATTTTAAATGTCATTAAAAAAGAGAAAATAAATAAATCATTGTGAGAAAATCCCATTACTGGGTGGCATCATTATGAGTTATTGCATTCTTTAAAATTTTTTAGGATTTCTTCAACAGCCATATTAGTTATTAAAAAAAACCTCTGAGGTATTACATTTTTTAAGGACAAAAAGAAACATGAGAAGATACAAATAAGAGGAAGACACAGGTTTATCTTCAAGATCTCAAAGTCCAAAGAAACCAAAGCATAAATTAATATAACAGGAATTCAGCTGTATTTATAAAATAATTTGTAATGTTCTATTTTTGATAGTTTATGATAGGCCTTACGGTCATCAATGCCATTATTATGTAACCTGTAAGAACAACAACAAAAATCCATGCCCACATCCTCTTTTCTACATTATCATCTATCACAGGTTAATAAAGTCAGTGTGGGTTCTAACTGACATGCTCTGGTTCTGAAAGTATATATGAGGCTGTGAACATCCTTCTTTTATAGGTGAAGCAGGGAATGAGCAGTATGAACTTTCTTATTAAGATCCAACATTACTCCACAGAAAAGAAAAATTGGGGCAATGCATGTGTAAATGTGTGATTAGGAGATGGATTTTTTTCACACATTTTTAACCCTCCTCTATGTCAAGAAGCTATTGCCAGGAACACTATTTCGCATATAGATGTATTTCTTTTTACAATAGAAACCCAGTCCAGATGTTATATAACCTTTTCATTTTCTTTTGATGATACTTTTTGAATTCAGATCATTACTTGTAGAAATATATAAGCTCAAATATGAAGAAAGAATTAATGCAAGAAAGAAATGTGTTATGTGTGATTATATACAGCGTACATTGGGGAATGTAAGCAATTGAGAATAATTGTAACCATATGTATTCTATTCACTCATGATGAATATTATTTGTAGAAAGTCAGGTGTTAGTCTTTTGTATAATTTCCCATTGAGTGAAAAAGGCAGATAAGTGGTAGACCCATTTCTCAAAATGTAATGAAATGACAAGTTTAGAGTTTAAAGGTTGAAAGAAAATGCCTGCTATCTGGAACTAATGACTTGCTGCTCAAGAGGGACTGTTTGTATATTCTGGAAAATGTAGTTTTTACATTACAATAAATATCATTTGGAAGGTTATTATTCTTATAAAATGGGCTCATTTAAGCCCAGAAATTACTTTGGAAATCAGTAAAAGGACACTTGGGGAATATGCTGAAAGTATCTGGGAATTTCCTAAGGGGCATTTATGCTTCTGGATGTCTCAGAGACAGCATCGCTGAGTGTGGAACCTGCCTGCTGTGTGTGGGCAAAGAGGGAAAACCAAAAATGTGAAACAATAAATTGCTTCTCAGTGGAAAGGGAAGGAGGGAAGTAAACTGGAAACTAGAGTTGGATGCCTATAAACAATGCTAGCCCTAGGCAGGTTTCAAATCATCCAAAAATCATATAAAGTAGGTTGTATTGGGGAAGTCAGGAATCTGTCATTTGTATGATGGCAAGCCTTTGTTGAGTGGATAACTATTTTTGTCATTACTGGCAGTTTCTGTCACTCTTAAAATCAAAATCATGGATTTCTTCGCTATCATCTAAAATTGTTGGGTTTCTGTTTTTCATCTAAGTTTGTAAGAAGAGAAGTTGGTATGGGGGAGATGGGAGGGACACATGCTTGCACATTTTTGCTTAGAATTATATCTTTTTCTATAGTATACATAAACACACACGCAAACACACACATGTTTACAAAAAACTCTAGAATGGTTTATATTGAGTTTTTTAAGTCTCCAGAACCTCCATAATAATCCGGCTAAGGAAAATGTTACAGTTCTTTCTAGCAGCACCTCCGTGTATCTGTTCATTTGCCCAAGATGTTTTATAAGGAGACTCCCATTTTTTTTATACCAGGGCTTCTAGTACTACATCTTATTCTCCACTTATGCAGTTGTTCGAAATGTGATCTTTAAGTACTGAGTCTTTATGATTGAATTTTGACAACAATTTTGCTTCCTTCCAATATGCTCCTACCTACTTTATTTTTTGGTTTCAGGGATGCTTCAGTTCTGTCTCAAACTAACTGGGTATTCTTTCTCTCTCAAAGGTGTATTTCCTACAGTTTCGATACCATGGCCAATCCATCATTGCTATGTACTACATTGTTTAATTTTTATTACCTATCTCTATTGCCGAAGTAGTTCAGAGACTTGTATTTGCCATGCTTAGCAACTTTCCTGTCACTTTGCAGTCCTTGAAAGAAAATATGTGTTGAATAATTAGAAGAATAAGTGAATGACTAAATGAATGAGTGAATGTTTTTTTTTTTTGAATGAGTGAATTTTTGAAGGGAGCCACTTTTGTTTCTTCTTTTCTACTGAATTCTCCATGGATATCTCCTCTATACCAGGGAATCTCTTCATAAGAATTGCAGCAAATGGGAACCCTTTGTCCCACTTCTCTAATCCAACCTGAGAAAGGACCCACTGATAAAAGAGAGGTGAAAGGTATTCTTCCTATGCCTGCACTGTCATTCCTCTGAGTCTGCCATCAGACAAGAAGGTTCCATTGGCTTACCCATGTGCTTTGGGTTCTATGATTCCACCGTAATCACCGTAATCACAGTCATGTAATCTTACCTTCCAGGACTAATATAAAAGTCTAATAGCGGGCTTCCCTGGTGGCGCAGTGGTTGAGAGTCCGCCTGCCGATGCAGGGGACGCGGGTTCGTGCCCCGGTCCGGGAAGATCCCACATGCTGCAGTGCGGCTGGGCCCGGGAGCCATGGTCGCTGAGTCTGCGCGTCCGGAGCCTGTGCCCCGCAGCGGGAGAGGCCACAACAGTGAGAGGCCCGCGTACCGCAAAAAAAAAAAAAAAAAAAAAGTCTAATAGGGACAATTTAGAAGGACAATGACATTTTCTAATAGAGCAGCATAATACAAGAGCTCATAAACTTAAAATAAGATACTTTTACACATGTTGATTTGTATTTTTCTCATGACCCCCATTACTTTAAAGTTAAAAGGAGTCATATAAATAGCTACATGTCTGAATTACTTTTATCTGATTTTTTTCAAAGTATTTACTATATGTCCTAATTGTCTTGCCCTATGCCCATTAGCCATTGGCAATACTGATAGAGTTGCAGTGTCTAATTATGTCTCCTAAATGGGTATATGAATGAAGAGTAGAAATACTTTGAAATAGTGTTGAAGAATGCATTTTCAACATTTGTTTAGTTTGCTTTCCGGCTGTATTTTTAAGGATGCAAATACTATAGCATCACGAGTTTTAACGCCCTGTAGGCTCTTAAAGCCTGAGGCAGTTTTTACTAGTAATTGGGCAGTTTCAGCTTGAGCCAACCTGATTGTCCTAGCAAGTCCTTTGAAATGACGATGTAAGCAGAAACCACTCTGCACAGAACACCCCATTATAAATGGCAACGTTTTTATCCTATTGGCCACAGGTAAAAAGCTTAAGAATTTTAAAATAGAGTGTAGTCACAGCACTAACCATATATTTGAAATGCTGGCTGTTCTATAAATATTGATTTTCTTTCTTTGCAGAGGTAGATTTCTAACAGTGTATCAATTGACATGGTGATTAGATGCAGCTGTCCTTTCATAACCTCCGGTTGTTCTTTTTCCTTTTCTTAATGGACAGCTGTGCTGTTGTTTTGAGCACAAATTGAAGATAAAATGGTAAAGACTCCCCAAACATACCTTTAAAAGTATTTATATGTAACTGGGAAAACAGCTTATTTTCCTTGACATTATTGTAGTATTTTGATCTGTATTCCAAGTAAGCATTTAAAGAAGGATCCTTGAACTTACTTTGAAGGTTAACTCTCAATTGCTAACCTTTCAAAAATGCTTTCGAAAACTCAGCTCATCAAAGGTAGTCTTTGTTAATAGCATCTTCGGATCATTATTAAAGTTTAAAGACTTTATTCATTTCTATCTCTTGAAATTTGTACCTACAAAATATAAATGTTTTTCAACACGCTGATTTTTTTAAAGATACAATATTTAATAACCAGCCCTTTGCGTTTAGGGCCTAATTTCTTTTATGAGTCATAAAAATGTGGTTCCAGGCTGATTTCATAAGCCCAGGTTTTGATGTTTCCAGCAAAATGTGCAGCACATAGATATATATATTTTTAATATATATATTTTTAATAATCCAGGGATATCAGTTTTTGGTTGAGTTAACATGAATTCATCTGAAAAGAGTGTGGCATTTATGAAAGTAAAGTATGTTTGTACCTATGAATTTTGGATTTTTATTACTTAATAAATGCTTTTTTAACAGTATCAACCATGGTATCACTGAGCGAATATGATATTATGAGGAGGAAATTCTGAATCATTTTAATATGCTATATTGTAATAACACAATTCATATACCTGTGTGATTCCCTTGAAAAGCCAAATGTTGAAGTTAATGATGTAGTGGACAGACAACAGCTTTTCCTTGCTGTAGTCGATCACTGGTCATTTTTTTTTTATTAAAATAGTAATTTATTTATGAATGAAGAAATTAAGATCTACAGTAAGTCCCCTACATAGAAACAAGTTCTGTTCTGTTCATAAGTCTAATTTGTTCTTTTTTGTCCACACACACACACTGTATTTTATTTTTACAAGAGATAAATAAACTGACACCAAGCATTGTAAATGGATGACCAGAACAAAAGCAACAATGATTGCAATTACCAAACACGAAACACACTCACACTATGTCATAATATTGACATTCAGTCAGGTAATCCTCCACTGTAACAGCTCCTTTACTTTGCAGTGAAAATTGATTTGTATATTTTTTGCTTCTGAGTCCTTGTGGGATTTTTTTTTTTATTCAAACAGAAAGTCACAAAAATTATAATCATCCTCATCAGTTCACTCAGTCCCATGTCATTAATTTTTTTTCATCTTGATCTTTTGTTAGCACTTTTATGAATTCATCAGTTTTCCATTAGAGTTCTGAAAATGCTTATTCATTCAGTTCAGCAGTATAGTCAGTTACCAGAAACCTGTACTTGTCAGAGTCTTTTCCATGAATTCCTTGAAGATGAAACCCTTTTATAGGAACATTTTTGCAAAAGCATCAGAGTATACCCAGAACTGTCTGTAAATGTCAAAAGACTTAAAAATGACCATGGTTAAAGATTTGATGAAAGTTCATAATAATGCAATTGACAAGGAAATTTAGTTATTTCTGAGATATAAATTTTAAAGTAATAACTAGAATTATGACTTATAACATTGTACCAGAACATATAAATTTTTAGAAATTTCATGTAATGTCTGAAACATTTATATTAACATATTTCCATACAAATAACCCAAAGAAAGTTTAGTGTTAGTTTTTGTTTGTTTGTTTTTTTATACTGCACGTTCTTATTAGTCATCAATTTTATACACATCAGTGTATACATGTCAATCCCAGTCGCCCAATTCAGCACACCACCATCCCCACCCCACTGCAGTTTTCCCCCCCTTGGTGTCCATACGTTTGTTCTCTATATCTGTGTCTCAACTTCTGCCCTGCAAACAGGTTCATCTGTACCATTTTTCTAGGTTCCACATACGTGCGTTAATATACGATATTTGTTTTTCTCTTTCTGACTTACTTCACTCTGTATGACAGTCTCTAGGTCCATCCACATCTCAACAAATGACCCAATTTCGTTCCTTTTTATGGTTGAGTAATATTCCATTGTATATATGTACCACAACTTCTTTATCCATTCATCTGTCGATGGGCATTTAGGTTACTTCCATGACCTGGCTATTGTAAATAGTGCTGCAATGAACATTGGGGTGCATGTGTCTTTTTGAATTATGGTTTTCTCTGGGTATATGCCCAGTAGTGGGATTGCTGGGTCATATGGTAATTCTATTTTTAGTTTTTTAAGGAACCTCCAGACGGTTCTCCATAGTGGCTGTATCAATTTATATTCCCACCAGCAGTGCAAGAGGGTTCCCTTTTATCCACACCCTCTCCAGCATTTGTTGTTTGTAGATTTTCTGATGATGCCCATTCTAACTGATGTGAGGTGATACCTCATTGTAGTTTTGATTTGCATTTCTCTAATAATTAGTGATGTTGAGCAGCTTTTCATGTGCTTCTTGGCCATCTGTATGTCTTCTTTGGAGAAATGTCTATTTAGGTCTTCTGCCCATTTTTGGATTGGGTTGTTTGTTTCTTTAATATTGAGCTGCATGAGCTGTTTATATATTTTGGAGATTAATCCTTTGTCTGTTGATTCGTTTGCAAATATTTTTTCCCATTCTGAGGGTTGTCTTTTCGTCTTGTTTATGGTTTCATTTGCTGTGCAAAATCTTTGAAGTTTCATTAGATCCCATTTGTTTATTTTTGTTTTTATTTCCATTACTCTAGGAGATGGATCAAAAAATATCTTGCTGTGATTTATGTCAAAGAGTGTTCTTCCTGTGTTTTCCTCTAAGAGTTTCATACTTACATTTAGGTCTGTAATCCATTTTGAGTTTATTTTTGTGTATGGTGTTAAGGAGTGTTCTAATTTCATTCTTTTACATGTAGCTGTCCAGTTTTCCCAGCACCACTTATTGAAGAGACTGTCTTTTCTCCACTGTATGTCTTTGCCTCCTTTCTCATAGATTAGATGATCATAGCTGCATGGGTTTATCTCTGGGCTTGCTATCTTGTTCCATTGATCTATGTTTCTGTTTTTGTGCCAGTACCATATTGTCTTGATTACTGTAGTTTTGTAGTATAGTCTGAAGTCAGGAACTCTCATTCCTCCAGCTCTGTTTTTTTCCATCAAGACTGCTTTGGCTATTCGGGGTCTTTTGTGTCTCCATACAAATTTTAACATAATTTGTTCTAGTTCCTTAAAAATGCCACTGGTAATTTGATAGGGATTGCATTGAAAATGTAGATTGCTTTGTGGAGTATAGTCATTTTCACAATATTGATTCTTCCAATCCAGGAACATTGTATATCTCTCCATCTGTTCGTATCATCTTTACTTTCTTTCATCAGTGTCTTATAGTTTTCTGCATACAGGTCTTTTGTCTCCTTAGGTAGGCTTATTCCTAGGTATTTTACTCTTTTTGTTGCAATGGTAAATGGGAGTGTTTTCATAATTTCTCTTTCAGATTTTTCATCATTAGTGTATAGGAATGCAAGATATTTCTGTGCGTTAATTTTGTATCCGGCAACTTTACCAAATTTATTGATTAGCTCTAGTAGTTTTCTGGTGGCATTTTTAGGATTCTCTATGTATAGTATCATGTCATCTGCTAACAGTGACGGTTTTACTTTTTCTTTTCCAATTTGTATTCCTTTTATTTCTTTTACTTCTCTGACTGTTGTGGCTAGGACTTCCGAAACTATGTTGAATAAGAGTGGTGAGAGTGGACATCCTTGTCTCATTCCTGATCTTAGAGGAAATGCTTTCAGTTTTTCACCATTGAGAATGATGTTTGCTGTGGGTTTGTCATATATGGCCTTTATTATGTTGAGGTAGGTTCCCTCTATGCCCACGTTCTGGAGAGTTTTTATCATAAATGGGTGTTGCATTTTGTCAAAAGCTTTTTCTGCATCTATTCAAATGATCATATGGTTTTTATTCAGTTTGTTAATATGGTGTATCACATTGATTGATTTACGTGTATTGAAGAATCCTTGCATCCCTGGGATAAATCCCACTTGATCATGGTGTATGATCCTTTTAATTTGCTGTTGGATTCTGTTTGCTAGTATTTTGTTGAGGATTTTTGCATCTATATTCATCTGTGATATTGGTCTGTAGTTTTCTTTTTTTGTAGTATCTTTGTCTGATTTTTGGTATCAGGGTGATGGTGGCCACATAGAATGAGTTTGGGAGTGTTCCTTCATCTGCAGTTTTTGGAAGAGTTTGAGAAGGATGGGTGTTAGCTTTTCTCTAAATGTTTGATAGAGTTCACCTGTGAAGCCATCTGGTCCTGGACTTTTGTATGTTGGAAAATTTTTTGTTTTGTTTTGTTTTTGTTTTGTGGTACACAGGCCGCTCACTGCTGTGGCCTCTCCAGCTGCAGAGCACAGGCTCCAGATGTGCAGGCCCAGTGGCCATGGATCACAGGCCCAGCTGCTTCACAGCATGTGGGATCCTCCCGGACCGGGGCATGAACCTGTGTCCCCTGCATCGGCAGGCAGACTCTCAACCACTGCGCCACCAAGGAAGCCCTCTTGGAAGATTTTTAATCACTGTTTCAATTTGAGTGCTTGTGATTTGTCTGTTCATATTTTCTGTTTCTGTCTGCTTCAGTCTTGAAAGGTTATACCTTTCTAAGAATTTGTCCATTTCTTCCACATTCTCCATTTTATTGGCATAGAGTTGCTTGTAGTAGTCTCTTAGGATGCTTTGTATTTCTGCGATGTCTGTTGTAACTTTTCCTTTTTCATTTCTAATTTTATTGATTTTAGTCCTCTCCCTCTTTTTCTTGATGAGTCTGGCTAATGGTTTATCAATTTTGTTTATCTTCTCAAAGAACCACTTTTAGTTTTATTGATCTTTGCTATTGTTTTCTTTGTTTCTATTTCATTTATTTCTGCTCTGATCTTTATGATTTCTTTCCTTCTGCTAACTTTGGTTTTTGTTTGTTCTTCTTTCTCTAGTTCCTTTAGGTGTAAGGTTAGATTGTTTACTTGAGATTTTTCTTGTTTCTTGAGGTAGAATTGTATAGCTATAAACTTCCCTCTTAGAACTACTTTTGCTGCATCCCATAGGCTTTGGATCGTCGTGTTTTCATTGTCATTTGTCTCTCTGTATTTTTTGATTTCCTCTTTGATTTATTCAGTGATCTCTTGGTTGTTTAGTAACGTATTGTTTAGCCACCATGTTTTTGTGTTTTTTATGGTTTTTTCCCTGTAATTCATTTCTAATCTCATAGTGTTGTTGTCAGAAAAGATGCTTGCTGTGATTTCAATTTTCTTAAATTTACTGAGGCTTGATTTGTGACCCAAGATGTGATCTATCCTGAAGAATGTTCCATGCACACTTGAGAAGAAAGTGTAATCTGCTGTTTTTGGATGAAATGTCCTATAAATATCAACTAAATCTATCTGTTCTATTGTGTCATTTAAACCTTCTGTTTCCTTATTTATTTTAATTTTGGATGATCTGTCCATTGGTGTAAGTGAGGTGTTAAAGTCCCCCACTGTTATTGTGTTACTGTTGATTTCCTCTTTTATAGCTGTTAGCAGTTGCCTTATGTATTGAGGTGCTCCTATGTTGGGTGCATATATATTTATAATTGTTATGTCTTCTTCTTGGATTGATCCCTTGATCATTATGTAGTGTCCTTCCTTGTCTCTTGTAACATTTTTTATTTTAAAGTCTACTTTATCTGATATGAGTATTGCTACTCCAGCTTTGTTTTGATTTCGTTTTGCATGGATGGAATATCTTTTTCCATCCCCTCACTTTCAGTCTCTATGTGTCCCTAGGTCTGAAGTAGGTCTCTCATAGACAGCATATATATGGGTCCTGTTTTTGTATCCATTCATCAATCCTTTGTCTTTGGTTGGAGCATTTAATCCATTCACGTTTAAGATAATTATTGATATGTATGTTCCTATGACCATTTTCTTAATTGTTTTTGTAGGTCCTTTTCTTCTCTTGTGTTTCCCACTTAGAGAAGTTCCTTTAGCATTTGTTGTAGAGCTGGTTTGGTGGTGCTGAATTCTCTTAGGTTTTGCTTGTCTGTAAAGCCTTTGATTTCTCCATCGAATCTGAATGAGATCCTTGTCAGGTAGAGTAATCTTGGTTGTAAGTTCTTCCCTTTCATCACTTTAAGTATATCATGCCACTCCCTTCTGGCTTATAGATTTTCTGCTGAGAAATCAGCTGTTAACCTTATGGGAGTTCCCTTGTATGTTATTTTTCGTTTTTCCCTTGCTGCTTTCAATAATTTTTCTTTGTCTTTAATTTTTGCCAATTTGATTACTGTGTGTCTCGTCGTGTTTCTCCTGTATGGGACTCGCTGCACTTCTTGGACTTGAGTGGCTATTTCCTTTCCCATGTTAGGGAAGTTTTCGACTATAATCTCGTCAAATATTTTCTCTGGTCCTTTCTCTCTCTCTCCTCCTTCTGGGACCCCTGTAATGCGAATGTTCTTGCGTGTAATATTGTCCCAGAGGTCTCTTAGGCTGTCTTAATTTCTTTTCATTCTTTTTTCTTTTTTCTGTTCCACAGCAGTGAATTCCACCATCCTGTCTTCCAGGTCACTTATTCGTTCTTCTGCCTCAGTTATTCTGCTATTGATTCCTTCTAGTGTAGTTTTCATTTCAGTTATTGTATTGTTCATCTCTGGTTTTTTGTTCTTTAATTCTTCTAGGTCTTTGTTAAACATTTCTTGCATCTTCTCCATCTTTGCCTCCATTCTTTTTCCAAGGTCCTGGATCATCTTGGCTATCATTATTCTGAATTCTTTTTCTGGAAGGTTGCCTATCTCCACTTCATTTAGCTGTTTTTCTGGGGTTTTATCTTGTTCCTTCATCTGGTACATAGCCCTCTGCCTTGTCTATTGCGGCGAGCCGTTTCTGACCGGCAGAATAACGAGCCGCCACACGCAAGATTCTTCTCGTATCACACTTTATTGGAGCACAGCTTGGTTGAAGAAAGATGGAAGGAAGACCCCGCAATCCTATAGCAGTCTGCTTATATAGGGATTAAGAACATGTGTCGCTCTGTGATTGGCTTTCGCCGATGGTGCGATTTGTGAGCCAGCATCGGATAGGTCGCTACTTTAAAACCTCATTAGTATACTTAGCGCAAGCGCAGTGGCCACAGGAAGGATGACTCAGCTTATTTCAGCTTCCTGCTGCGTAGCAGTTAGCTGACCGCGCCCTACATCTCCCCCTTTTTTATTTACTAGAATCACCAAGCAGAATGTAGCCCGTACAAGTGTTCACCTCATGATGTGCTCACTGTTCGAGGGCAGCCTTCCGTTGGCATGTCTGAGACACCTTCCTGCGTGCAATGCCAACAAGGGCTGCAGGGTGCAAAGGCTGACTCAGAATAAGTCTTGATTCCCTATAGAGGTGCAATGGCAACAAGGCCTCTCTGTGCAGGGGCAATCAGGACAATGAATGACTCCCTATAGAGGTGCAATGGCAACAAGGCCTCTCTGTGCAAGGGCAATCATTTCGAATTATTCAGGGCGGAGAGCCAGGCTGCGGGAGAATCTCCTTCCAGAAATGCCTGAGTGAGCAGGACCCTATCTCGATGTGCCCTGATGCGCACACGACAAACCAACCAGAGACACAGCATAATCCCAAATACACAGCAGACTCCAAAGATTCCTACCCCCACCCACTCCCCAAAGAAGGAAAAGGCAGAAGAGAGCCAAGAGGCAAAATCTCCAAAGGCAACGGGCTCCAGCCCGGCAGCACTCAGTTGCACAATCTGAACAATCCTTTGTGGAATTCCAACTAATACAAAGACTTCGATTAAGAATCATCAGGAACATCCAGCTCAGCATCTTCTCCGAAGTTTTCTTCAACAATTCTCGTCAGTCTTTATGGCACCCAGATCGGATCTTGATCTGACGGTTCACTCCGTGTGTCGAGTTCTGAATCGGTCCTCCATGCAGGGCGCGAAGTTCCCGGGTTTCGGCACCACTTGCGGCGAGCCGTTTCTGACCGGCAGAATAACGAGCCGCCACACGCAAGATTCTTCTCGTATCACACTTTATTGGAGCACAGCTTGGTTGAAGAAAGATGGAAGGAAGACCCCGCAATCCTATAGCAGTCTGCTTATATAGGGATTAAGAACATGTGTCGCTCTGTGATTGGCTTTCGCCGATGGTGCGATTTGTGAGCCAGCATCGGATAGGTCGCTACTTTAAAACCTCATTAGTATACTTAGCGCAAGCGCAGTGGCCACAGGAAGGATGACTCAGCTTATTTCAGCTTCCTGCTGCGTAGCAGTTAGCTGACCGCGCCCTACAGTCTATCTTTCTGTGAATCTTTCTGCCTTGTCATCTTGTCTATCTTTCTGTGAATGTGGTTTTTGTTCCACAGGCTGCAGGATTGTAGTTCTTCTTGCTTCTGCTGTCTGCCGTCTACTGGTCAATTTTTATTGTTGGTATTGTTATTAGCATTGCATGGGTATTTCTTTGTATTTTTATAATAATGATACTACCTTGCTTCTGTCTGCATTTGATGAGAATTATTAAGTTCTTGATTTGCACTGTGCCAGGCAAAGGTATACAAACACGGAAAAGACGTTGCCTTTGCCTTTAAAGAGTGAACTGTCTACATCATCACAGTTAATTAGTTTAAGTGGAAAATAATATTAAGTCATAGTATGTGAGGAACACACAGACAGCAATTAAAGGGGATACTTATATGAACTTGCTTACACTTTCCTCGTTTCCTCCTTCTCACTCACAAACTTCAAAGTCAAATAAATACTCAAGTTCTTTCTATTCCACCTGCTAAGTTCTCTCAGATTTATCAATTATCTTCATTCTCACACTCGTCCTGCATCCTGATAACCTCCTAACTGTCCTGATGGCTCTCCCTGCGTCAAAGCTTGCCTTCCCTTCACTCACCCTTACAGTGCTGCTGGAGGACCTTCCTAAATTTTGATCTCTCATTTACCTAAGGACCTCTTAACACAAAGTCAGAAGTCTAGAACATGGCCAACAAGGCTCTATGTGATCTGGTACTTGTCCAGTTTACCAGTCTTTCACCCTATACTTTCAACCCTAGCAGTCCACATACCAACCATGTTGAACTATATTCAGATCCAAAGCTCAACACGCTCCCTCCTGCTTTTAGGTTTTTGCATATGTCTAAAACAGTATTTGATGAGCTAATGAATGCTGCTACATCTGCACAAAGTACCATCATCATCCATCTGCATTCATCATTCATGTATAAAGTTTGGTATAATTTCCCCCCAGGAAATCCAATGGCTCCCTGTACTTCCCCTGTTGTAGCATTTACGCATTTTTAAAGTATTTTTTCTCCTCTACTAAGCTATATGAATAAAGGATCTATCTCTCTCTCTCTTTTTTAATGTGTTTGTTTGGTTCCTTTTTTTTTTTTTTTGAGTCAGTCAAATATTTATTGAATGCCTATGATTTTTCTTTTTTTTTAAATTGGAGTAACAGTTGATTTACAATGTTGTGTTACCCTTTGCTGTACAGAACACTGAATCAGTTATATATATATATACACTCTTTTTTAGATTCTTTTCCCATATAGGTTATTACAGAATATTCAGTAGAGTTCCCTGTAGAGTAGTCCTTATTAGTTATCTATTTTATATTTAGTAGTGCATATATGTCTATCCCAGTCTCCCAATTTATCCCTCCCTCCTTTCTCACCTGGTTCCCATAAGATTGTTTTCTACATCTGTAACTCTATTTCTGTTTTGTAAATAAGTTCATTTGTACCATTTTTTTAGATTCCACATATAAGCAATATCATATGATATTCTTCTCTATCTGACTTCATTCAGTATGTCAATATCTAGGTCCATCCATGTTGCTGCAAATGGCATTATTTTGTTCTTTTTTATGGCTGAGTAATATGGTTCTGTTTTTAGATACAGTTCATTAAGCTCAAAATTTTTTTAATTTTATAACATATGTCCAGAGGCAAATAAAATGTGTTTCCATCACCGCCTCTGTCACCCTTCCTTCAAATCTTTTTCCTATGCATTTGCATAACTATACATACATATACAAACACATATATAAGTAAATAAGATCGTACAATGAGTACTATTTTGATTTCCATTCTTTTAATTTAATAATATGTTCTGAAGTATTTTATAATTCACAAAGGATTGTATCATTTGACATTGCGGCTAAATAATATTATACTATACAAAGTTATCAAAACGTATCTAATCAAACCAGTATCAACAAGTATTAGATTTCAGTTGTCTGCTATTATAAAAAATTACAGAAACATTCTTTTTTTTTTAACATCTTTATTGGAGTATAATTGCTTTACAATGATGTGTTAGTTTCTGCTTTATAAGAAAGTGAATCAGCTATAGATATACATATATCCCTATATCTCCTCCCTCTTGCGTCTCCCTCCCAGCGGCCCTATCCCACCCCTCTGGGTGGTCACAAAGCAAGGAGCTGATATCCCTGTGCTATGCAGCTGCTTCCCACTAGCCATCTGTTTTACATTTGGTAGTGTATATATGTCAGTGCTACTCTCTCACTTCATCCCAGCTTACCCTTCCCTCCTCCCCGTGTCCTCAAATCCATTCTCTATGACTGAGTCTTTATTCCTGTCCTGCCCCTAGGTTCTTCATAACAATTTTTTTCTTTTAGATTCCATATATATGTGTTAGCATGTGATATTTGTTTTTCTCTTTCTGACTTACTTCATTCTGTATGACAGACTCAAGTTTCATCTACCACACTACAAATAACTCAATTTTGTTTCTTTTTATGGCTGAGTAATATTCCATTGTATAAATGTGCCACACCTTCTTTATCCATTCCTCTCTCGATGGACTCTTAGGTTGCTTCCATGTCATGGCTACTGTAAATAGAGCTGCAATGAACATTGTGGTACATGACTCTTCTTGAATTATGGTTTTCTCAGAGTATATGCCCAGTAGTAGGGTTGCTGGGTCACATGGTAGTTCAATTTTTAGTTTTTTAAGGAACCTCCTTACTGTTCTCCATAGTGGCTGTATCAATTTACATTCCCACCAACAGTGCAAGAGGGTTCCCTTTTCTCCACACCCTCTCCAGCATTTATTCTTTGAAGATTTTTTAATGATGGCCATTCTGACTGGTGTGAGGTGATACCTCATTGTAGTTTTGATTTGCATTTCTCTAATGATTAGTGATGTTGAGCATCCTTTCATGTGTCTGTTGGCAATCTATATATCTTCTTTCGAGAAATGTCTATGTAGGTCTTCTGCCCTTTTTTGAATTGAGTTGTTTGTTTTTTTGATATTGAGCTGCATGAGCTGCTTGTAAATTTTGGAGATTAATCCTTTGTCAGTTGCTTCATTTGCAAATATTTTCTCCCATTCTCAGGGTTGTCTTTTCATCTTGTTTATGGTTTCCTTTGCTTTGAAAAGCTTTTAAATTTAAATAGGTCCCATTTCTTTTTTTTTTTTTTTCCGTACTCTCACTGTTGTGGCCTCTCCCATTGTGGAGCACAGGCTCCGGACATGCAGGCTCAGCGGCCATGGTTCACGGGCCCAGCCCCTCTGTGGCATGTGGGATCTTCCCAGACCAGGGCACGAACCCGTGTCCCCTGCATCGGCAGGCGGTCTCTCAAACACTGTGCCACCAGGGAAGCCCCTATTTCTTTATTTTTGTTTTTATTTCCATTTCTCTAGGTTGTGGGTCAAAAAATATTTTTCTGTGATTTAGGTCATAAAGTGTTCTGCCTATGTTTTCCTCTAATAGTTTTATAGTGTCTAGCCTTACATTTAGGTCTGTAATCCATTTTGAGTTTATTTTTGTGTATGGTGTTAGGGAGTGTTCTAATTTCATCCTTTTACATGTAGCTGTCCAGTTTTTCCAGCACCACTTATTGAAGAGGCTGTCCTTTCTCAATTGTATATTATTGCCTTCTTTATCAAAGTTAAGGTGACCATATTTGTGTGGGTTTATCTCTGGGCTTCCTATCCTGTTCCATTGATCTATATTTCTGTTTTTGTGCCAGTACCATACTGTCTTGATTATTATAGCTTTGTACTATAGTCTGAAGTCCAGAAGCCTAATTCCTCCACCTCCGTTTTTCTTTCTCCAGATTGCTTTAGGTATTTGGGGTCTTTTGTTTTTCCATACAAATTGTGAAATTTTTTGTTCTAGTTCTGTGAAAAATGCCAGTGGTAGTTTGATAGGGATTGCACTGAATCTGTAGATTGCTTTGGATAGTAGAGTCATTTTCACAATGTTGATTCTTCCAATTCAAGAACATGATATATGTCTCCACTTTTTTGTATCATCTTTAATTTCTTTCTTCACTGTCTTATAGTTTTCTGCATACAGGTCTTTTGTCTCTTTAGGTAGGTTTATTCCAAGGTATTTTATTCTTTTTGTTGCAATAGTAAATGGGAATGTTTCCTAATTTCTCTTTCAAATTTTTTATCATTAGTGTCTAGGAATGCAGAAGATTTCTGTGTATTCATTTTGTATCCTGCTACTTTACCAAATTCATTGATTAGCTCTAGTAGTTTTCTGGTAGCATCTTTAGGATTCTCTATGTATAGTATCATGTCATCTGCAAACAGTGACAGCTTTACTTCTTCTTTTCCATTTTGGATTCTTTTTATTTCTTTTTATCCTCTGTTTGCTGTGGCTAAAACTTCCAAAACTATGTTGAATAATAGTCGTGAGAGTGGACAACCTTGTATGTTCCTGATCTTAGCGGAAATGGTTTCAGTTTTTCACCACTGAGGACAGTGTTGGCTGTGGGTTTGTCATACATGGCCTTTATTACGTTGAGGTAAGTTCCCTCTGTGCCTACTTTCTGATAGGTTTTTATCATAAATGCGTGTTGAATTTTGTCAAAAGCTTTTTCTGCATCTATTCAAATGATCATATGGTTTTTCTCCTTCAGTTTGTTAATATGGTGTATCACATTGTTTGACTTGCGTATATTGAAGAATGCTTTCATTCCTGGGATAAACCCCACTTACTTGTGGTGTATGACCCTTTTAATGTGCTGTTGGATTCTGTTTGCTAGTATTTTGTTGAGGATTTTTGCATCTATGTTCATCAGTGATATTGGCCTGTAGTTTTCTTTCTTTGTGATATCTTTGTCTGGTTTTGGTATCAGGGTGATAGTGGCCTCGTAGAATGAGTTTGGGAGTGTTCCTCCCTCTGCTATATTTTGGAAGAGTTTGAGAAGGGTAGGTGTTAGCTCTTCTCTAAATGTTTGATAGAATTTGCCTGTAAAGCCATCTGGTCCTGGGCTTTGTTTGTTTGAATATTTTTAATCACTGTCTCAATTTCAGTGCTTGTGATTGGTCTGTTTATATTTTCTATTTCTTCTTGGTTTAGCCTCAGAAGTTTGTGCTTTTATAAGAATTTGTTCATTTCTTCCAGGTTGTCCATTTTATTGGCATAGAGTTGCTACTAGTAATGTCCCATGATCCTTTGTATTTCTGCAGTGTCAGGTGTTACTTCTTCTTTTTCGTTTCTAATTCTGTTGGTTTTAGTCTTCTCCCTTTTTTTTCTTGATGAGTCTGGCTCACGGTTTATCCATTTTGTTTATCTTCTCAAAGAAGCAGCCTTTAGTTTCATTGATCTTTGCTATTGTTTCCTTCATTTCGTTTTCATTTATTTCTGATCTGATCTTCGTGATTTCTTTTCTTCTGCTAACTTTGGGGTTTCTGTTGTTCTTCTTCTTCTTTCTCTAATTGCTTTAGGTGTAAGTTTAGGTTGTTTATTTGAGATGTTTCTTGTTTCTTGAAGTAGGATTGTATTGCTATAAAATTCCCTCTTAGGACTGCTTTTGCTGCATCACATATGTTTTGGATCATTGTGTTTTCATTGTCATTTGTTTCTAGGTATATTTTGATTTCTCTTTGGTTTCTTCAGTGATCTCTTGCTTTTTAAGTAGTGTATTGTTTAGAGTCCATGTGTTTGTATTTTTTACAGATTTTTTCCTGTAATTTATATCTAGTCTAATAGCGTTGTGGTCGGAAAGGATACTTCATACAATTTGAATTTTCTTAAATTTACCAAGGCTTGATTTGTGACCCAAGATATGACCTATCCTGGAGAATATTCCATGGGCACTTGAGAAGAAAGTGTATTCTGTTGTTTTTGGATGGAAAGCCCTATAAATACCAATTAAGTCCATCTTGTTTAGTGTATCATTTAAAGCTTGTGCTTCCTTATTTATTTTCATTTTGGATGATTTGTCCATTGGTGAAAGTGGGGTGTTAAAGTCCCCTATTATGATTGTGTTACTGTCGACTTCCCCTTTTACAACTGTTAGCCTTTGCCTTATGTATTGAGGTACTCCTATGTTGGGTGCATAAATATTTACAATTGTTATATCTTCTTCTTGGATGGATCCCTTGATCATTATATAGTGTCCTTCTTTGTCTCTTGTAATAGTCTTTATTTTAAAGTCTATTTTGTCTGATGTGAGAATTGCTACTCCAGCTTTCTTTTGATTTCCATTTGCATGGAATTTCTTTTTCCATCCCCCACTTTGAGTCTGTATGTGTCTCTAGGTCTGAAGTCGGTCTCTTGTAGACAGCATATATATGGGTCTTGTTTTCGTATCCATTCAGTCAGTCTATGTCTTTTGGTTGGAGCATTTAATCCATTTACAATTAAGGTAGTTATCGATATGTATGTTCCTATTACCATTTTCTTAATTGTTTTGGGTTTGTTATTGTAGGTCTTTTCCTTCTCTTGTGTTTCCTGCCTAGAAAAGTTCCTTTAGCATTTCTGGTAAAGCTGGTTTGGTTTTGTGAATTCTCTTATCTTCTGCTTGTCTGTAAAGGTTTTGATTTCTCTGTTGAATCTGAATGAGATCCTTGCTGGGTAGAGTAATCTTGGTTGCAGGTTGTTCTCCTTCATCACTTTAAATATGTCCTGCTACTCCCTTCTACCTTGTAGGGTTTCTGCTGAAAGATCAGCTTTAACCTTATGGGGATTCCCTTGTATATTATTTGTTGTTTTTCCCTTGCTGCTTTTAATATTTTTTCTTTGTATTTAATTTTTGATAGTTTGATTAATATGTGTCTTGGCGTGTTTCTCCTTGGATTTATCCTATATGGGACTCTCAGTTCTTCCTGGACTTGATTAACTATTTCCTTTCCCATATTAGGGAAATTTTCAATATCATCTCTTCAAATTTTTTCTCAGACCCTTTCTTTTCTCTTCGTCTTCTGGGACCCCTATAATTCAAATGTTGATGCATTTAATGTTGTCTCAGAGGTCCCTGACACTGTCCTCAATTCTTTTCATTCTTTTTTCTTTATTCTGCTCTTCTGTAGTTATTTCCACTGGTTTATCTTCCAGGTCACTTATTCGTTCTTCTGGCTCAGTTATTCTGCTATTGAGTCCTTCTAGAGAATTTTTAATTTTATTTATTGTGTTGTTCATCACTGTTTGTTTGGTCTTTAGTTCTTCTAGGTCCTTGTTAAATGTTTCTTATATTTTCTCCATTCTATTTCCAAGATTTTGGATCATCTTTACTCTCATTACTCTGAATTCTTTTTCAGGTAGACTGCCTTTTTCCTCTTCATTTGTTTGGTCTGGTGGGTTTTTACCTTGCTCCTTCATCTGCTGCGTATTTCTCTGTCTTCTCATTGTAACTTACTGTGTTTGGGGTCTCCTTTTCGCAGACTGCAGGTTCGTAGTTCCCACTGTTTTTGGTGTCTGCCCCCAGTGGCTAAGGCTGTTTCAGTGGGTTGTGTAGGCTTCCTGGTGGAGGGGTCTGGTGCCTGTGTTCTGGTGGTTGAGGCTGGGTCTTGTCTTTCTGGTGGGCAGGACCACATCCAGTGGTGTGTTTTGGGGGTCTGTGACCTTATTATGATTTTAGGCAGCCTCTCTGTTAATGGGTGGGGTTGTGTTCCTGTCTTGCTAGTTGTTTGGCATAGGATGTCCAGCACTGTAGTTTGCCAGTCGTTGAGTGGAGCTGGGTGTTAGCATTGAGATGGAGATCTCTGGGAGAGCTTTTGCTGTTTAATATTACATGGAGCTGGGAGTTCTCTGGTGGACCAATGTCCTGAAGTTGGCTCTCCCACCTCAGAGGCACAGGCCTGACACCTGGCCAGAGCACCAAGACCCTGTCAGCCACACGGCTTAACTTGGTATGAGGGATGCTTGCCAGTGAATTAAGGTGCCAAAAAGACACCTTAAATACCTCAATCTTATACTTTAAGTTTTGAATAACTCTGGCAGATAGAAATCCAGACTTTAATGAGAAACAGCACACACCTTATGTTACATGCACTTTGCTCTGCTTTGATTTCTTTACCCTCGAGTAGCACACAGTCCACAAAAGTATTGCGTGCGGTGCCAACTCTCTGTGTTCAAGGACCAGAAACATTCTTGAAGCAACATTTTTGTGAACTTAAGAGATTAATTCTGAGAAAGTAATAGCATTAAGAAACAGAGCTCTAGCAGAAATATAGATCAGTGGAACAGAATAGAAAGCCTATAGATAAACCCACACACCTTTGGTCACCCAACCTATGACAAAGCAGGCCAGAATATACAATGGAGTAGACCAGAATATACAGTGGAGCAAAGACTACCTCTTCAGTAAGTGGTGCTGGGAAAACTGGACAGCTACATGGAAAAGAATGAAATTAGAACATTTTCTCACACCATATACAAAAATAAACTCAAAATTGATTAAAGACCTAAATCAAAGGCCAGACACTATAAAACTCTTAGAGGAAAACAGGCAGAACACGCTTCGACATCAATCTCAGCAAGATCCTTTTTGACCCACCTCCTAGAGTAATGAGAATAAAAACAAAAATAAACAAATGGGACCTAACTAAACTTAAAGGCTTTTGCATAGCAAAGGAAACCATAAACAATATGAAAAGACAGCCCTCAGAATTGGAGAAAATATTTGCAAGCAAAGGAACTGACAAAGGATTACTCTCCAAAATATACAAACAGCTCATCAATATCTAAAAAACAAACAACCCAATCAAAAAATGGGTGGAAGACCTAAATAGACATATCTCCAAAGAAGACATACAGATGGCCAACAAACACATGAAAAAATGCTCAACATCACTAATTATTAGAGAAATGCAAATCAAAACTTCAGTGAGATATCACCTCACACCGGGCAGAAAATGGTCATCATCACAAAATCTACAAACGATAAATGCTGGAGAGGGTGTGGAGAAAAGGGAACCCTTTTGCACTGTTGGTGGGAATGTAAACTGGTACAACCGTTATGGAGAACAGTATGGCGGTTCCTTAAAAAACTAAAAATAGAACTACCATGTGACCCAACAATCCCAATACTGGGCATATACCCAGAGAAAACCATAATTCAAAAAGACACATTCACCCCAGTGTTCATTGCAGCACTATTTACAATAGCCAGGACATGGAGGCAACCTAAATGTCCATCAACAGAGGAAAGGATACAGAAGAAGTGGTACATATATACAATAGAGTATTACTCAGCCATAAAAAGGAACGAAATTGGGTCATTTGTACAAAGATGGATGGACATAAAGATTGTCATACAGAGTGAAGTAAGTCAGAAAGAGAAAAACAAATATCATATATTAACACATGTGTGTGGAATCTGAAAATATTGGTGTAGATGATCTTATCTACAAAAAAATAGAGATATGTAGAGAACAAACATTTGGATACCAAGGGGGAAGGGGGAGTGGGATGAATTGGGAGATTGGGATTGACATATATACACTATTGATACTATATATAAAGTAGATAACTAATGAGAACCTACTGTATAGCTCAGGTGCTCTGTGGTGACCTAAATGGGAAGGAAATCCAGAAAAGAGGGGATATATGTATACGTATAACTGGTTCACTTTGCTGTACAGTAGAAACTAACACAACTTTGTAGAGCAACCATACTCCAATAAAAATTTTAAAAAAAAAGAAGAAAGAAAGCTGTGGTGGCAGACTGCCTGGATTAGTTTAAATCTTTGTTCCATATAACCCCTCTATATTTACTAAACCTCTCAGTACTTAGTTTCCTTACTGTCAAATGGAAATATTATAATAGGGCTTTCCACATAGAGTTTTTTGAGACTTAATTGAAAAAAGATACATAAAGCACTTAGAACAACACCTGGCAAATATTAAACATTCAATTAGTGTTAGATATTTCTGTAGTTATTGACCAGATAGATTCATAGAAGTAGATTTATTGGATCAATGGATATGTACATTTATATTTTGGTAGACATTTTCAAAACTTCCATCCCAAAAGACTGCAACAGTGCTTGAGCACTTACGCTATACTATTAATATTCCAGATTCTCAATCCTTATTTTTGCAAATATATTTGTGTGTGTACATATATGCATGCATTCATTTATATTTGCATATATTTACATGTATATACAGTTTCTCTTCTCACACTGCTGCTAGAAATGAACGTCTTTCACCACTTTTTTTATTTGGATTTCTTCTTTTCATTCATATCCTTTGTTCATTTTACTCTTGGATCTCTTTTGTTCTTTTATATATTCATAGATTTTTATGTATTCTGGGAATTCACCTTTTGTTTGTTACATACATTTCAAGGGTTTTCTACCAGACTATTACACATATTGTAACTCAACTGATATAAAAAAAGATATTTTAAAAAGTAGTTTGTTTATGTAAAATCTGTTTATCTTAGCCTTTATGGCATTTGGAATTATTTGTTTTTGTAAAAACAGTTTCCCCCAAGCCTAGTACATTTTATGTGCCCCGGAAGTACTTGTTGAATGATTTAGGTTTTATTGAGTAAAATGCATGCTTTTTTTTTTTAAGTGGTCAGTGAGCTCTCTGGGCAATAAGCATGAGCAGAATGCCAGAATCAGATAACACTCCTTATACAAAATATTGTTATCTTTATCCATGGAACATAAATAAAAGTATCAGCCATAAAAGTTATGATTTTAAATAAATCTATTAATATGATTATATCAATTCCCATTACAGTTATTCTTTCCAAGTGTCTTGAATTGTATTCATGGTTCATAAAATTAATAAACAGATGGTATAAACAATATTTATTGAATCTTACAAAAATATTGAATTGAACAGTAAGAATGGATCATTGTATTGTCAAAGTCTTTGATTAGCAATTCAACAACTATTTCTGATAATTAACCCCTTATATAATGTTGCTATTATCAAATCTGGGCAAGTTCAAAGTATTTCTAGAGTGAATAAATATAACCTAAGTTCTAGTATAGATCTGTTCACAGAATAATCAGTACCTTCTAGGGTTTAGATACCAAAATCATTTATACATTTAGTTTTTGCACCCCCCTCAAACAAAGTGTGTATAGCCCTAGTCTAATCAGTGTGTGTGTATATGTGTGTATGCAACCAGTGTGGTACTCTGAAGTTTCCAATTTGTAAATTCTACCCCAGTCGGATCGGATGGATCATGATTAATTTTCATTTCCTTAAGGCTTGTTCAACTAGTCAAAGTAGAAAATGTCAATGTTTTTTAAATTAGTACAAATGATCAAGAACACTTCTGTAAGATTCATGGGTTTTTACTGTCAGGAGTTGGCTGAGAGTTTTTGTTTTATGTAAGAGCATTAAATATGAATCAAACATGACTCAGGTGCATACAGAGGTTTTATCATACCTATTTCCATCTTGTCGTCTTCAGAGTGCCCTAACTTCATTATTTAATTTTAGAATAGCTAAAATTGACCAGCTTAAAAATTATATAGTCAGTACATTGCATTTCAATCCTAATTCTTAACTGGATTAAGTGGATCACTCAATACTCAGCAGTGGTCATTACATAAATTTACTGGTAGTCAGGTAGTTACACATTGCAGATTTCAGATTTCTAATACTAGCAGTTTAAGTCCCCCTCATAAGGTGTTCTGGTGGACCATCTTTGCCTAATTTCTATGTTATCATCATCCTTTAGCTATTTTAAAATAAAATAGTAAAATATTAGTTTAATTCTGGAATTACTTAGTTACATCAACTCATGAAAGTGAGCAGTGTCAAGGATAACTTTTAGAGAATTAGGAAACACAATCTTTTCTAGATCCAGTAATGATATATCAGGTAGTTTAAACTTTTCAGATGTGCTAAGTTGAGGCTCTTTAAATAGTACCCTGAAAAAATAAGCCAAAGCCAAAAGAAATAAATAAATAACCTACCCACATACTTGCTTACCAGACATTCAACTCTAATGAAAGACTACCTCAGCATCCTAATAATCTTCAATCCATTGCCCTTGGGAGTAGCTCTTCTTTAGCATAATAACACAGATTCTCTAGAAAATAAAAATTTTATTTTTCGTAGTTGTCTTTATCTAGTGGGGTTATGAGTTGAAGAGAGCTTTGCATCAAGTCCTTGGTAGGAAGGAATGCTGAACAATGGATATAGACCAGGATGAAAAGGTGCATTAGGGAGAAAAGGGGAGGGCTTTGCAAAGGGAAGGGGAGACAGTTTCTGAAAAGGTAGGATGCCTGTTTAACAAATAGGCTTTCTGCATAATTTTGTCAGAAGCAGCAGTAATATGGAGTAGTTACGGTTGATGTGGATTGTCAATGCCTAAGAGCAGGTGGCTGCCGTATTGATAACTGCCTGGCTCTGAGTTGATGGAAAGCTCTACTTTAGCATCTATTTGGCTCTCTTTTATTTCACTGGGCTTTCCCGTGTTTAGAATCACTGTATTTTATTAACAAAGAAGTGAACAGGAAGGAAAGCAGTGAGGTACGGGCTTCTTGGCAGGCTTCCAAGTGCATGTACCATAGGGATGTTGTCCAGAAATGTTTGTGTCACATGCCACAATGTGCACGCAGAAGTCTTTTTCCTCGTGACTGTCAGTAAAGAGCAGTAGAGGAGGTTGGTGGCTATGTGGTAAAAACTACAAATGCATGGTCTAACACAAACCAAACCATAAAAGCTTTATTTTATTTGTAAATATACTAATGCTCCCCATGACGAACCTTCTCCACATTCAGTCTCCACAGCTTTCTTAATTATCTTACAGCGGCCAGTCTAGCCTGTCCTAGGCATAGAACAGAGAGATTCAAGAAGGCTCTTCTTTTCTTCTGCTTTCAGATGCCATCTCATTCTGGTACTGAAAGCCAGATCTCTCTTTGCACAAACCTAGGTCATCCAAGATTTTAAATTTGATTGCTAACCTCATCCCAGATTAGATTCCTGGGGACATTAACACTGAAAGGATGTTTTTTACCTGTAGAAGCTTTTCCAGTAAGAGTTACTTGATGTTTTGGTTTCCCATTTTCTTCTGGTATTTATTGGCTTCACTTGGGAAAAGCCTCAAATCTAGGTGGGAAAGACAGTAAGTAGAAAACCAGCTCAGGGAAAATGTATTAACTACTAGCATCATAGATCTGTTTTGCTTAAGAGTTGTCCAGGTAAATGGAAGATGAGAGGGGATGCCAGGATCTAGCATAAGTGATTATAGGCCAGGGAGGAGTAGAGATGGAAGAGGAGAAAGAGACCCTAGGGTTGTAACCCAGGAGTCAGCTTGGCTACATCATGATGAAGGGCACTACGTCTGGATGAAGAAAGAGTTGGAACAATAGTAGCTGTCTTTTACAGGTGGAGCTTTGGTGGTGTTTTCCATTATCAGCCTTTCTTCCTTTCTCCTAATCCATGATCCTTGCCAAGTGACCCCTATTTTTCCATACCTTCTTCCAACTGCTTTTATTCTACCCTCTTTTTAAACTCCTTAGTTAGTTGAATGTAATCAATAACTGCTATTTCTTCTCATCCTCTTGTCTTCTCTGCAAATTAAAACATTAATAGAGAAAATATTTCAACTTTTTTGATCAAACATGTATTAATACAGAAGCAAAGTCATAATCCAGAATTAGCTATGTAACCTTGGACAGATATGTAATCTCTTTATGCCTCAGTTTCTGCATCTATGAAGTGGGAATTTTATAATATTTATCTCACAGAATCTCTTTTGATATTTTGAGATTCTCGTTGATCTCACATATTCCATTTTTGTGAGCAATAATGAGATAAATTACGTAAAGATATTGGAACTGTATCTGAAGCATACTAAAGACTTAATAAATTATAGATAATAATAAATATCTGAAGAAATAATAAAAGAAAGCACTGGCCAAGGGTCAAGTATTTTATACATAAATATGTGTGTATTCTATTATTTTTGGAAAAGTTATTTAAAATATTGTTGATAAATAACATATATGTGGCAAAATATTTGTATAATAAAATGACATCTTCTTTGATATAAGAATACACTGCTGGCTTACTTTAAGGCAATGTTTGTCAACTTGGGGCAGAGATCACAAACTGCTTTGAAAATCTGTGAAGTATATAATAAACTATTCCCAGTCAGATACATAAATACACAACCTTATTCATACAGATTTGGAATTCATGGAAGCCTTCATTCCTATTTATGGAATTTGAAGGTACCTAGAGCCCAGGACCCTGGGTCTAGGACTCTAGCTTTAAAGGCAAGAAGGTAAATTAGAAATCTTCTATTTGAATTTAAGATCTAAACATGTAGATTTTTAAAATTATTTTGGGAAAGTGACAATCTCTGGGGTATTGAATATTTTCTTTAAACTAGCAGCTGAAAATGATGATCTCTAACTTTATTTCTAACTTTCTATATTCTTATGAAACAACTAGCTTCTCCACTCCTTTTGAAAGACGAGACCATTTTCAGCCACCTGATTATGTTGATATAAAGGGGATGATTCAGCAGTACTCACTAAGGAGGTATGCCTTCCTCCAACTCAGGTCTTTTAAACTGGGACAAGGCACAGGGCGCAAGAGCCAGAAACAGAGAGGATCAAAGCCTTGCTCTCAGAGACTAGGAAAACAATTAAATAGGAATATATCTGGATGTTGTGGCAGCCTTAGTTTGAAAGGCTCTGACTCAGGGTAGAAAGCAGTTTCAGAAGTTATAATACCATTTTGTTTATCTTTGTCTTTTAGTCCTTCATAATTTTATCCTTGATACCTAGACTTTAAAATTGGTGGTAGTCAGGTATTATTATTAGTTAGTGTTGATTCTTGTTTTCTATTACTGCATAGCAAATTATCCCAAAACTTAGTGGCTTAAAACAGAAGATTTCATTATATCTCATGATTCTGTGGGTCAGGAATTGAGGCAGGGCTCAGCACAGTGGTTCCTCTGCTCCATATGGCATTGACTGAAGTTACTCAGTGGTATTCAGCCAGCACGTGGGATGGTCTGGAGAGTCCACAGTGGCTCCTGTTGCATATCTGGCCCCTTGCTATGATGGCTGAAAGGCTGGACTGAGGGAGGCTGGTCAGCTGAAGTGCTTATCAGCAGCCTTTCCAGCATAATGCTCTCAAGGTACTCAGCTAACTGTCAAGGAAGCTGTCTTCCCCCAGAGTAAATGTTTCAAGGGGCCTGGGCAGAGCCGCAAGTATTATAACTGAGAGCCTTGAGAATCCTTCAGCTACATTCTATTAGTTTAGCAAGTCATTAAGGCAGACAGAATCAAGGAGAGAGATTTTAGACCCTACTTCTGTCTCAAAGGAAGGAGTAACAAAGTATCTGCGACCATCTTTCATCTATCACAGATTTTCCCCCTAAACTTTGGGTAAAGAGGATTTAGTTAATCATACTTTTTGGTTCATGGCTATGGCTTGCTTTCTTCTTTTCTTTCTTGCCCTTCCTCTCTTCCTCCTTTCTTCTTCCTCCTTCTCCTCTCCCTCCTCCTCCCTCTCCTCTTTCTTTCTTTCTTCTCTTTCTCTTTCCTTCCTTCTTTTTTAATTTCCTTTATCCCTCATTATAGATAACATTATAATTTGTTTAATATGTATATTTTGTTTGAACGATTTATTGAAAACTGTGTATTGTTAGGGGTTAATTTATTTTTAATTAGTATAAATGGCATTGAGTTATATATGTCATTTTTTCTTTTCTTTGTAACATAAACATTGTGATTTTAACACCCATTCCAGGGTTTTAAGCACACATCTATGTGCTGCAAAGCACTCAGTGGTGAGAATCCACTGCATTTTAACTATTCACTTTCTTAATGATGATTACTCAAACTGGCTCCAATTCCCTGCCACCCTTAACATTATTTTCTTCAACAAATAGTATCAAATATTAACTGTGTGACAGACACTGTTCTAAGTAGTAGCAACATACATGTTTTTATCAACTTATATAAGAATGGGAAAGGGGATTTATGCTCTGGAGCAAAATTTGTGAGTCATAGAATTTCATTGGATGTTTTTCAGAATCCCAGTAAGTATCTTATTCCAGGTTCCTATTAACTGTCCATGTTTTTTTCATTAAGCAGGATTCATTTTTTAAAATAATTTTTAAATGTTTATTCTATTTTGAATACATAATGTATTCAAAGAGTTCAAAAATAAAAATAATATAACGAGGTCAATACGGAGAAATCTTGATCCAAGCCCATTTGCACCTATCCCATTCCTCTTCCATTCTTTGTCTTAATTTCTTCTGCATCATTCCAATGAGAAATCCTTGATTTTGATGTAATCAGATTCGTTGGTTTTTTTTTCCTGCCTTTTGTTTTATGCTCTTGAAGACTATTTTTTTTTTTTTTTTTGCGATACGCGGGCCTCTCACTGTTGTGGCCTCTCCCGTTGCGGAGCACAGGCTCCAGACGCGCAGGCTCAGCGGCCATGGCTCACGGGCCCAGCCGCTCCGCGGCATGTGGGATCTTCCCGGACCGGGGCATGAACCTGTGTCCCCTACATCGGCAGGTGGACTCTCAACTGCTGCGCCACCAGGGAAACCCCTCTTGAAGACTTTTTAGAAAACATTTTATAGTGTTTTTTATTCTTTCCTTTAACATTTCAGTTCTTTATCGTCTTATTAGTATGAGATATTGTATTGTCTTAAATATTCTCAATTATGTCTTGTTCTTACTAACTTTAAAATCATGTGCAAAGGGTACAATTTTACTTTACTAATTTTTTAATACATAGAATCTGATCTTTTTCCTCTGAAGGTTATTGAGCAGCACAATGCATGAAGATTTCTGTTTTTATATTGTGCTATATTTAAATGACACTTTTTGAGAAGCTTTTGCAAATGACTTGGCAAATGCTACATCAGCATCTTTTTTGCAGCTCTGATCTGTGGAGATAAGGCGGATTGATTTGCCTCAGGAGCCCATGGTCTTCCTGAAGGGAAAGAACCAATCCTCTTTCAAGTTCCACAATTAGGGGGTTAAACTAGGGTGGCCACAAGAAAGCAACTAAATTGCAATGAAGGTATGGAGGACCAGTGGGCCTTTTCTGACCCTGAATCAGAAAATGTGGGAGTGGGCACAGTGGCTCTGGTGCACAGAGCAAAGATGAGGCTGCCAGTTGTAACTGAGAGCTCCTGGGGCTGGCTGCTTCCGGCAGTTGTGTGGTCATCCTTGACTGGCAAGTGGGACTAGTAGGTGGAAATATTTCAGCCCCACCACAGCACCCTGGACACCGTCTCCAGAAGTAGTAGGCGGTTTCCAATGAAGAGACTCGACCTTATTTATGAGATGCTTCACCCTGTTAAAAAGTGTTTGCCTCCTTTTCACTTCTGTCTCTTTATGGGAGACCCGGCTAGCATTCCTCCCTCAGTCTTGAACCTGCTGGCACTGGTCCACTGTAGTTGGAATCTCCACCACCTCATCTCTGTGAGGTCATATCCTGGGGCATCTTAGCACCAAGTAGAAGTGGCTGGTTGAGGAAATCAAAAGTGCTTCCCAGTAGAGAGCCTGGCCACTTTGAATAGGAACATCCTCATCCCTGAGCCTAAGCTTGAGAAAGGAGTCAGATCAGCTTCCCAGGAGAGCAAAGTACCACCTCAGGGCTCATAGCCATCCCAGAACAGAAAGCTTTCCTCCTGCCCCCAGTGTGAGACACAGTTATTCAAGGCAGCTTTAAGTACCAGTCTGTGGTACTTTATTATAGCAGCCGGAACTAACTAAGACACCACTGTAATAGAACCTGCATTTTAACAAGATCTCTGGTGATTCTTGTTCATGTTCAAGTTTGAGAGAACTTTAAGCCCTCATTTTTATCCTCTTTGGTTGGCTCTCTTGTTTTCCTCTGGCCCCTGTAACAGATGCACAGGTTTTTATTCAACATGGAGTCCTTTAATTCTAAGATCAAAGCACTAAGCTTTATAATATGATTTCTCCATATGCAAAGGGATTCCAGTCCCCCTCCTCCCAAAATAAGACTCCATGTAAAATTTGAATGTCAGATCAACAACAAATAATATTTTAATGTTCTGAGTAATACTTGATACTTGGGTCATATGTATACCAAGAAATTAATTGCTGATAATATGAAATGCAAATTTAACTGGACATCCTGTATTTTTATTTTCTACATCTAGCAACTCTACCTATAGACCAAAACTCCCCATTGTAGAACTAGTCATTTCTGTCAGCATCAATATGAATATTTGCTAAAACAGTTGTATCTTTTTATATAACAGTTTTTCAGTTCCTGGCAGACAGAAATTGAAATCCTGGTCTCTGCCCTCTACTCAGCCAGCATCTGTATGCCTTTGTATACCTACAAAAGATGTCATTGAACAGAGCCTTATTATCTTAAACAGGAACTGGCCCTGAGATACAAAACACCCTACTTTCTAACATTTGTCAGAAGAAAGGACTTAAAATTAACTATGAAAAGCCAAAAAATCATGCTTTGAAAATATTCTCCAACATAAAATACCGGTAGCAACTAACTCTCTGCAGTAGATTAAACCTTTCAGGTGCCAAGGGTACATTTCACAGCTAAATCATTCTGGCATGCCCATCAGGAGTCCCTCTTGCTTTAAATGTGATACTATCTCTGCTGGATCACTACTAAAGGTTCCTCTAGTCTTGGAGGATAACTGGTAACACCTGCTTTGAGTGGGTTTTTTTTTTTTTTTTTTGCCGTTCACGGGCCTCTCACCGCCGTGGCCTCTCCAGCTGCGGAGCACAGGCTCCGGACGCGCAGGCTCAGCGGCCATGTTTCACGGGCCCAGCCGCTCCGCGGCGTGTGGGATCTTCCCGGACCGGGGCACAAACCCCGCGTCCCCCCCATCAGCAGGCGGACTCTCAACTGCTGCGCCACCAGGGAAGCCCTTGAGTGGGTTTTTTAAGGTCAGAATTGTCTCTGCTATAATCTGTGCTGGTAATTTGCAGTTGAATACAGGATTGATGCTGGGGGGTAACTAAGACGCTTTCCTGAAGAAATCTTTTATTGGTTGTCCTTGGGCCCAACTCTGTATGGAGATGAAGTGCACTTTTATTTGAATGAAAGTACTGGATGAGAGCACTCTAATTTCAATAATGTAAAGTCTGTCCCTGCTCGCTAGGTTTCCAGAACTTAGATAAATGACCTTAATCAGCAATATTATCACTGCAATTTAAACTCTGACTACAGGAGTATTATTGATGTATAATTTGTAGTTTCTACCAAAAGTCTCATAGAAGATAATTTAAGGCGTATGCTGCTAACAATGCACTCCTCTGTATATTTAAAGTCTATTTTTAGATCAAATTAGAATATCAAAATGCTATAAATGTAATCATATCACTGGGAGAATGGCCTCTTCTGAATTCTTTTTAGGTTTTGCCTTCAAATTTTATCAATTGTCATATAAGATATAGTCGCATGCATTTTTAAATTTTCACTTTTTAGTCTTGTTAACCTCATTTTCCCCTTTTATATTACATTTACATAATATTTATATTAATTTATATTTATATTAGGGACCTAGTGTAGAAGATTTTGTTTGTTTTTATTATGCAAACATTCATGAGATAAAGTACAGTTGGAAGAATAATATCAAAATAAACATTTTTTTACACAAATGCTGTTTAAGAGCTACTAACTGTACATTAAAATCACCTGTGGGCCTCTTCTTAACTGCATCAAATTGACCATCCTGCTGCTAGAGTTGAGTGGTATCCTAAATTTTGTGATAAATATTTTCTTGCTTCTCTTGCTTACTGAATTTTACTACATACATGTTTATTTGCTTGCTTTTGATCTTTTACGTAACTGGAATTATTTTGTATGTATTCCTCTGAACCTTATTCTTCTGCTCAGTATTATATTTTTAATATTCCTCCACACTGATTCATTGTCACTGCTGCACAGTGTTCTATGGTCTGGCTATATCATAATGTGTTTATTCCTGCTACCAAACATGGTCATGTGGGTTGTCTCCAACTATCTCATTGTAAATGATGCTGCTCTGAACATTCTTTGACATGGCTCCTGGAGCACAGGTACAAGAGATTCTGTAGGGCTTGATACCAAAAACATGTGGTCCAAGGATTATCTGCATCACCTGGAACTTGTTAAAAATTCCTTACCCTAGATCTACTGAATCAGAATCTGCATCTTACTGTATCTTCTGTGGCTATTAAAGGTTGAAATGCACTACTAGTCTGTGGGATATATCTAGGGGTGAAATTGCTAAAGCCCAGCATTTTTCCCAAGTTAATGTGCCAATTCTAATTGCTACCAGCAAAGTTCCCCTTGCCCTAACACTTTTACCAGCAATGGCACTGTCAGGCTTTAAAATAGTATGACATGGAGAATGTCAGAATTGTGTTATTTTTCTGATTATTGGTACTTTATATAAATGCAATTGATGTTTACATATCAATCTTCTATTGGGTCTTCTTGTTAATGAGGTTGAACTTCAGTTGGCTATCAATGTTTTGTTCATTTATTTGTTTGCTTTTTATCGTTCCCTTATTGATTTTAAGGTATTCTTTATATATTCTGTTTATTATTCCTTTGTTGGCTAACAGGTGTTGAAAGTATTTTCATCCAGTTTGGGCCTTGTAATTTTAATCTCTTTATGAGGTTGTTAATTAACTGTAGTTCTTATTTTTAATAATAATGAAATTATCAATTGTTATAATGACCATCAGTATGTGTGTGTGTGTGTGATTGTGTGCTTTGCCAGTTTGGTTCCTTTGGGCATCTAATTATTTACATTTTTGGAAACAGAAGTCATAGTCAGGTTCCCATACCTGGACCCACCCCCTTCATATTGTAGCTAATGAGTTCTTAGTGGTAGTAGTGTACAGACAAGAAAAAAATAGCTATATGGGAAACAAAGATCACATCATAGCCAGGCAGATGATTTGCACCCATCTTCAAAGCAAGATTCCAGAGAAGACACAATCTTACTAGGAGCCCAGTCAGAGGCAATTAAAACACACACACACACACACCTGGAGCAAATGCTGTTCTATAGGAGAATGGGCAAGTGGTAAATGAATGAACAAACGAACAAAAGTAGTATTTATATTTTCGAATATATTTGAACACTGTGTATTTATAATTTATGTCTAATCACCCAATATTGTCCAGCATATAAGTTGCTTCAGATATTATGACCTCTGAGAAAAGCTGAAGGGTTTGATGGTATTAAAGAGAAAAGAATTGAGGTTGTCATTAAATGCATGTGAATATGAATGTTGTATATGTATATGTGTTGTATAAAAGATAAAAGAGATATTGTGTTCTACATCAGCCGAATCTAGATAACATAAACCGAGACTTTGTAGCCAGATGGTTCAAGGCCTGGTTTTACAAGACTTGTCTAGTTACAGTAAATCCTTGAAACTTAATGGGTCTCAGAATCCCATCTGGAAAATGGGAATAATAAATTCTGTCCTAGCTACCCCACAGAAAAACTGAGTATCTAACCAAGTGAGACATTAAAGGAAATGATAAGTTGTCTATAAAGCCCTGTTTCATGGTTTTCAAATGAGATCTCTTTTTTTTTTTTTTTAAGTAATATTCTTTACTGGACCCAATATTCTAGATGCTGAGAGTTCAAACAAACAAGTTGAGGAGACGCTTTACAATAACACACCTACCTATTCTAGTTGCTTGCCCAGCAACAGAGGTATCACCATAAAGTGAATGGGTCTCCCTGTGCTCAGACTTGTCAGTAGCTGCAGCCTATGCTTCCCCACTCCCAGAGCCAGATGTCTGGTAAGGTATCTGTTGAGATCCGGCAGAGTTATGAAAGTATATTCAAGCCTAAAATCAAATGAAGAAAATTCATTTGTTTTCTTATCTGACAGCAAAAGAAAATGAATGAAAAATAAGAAATCTAATTACCATATATCTGTTTTCTATTACTCAAATATTCTGTTGTAGGAAAATAAAAAGCACAGAGGTATGTGCTGCCTCCTTTGGAAACTTTTCTACCTCTCACGTCTCCTTTTCCTAATTCTTCCTGAGCAGAATTAGGCATTTCATTCTCAGTGCTTCTGTAGAATTGCTCAAACCTTGGAAATGTCGTAGTGATTTGAAATGATCTGTTTATGAGTCTGCCTTCCCCACCAACAGGGACGTGTTTTAGGAAGCCAGTCTTTTCCTCTTTGTATGGCCAGGACCTGCATAGATCTGCACCTGGGATTCAGAAGGGCCTCAGGAAACACTGACTCTTGAAAAATAATGAAAGTTTTAAACTTTTCCTTCAGACCCTTTAGTATTAAGTATGTTCTGAAGGAGGCAAGGAGAGAAGACAGCTTGAATACATGGCAGAAAATGGAGAGGTTTGGGAAAAGAAAAAGCACATGACTTTATTTTTCAGAAAGCTTAGTAATAATAGAAGGCTGTGTCGCTGCTTCAACTTAGCACTGAGCAAATGAGGATTTTTCACTTGTCAAAGCAATGCTCTCTGTTCATGTGAATACATTTATGGAAGGGACATAGGAAAGAGAGAGCAACTCCAACAAAGGCCATTACAGAGAAGGGTCCTAGGAGTCTGTTATTAAGCTTAATATCCTCGGTGTTCTGGCACTGTAAGGACTCAGCTGTAGAACAAATAGGAAACATGCTTGTGAGAGAAAAATGGATTTTATTTCTGCAGAAAGCAGAAAATAACCCAGCCGTTGAAAGGGGAGAATAAAAAAACATTGGAACAATGTAAAAGAAGTGTGATGCCTTTGGAATGATATTATTTTAGACACTTAGGATAGGGCTAAGGAGTTTAAAGCCCTGAGCTGGAAGAAAATTAGGTAGTTCTGTTTATGTGGTAACAAATTTGAGTTGTAATGAAACATATATGAATAATTTTTGCTATGAAATCTTGAGTGCATTCATTTTTTTTCATGAAGAAATGTTGAATTAAAAATCATACTCCCCATTCTCATTAATTTTACCACATAGAGGTGAATGAAAGCAAGTAAATAAGGCATTAGGATGCAGTTTAAAAAGTAGGATGGGGGGCTTCCCTGGTGGCGCAGTGGTTGAGAATCTGCCTGCTAATGTAGGGGACACGGGTTTGAGCCCTGGTCTGGGAGGATCCCACGTGCTGCGGAGCGGCTGGGCCCGTGAGCCACAACTACTGAGCCTGCGCGTCCGGAGCCTGTGCTCCGCAACAAGAGAGGCCGCGATAGTGAGAGGCCCGCGCACTGTGATGAAGAGTGGCCCCCGCTTGCCACAATTAGAGAAAGCCCTTGCACAGAAACGAAGACCCAACACAGCAAAAATAAATTAATTAATAAACTCCTACTCCCAACATCTTAAAAAAAAAAAATAAAAAGTAGGATGGGGGATGGAGAGATGTGGAACAGAATGTATAGAAAGTCTTCTGAAAATAGCTTTAGGAAGCCAGAGCAGCCTTTCTGAGTGAAGCGATTTCAAAGCCAAAACATAAATGATAAGCAGAAGTTAGCCAGCAACAAAGGAGACAGTGGGAAAAATAGAGTTTTCCTGACAGAAGGATCAAAGTTTGTCAGTGCAGGGAATTAAGAGAGAGCATGATGCTTTCCACGAACTGAAAGTGAGAACTTTAATATGTTTGGAAGAGTTAAGCAGCAGCATGGGAATTTATCTCAAAGGGCAATGGGGTGTCATTGAAGGACATAAGTGAAAAGTGAATTATTTTGAGAGATCACTCTGACTGTTATATGGTAAAGGAATTGCAGTGGGGATGAGACTGAAGTTTGCAGGATGAATTCTAAACCAAGTGTAAAATGTTGACCGCCTAAATCTGTATAGTAGTGAGAATGGAGAGATGTACAAAAAGTCCAGGGATACTGTGAAGTAGAAATAACAAAAGGTAGTGAATGCTTGAAAGTTTTAAATTAAGAGAGAGAAGGAGTCAAAGATGGTGGCAAGTCTTCTGAAGCAAGCAACTAGATGGATAGTTAGTGCCTTTGTTTGAATGGGGACCCCAGGAAAAAGTTCTGGGGTAGTGGCTATAGGGTTTAGATGACAAGGACTGAAAATCCACATCCATTACCCAACATTTTTTGCTGTGTCATATTTATGGCTCAAATTTATTAAGTGCTTAGAATACTTCTAGTTCTGATTCAGTTTAAAGATTGTTTATTGATTTCTTAGACATCAATGAGTTATCTTGGTGGATGTTATAGGGATCCATATTGAGCTTATGGTGTGTCAAATACTATGATATCCTACAGTGTTTCAAAGCGCAGGCAAAACAAAAATCTCAAGATGACAGGGAAAATGATTTTTAAAAATTTGAGATTAGCTTGAAGAATCATATCTTAAACACTAATGGAATGAATAAATGTCTTAGTTTTCTGTTATGGCGAAGAAAATCTTATGGGAATCTTCTAGAATGTCATTTGTAAGGAGATGGAATGGAATGTTTAAACATCTTATAAAACAGAAGAGAAAAAAAATGTCCATGAGGAAACATGACAGTGAGAGTTCAAAAGCTATATAAATGACTGGCTGTGTGATTGGCAGCTCTAACATAATGAACTCAGCTGTCTTTGAAGCTTTGCAAGTTACTACAATTGTAGATAAAGGCCTCTCTGATATGATCTTTCAGGATTAGTATCCAAACAAAGGCATAGGATAAGTTTCATTTGTTAAAACAAAAGGCTAGTTTCAAACAAAGCATCAGCTGCCACTTTCAGATTTGGTAAGAGAACAACTCACTTTTTCCTTTCACAGAGAGAAATATTCATCATTTTAATTTGTCTAGGAGAAGGGATAAGCTGCTAATTGCCTTTACAATAGCAAGAACTATTCATTTATAACTTAGTCATTGCTCAACACTGATGTTTTGAACCATTTTTGGCATTTCTTTTATAAATCAGAGATATAAAGAATTCATTGCTATTTTAAATGAATTCAAAATTAATATTATAATATGAAATAACAGAGGAAAGTAGGGCAGTGTTACAGAAAGTAAATGCCTGCACAATTGAAGATTTGCAAAATTATTTGCTTCCTTCAGTGACTTTGTTCAACAAATGGCAAATGCTAAACATCATTATTTTGAACCCAATAATATAATTGTATTTCTTACTTTCAAAGAATAAAGCTTTTTGTTTTTATTTTTTGTTTTTTTGTTTTTTTGTTTTTGCAGTACACGGGCCTCTCACTGTTGTGGCCTCTCCCGCTGCAGAGCACAGGCTCCTGACGCGCAGGCCCAGCGGCCATGGCTCACGGGCCCAGCCACTCTGCAGCATGTGGGATCCTCCCGGACCGGGGCATGAACCCACGTCCCCTGCATCGGCAGGCGGACTCCCAACCACTGCACCACCAGGGAAGCCCGAATAAAGCTTTTTAGATAAAGCATTTTTTTTTTTAATGTTGAGCCTTCTTTTAATTTATTTATTTTTATTTTTGGTTGTGTTGGGTCTTCGTTTCTGTGCAAGGGCTTTCTCTAGTTGTGGCAAGCGGAGGCCACTCTTCATCGTGGTGCGCGGGCCTCTCACTGTCGTGGCCTCTCCCCTTGTGGAGCACAGGCTCCAGACATACAGGCTCAGTAGTTGTGGCTCACAGGCCTAGTTGCTCCACGGCATGTGGGATCTTCCCAGACCAGGGCTCGAACCCGTGTCACCTCCATTAGCAGGCAGATTCTCAACCACTGCGCCACCAGGGAAGCCCTAGATAAAGCATTTTCTTTAATGCAACACTAGAGCAACTAGATAAAGAATCACTTTGATCATTAAACCACTTCATTTAATCATGTTTAATAATTTATATTTCTGTTATCATAAAAAGAATACGTCTGTGCAGGAAAAGTAGAAATAAAAAGATTTTTTTGAAAAAGTCAATGATAAACAACTATAAATCTAATACCAGTGATAATCACTATGAACATTTTTGTATATACTCTTGTAATCTCCAGATAGAAAACAAGAAAGAAAAACAAGTACTCTACATATGTTGAACATCTTCCAATTCAGAAATTATATTTATACTTCATTATGACTACATTATGTTATACTATGTGGATTAATCAAAATTATCTATTCAAACCCTAATTACTGGGATTCTGGGTCATTTATTATAAATGGTATAGCCGTGAACTTTTTGGAATTAAATCGTTACCTAACCTTAGTATAAATTATTAGAAATTAAAATTTTGTGATATCTAGTAAAATAAAAGAATCAAGTTTCCTCATGATCTGACAGCTTCCTTTATCTCTCTTATCTCCTTTAAGTCTACATTTATGTCTTTTTGTGTCTATTCATTAAGTATCTACTTGGTACTTTAATTTGTTAGGAAACCTTAGGGATTCTAATATGAATAATGTATAGATAATGGCTATAAGTGAGCATATGTCTATCAGGATGAATGACAAATACACAATAATACCAAAGGGCAGAATAGCATGCATAGTGGGTCAGAGAAGGAAGTGAGTGCTATCTGCATACAGAACTATTAAGCACACCTAGAATTTTGATTCAGTGAGCTCCTGCTGTGTTTGGAATTAAAAGAACAGACTATGAGGCACAACTGGAATGGTTAGTGGTAAAAAATATTTTAAATTAGAGATACAGTTTGCATAGTCAACAGCCATAGACTTCGCTTTTCTTTTAAAAGTGGACCTCACCTGGCCAACACAAAGACCATCAGGGAAACCAGAAAGCTTTGCCAACCCAGGCAATTAGAGACCGTGCGCGTGGGTGATAACTCCTGTGCTCTAATCAAGGATATTCTTGGCTCCTAGCTCACTTGTGAGACCACAGGGGTCAACTTCAATTTCAAATCATCAATTGAGGTTATTTCATTTGTAGAACTTCTCCTATTAAGCACCAAAGGAGTACAAAGTTATTCTGTAGGCAGAACATTTTATTTACAGTGTGGTTATATTTAAATGATGCTTTTAGAATTCAGAGATCATGGACAATTTCTTTTGTCTAAGCAAACTAATAAAACCACAATCTTTTAAATATAACATTACTTTGAAAATGATCAAATTCATTTTCTGATTAAAAGCCCTTGTTTGTAATTATAACTTGGCATCTAGTTTAAAAATTTAACATCCCAATATTTATTCGTAAGGGAAGCTACAGTGAAATTAACTGAGCACTCCTCTGCAGTGGGACTTCCTACTGCAAGAAACTTCTGGTATACCTAACCATGTAAATCCCTGGAGCAACAATTCTAATTAGTTCAGAGTGTTAGAGTGCTTTTCTGGGGGATATGACCAAAATGGCAGAGTAGGAAGACCGTGAGCTCACCTCCTCCCAAGGGCACAGCCAAATTACAACTATTTATAGACAGATATCTTTGAGAACAACCTGAAGACTAGAAGAAAAGATTTTCTACAACTAAAGGTATAAAGAAGGAACCACAACAAGACAGGAAGGATGGGCAGAGACACAGTAGAGTCAAGACTCACACCCCCATTTGTAGGTGTCCCACAAACAGGAGGAAAATCACAATTGCTGAGGTTCTCCCCAGAGTTATTGAAGCAAGCTAAGTGTTCATCAATAGACAAATGGTTGCAGATGATGCGGTACATATATACAATAGAATATTACTCAGCCATTAAAAAAAATGAACTCTTGTCATTTGCTACAACAGTGTGGATAGACCCAGAGAATATTATGGTGAGTGAAATAAATCAGATAGAGAAAGGCAAACACTGCATTATCTCACTTATATGTGGAATCTAAAAAAACAAATAAAACAAAATGAAAACAGATTCACAGATACAGAAAACAAAAGAGTGGTTGCCAGAACAGAAGGAGTGGAGAGGTGGGTAAAATGGGTAAAGAGAATTAAGAATTACAAAACTCCAGTTATATAATAAATAAGTCACTGGGATGTAATATACAGCATAAGGAATATGATCTATAATATTGTAATAACTTTGTATGGGGACAGGTGGTTATTAGACTTGTGATCATTTTGCAATGAGTGCAAATGTCAAATCATTATATAGTACACATGAAACTGACATAATATTGTATGTCAACTATATTTCATTAAGTAAATAAATAAATATAATGTTCTTTTCTGCTTCCATGCTCGAAATGTTATCTAAGCAAAAAAGTTATAATCAGTAACTTTACAAATACACTATGTCTATTAATAAATGAATATAAATTTTAAATGGTTAAATATTTTACTATAATGACTTATGTATGTATTTCCATCAAAGAATCCCTGATATGCCTGGCAGCCTCTGGTGGAGTTTCATGTCCCATATGTTAAGCATTCCATGTTAGGGCCGAGGTTTAAGTGGAAACGCTACCATTTAAAATGTAAAATGGTGATGCAGATTAGTTCAGTATGAAGAGACATTAGAATGCCACACCAGATATATTTAATTCGATTTTCCTAATTACAAAGTAATATATATTCACTGAAGAAATTTTTTAAGTATAAATGGACGATAATGACATTATCGGTAAATTATGGGGAGGCAGGAAAAGAGAGGGATAAGTGGGGCGTTTAGCTGTGTAATACTTTGTTTTTTAAAAATAGATCGCAAGCTAACGTGGTAAGCTATTTGCCTTGTGTTACACCTAGATTTTGGGTACATGGTTTAACTTATCTATTTTTTAACATTTAAAAACCTAAAATAAAACATTTTAAAACACCCATAAACTCACCACAGAGTGTTACTCATTCAGCATTTTAGTGTTCAACCTTCCAGCCTTTGTTATATGAGTAACCAAATACATTTTGTTATAAATGTGGAATTGTAATTTTTTTATCTTTGTGTTTGAACAATGTGTTATATGTTTCCATGTAATACATATTATAGGTTATATATGTACATATATCTACATATTTAGATAGATAGATAGATAGATAGAATTAACATCACTCTATTCCATTAGGCATTTTACTTAGTTGTAGAGTTTTTTTTTAATCACAAATTGAGTTAATTGTTGCAATATTGATTTAAGTACTTCCAAAATGTCTTTTACGACATTTGCATGAAACTGTACTCAGAATGATCAGTTTAAAAATCTTGGCCAACTTCATAGGTGAAAAATCTCTCATTGCTTTTATATGAAACTAATTTTTTTCCCAAATGTGGAGTTGTGTTTAATTTGCCCATAGTTTAAATGGAAATACTGTCCCAAAGAAATTGTGTTTTAAGGATACCGGTATGTTTTAATCAGGTATAGTAAAACATGTGGACATGGAAACGACTGTCATGAAATGTTTGTTATACTCACAGATCCCTAGAAACAGGAGGCATGGCATACCATACAGGCGGGCAACTTGGGAAAGTTCCAGAATCAGTCAGGAGGCAGAGGGGATGAGAAAAATGTAGACAGGAGCCTCAATTGTGGTTTCCATGGGAAGGCAGGGTGAGCAGGCTTAGGACTGGCTAATTTGAATATTTTCATTAGGCTCTGGTATTAATATATATGGACTGTCCCTAGTTGTCTGGTACCTGGGTGACTGGAGCAAGTGGTAGTAGTGGCCCCAGAGTTTGAGAGCCCTGTGGAAAAGGTGGTTGGCGTGTGAGCTCTGTACTGGTTGGCTTGCATTTGGCAGGCACACATCCTGCTAAGTTGTTTATCTCTAGAAAGTAACTGACTCTGGAAGGGTCAGTCCATCCAGGGTCAGCAAGGTCTCAGATGTCATTGCATCAGAATACAGAAAATAAGAAGGCATGGTTAATACAAATTAATATAAAATGTGGTGCTTTTAAAGGATGAGCAGGTGTGCGTAATGCACTTGGTGGATAAGAGAACTAGACCAAAGATAAAGTGGTTGTGAAAAGTATTTACTCATTCATTAGGCAGTTATTTTCTGAGCACCTACTGCATGTTAGGCATTCAGTCATGGGCAAAACCAGATGCAGGCCCTTCTGTCATATACTCTGAACTTCATTTTCAAACACGTTGTACTGGAGTAGTTTTCTCATAGTTTATATTAATAGAAGAAGTTTCAGAACCAAGTGTAACTAACATGTAGTTGGTACACCTACCATTGTTTTCTATATCCTCTATCTATGATAGTTTTTCAAGTTTGTCTTGCTCTTTAACAGAGATAATAGTTTATAATCTGTTGATCACAATTTGGAGGAATTTTAGATAATTGCAAGCTTTTTTTGCAGTGACTCCATAAACTAATAAACATATTTTAGGCTACTATTCCATTATACTTGGAATGAAACTGCAGGCGTTTTTTCCCTAATATAGAAGTTTTCACACAGACAGACTTGACTGGAAATAATGAATAATAAGGGTTAACATCTGCTTTGAGTTTTTAGGGAGAGTTTTAGCCTTGAATACTATTCAGTTCACATGCAGAAATGGATATCCACTTTAATGACATTGGGAATTAAATGATTAGGTTTTGCCAATTACTGATATAAATTCTGATTCCCTAAGAATGATTTCAACCCCATTTAGTAGTGAAAACTCTATTTTGATAATCAGTTTTGGTTCCTAAGCCTTCTCTCTCTGTATACACCAGAGTTTCTCAGATTGATGGCGCACCTCCCAATGACTAGAAGGGATTTTTATGTTCAATCTACTAGAAGTTTATTGGTAGATAAAATATACTTTCAGTTGTAATACATGTCTTATAAACATATGTTTCATGTTTGTTTATCACAGGAATATTTTGCAGGTACATTAATACCTTGATATAATACAAACTGATTTTAAAAGCAGCTATCCTCTTTCTGTTTTTAAATGATAGGGAAAGAATTGGAATGTTGTATGTGACTTTGAAGTAATAGAACCCGTTGACACTTTCTAAGCCAGCCAGCAGAGTACTGTGTTATTCCCATTGCCTGTCTCCTAGCAGATCTCCATTGCCCCAACTTTCTAACGATTAGGAGACGATGGTTCCTTCATCCCCCGTCTTCTGCTTACAACTCCATTAACTGTACTTAAACCCCTTTATCCCTTCTCATCCTTCCTCATGTGCATAGTACACGTATATTCTTCAAATGCGGTACATGAAAAGCATTTAGCTCTTAATGCCACTTGACACTGTTTCCGTAATGACTTCAATTTAATTTTTATTAATTTTTATTGGAGTATAGTTGATTTACAAGGTTGTGTAAGTTTCAGGTGTACAGCAAAGTGAATCAGTTATACATATATCCACTCTTTTTTTAGATTCTTTTCCCACATAAGCCATTACAGAGTATTGAATAGAGTTCCCTGTGCTATAAGTCCTTATTAATTATCTGTTTTATATATAGTAGTGTGTATATGTCAATCCCAATCTCCCAGTTTATCCCTCCCCCACTTACACCCTGGTAACCATAAGTTTGTTTTCTACATCTGTAACTCTCTTTCTGTTTTGTAGATAAGTTCATTTGTACCCTCTTTTTAGATTCCACATATAAGAGATATCACATGATATTTGTCTTTCTCTGTCTTACTTCACTTACTATCACAATCTCTAGGTCCATCCATGTTGCTGCAAATGGCATTATTTTGTTCTTTTTTTATGGCTGAGCAATATTCCATTGTGTATATGTACCACATCTTCTTTATGCATTCCTCTGTTGATAGACATTTCGGTTGCTTCCATGTCCTGGCTATTGCAAATAGTGCTGCAATGAATATTGGGGTGCATGTATCTTTTCGAATTATGTTTTTCTCTGGGTATATGCCTAGGAGTGGGATTGCTGGATCATACGGTAGTTCTGTTTTTAGTTTTTTAAGGAACCTCCATACTGTTATCCATAGTGGCTGTACCAGTTTACATTCCCACTAACAGTGTAGGAGGGTTCCCTTTTCTCAAAACCCTCTCCAGCATTTACTGTTTGTAGATTTTTTTGATGATGGCCATTCTGACTGGTATGAGGTGATACCTCAGTGTAGTTTTGATTTGCATTTCTCTAATTATTAGTGATGTTGGGCATCTTTTCATGTGCTTTTTAGCCATCTATATGTCTTCTTAGGAGAAATGACAATTTAAATCTTCCGCCCATTTTTTAATTGGGTTGTTTGGTATTTTAAATATTGATTCATTTCTCATTTATTGTTCCTTGTGTCACCTGATGTACTATAGTGTTGTTGATGGTGAAATTGAATTTTTTTAATATTCTTCTTCCTTTGCTCCTTCCATATCTGGAGAAAACTCACTATGCCATCACCTTGAATTTAGATTCAAAACTAGTCCTTCATTAAATTCAGATTACAGAGGCCATGAGACAGAAATAAATATGTAAGTGTACTTGAGTCTATTGCTTATTGTAAAATGATTAGTAGAAAAATATATAGTAACCTCTCTTTGTAATGATCTCATGTTGAGCAGCCTTTAATTTATAAAATATTTTCAAAAACATTTATCATATTTTATCATCACAATAATATACATATGTTAGGCAGTTATAGAATATCTTTTTGCTTTATCATATATATGTGTATATAGGTATATATGCATATATAGGTATATATATGTATACACGTGTGTGTATATATATAATAGATAACTTTTTATCTTATTTTAGTCCTACAGATAAAAATTCAAGTTATACACTTTTGAACTTACTGAAGTTCACACAGATGTAAAGTGACATATTCAAGACTAGAGCCCAATATGTGTGTCTCTTGATCTAAAGTCTGCCCTACTTTTTCTTCTTTTTAGTAGGAAATACAGGCATGCACAAAGAAAAGAAATAATGGTTGCCCACAATTCCATCACCAAAAAATGCTCAGTTATCCAACAAATACATTTTGAATTCTTACTATGCCAGGTACAATTCTACTCTACTAGGGTGAAGTACAGTGAAAGAAGCAATTAAACATGTGTACTATCATGGAGGTTACATTCTAGTAAGGTGATTTAAATAGTTAAAATGTGCAGTATTTGTCAAATGGTGACAATGTGATGGAGAGAAGCAGGAACATACTGGGATTGGAGATATGGGATGTAGTATGAAATCGATCAATAATCAAGAAATACCTCATTGAGAAATTAACATTTGAGCAAAAACCTATGTTCCAATCATTAGATTCCAGACAGAGGTGTGACTGTCATGCTTCAAGCGCCACAAGGAGACCAGTGTGGCTGCAGCAAGGTGAGCAGCAGCAAGAGCTGAGGAAGATGAGGTCAGACAGGTTGGGAAGGGGGAATAGAGGACATGGGGAATGTAGGGGAATTACGTAGGACACAGCAAGGACTCTGGCATTTTCTCTGACTGAAATAGAGCCATTAGAATGTTGTGAACCCATGAGTGACATGATCTAACTTAGATTGTAACAGATCACTCTGAATCTTGTATTGAGAATAGACTGTAGATGGCTGAGGGGAGGGGACATAGTGGCACCAACTGGGAGCCTACTGCAGTAATGGTAATGGTAAATGGTAATGATGATAACAGTAGGGACGACATGAAACGATTATATTCTGGGTATATTTTGAAGTTAGAGCCAAGAGTATTTGCAGGTGGAACAGATGTTGTGCTGTAAGAAAAATAAAAGAATCAAGGGTAGACTCAGGTTTTGGCCTGAACAAATAGAAAGCGGAGTTGCCATAAATTGAGATAAAAGGACTATGAGAGAAATAAGTTTAGGAGAAAGATCATGAGTTTAGTTTTGGACATGTCAAGTTTGAGATGAACTGTAGATATCCAGGTGGAGATATTAAGCAGGGTTTTTGAAATATGAGTCTAGGGTTCAGAAAAAAAGTTCAGGTTGAAGATATAAATTGGAAGCCATCAACTTGTAGATGATTATCAGGTCAGAACACTGGATGAGCTCACCAAGAGAGTAGGTGTAGAGAAAATGAGATCTAATAAGTGATGAGTGCTAAGGCAATTCAAAGACACTAATAATAGAAGAGTTAATTCACCTCTCAAAAGGTGATTGAGTTATTAAGTCAGCATATAAGGAAGAAAAACTGTATAGTAAACATTAATCTTAAAAATTCCCTAAATCACCCATAAATTTCAGTATACATGGCTTGGTTTATGCCGGAGGTTGGCAAACTATGGCCATGGGACAAATTTAGCCTGCTGTCTTTTTTTAAATGAGAGCTAAGAATGTTTTTTACATTTCTAAATGACTAGGAAAAATCAAAAGAAGAATAATATTTTATCACACATGAAAATTCTGTAGAATTCATATTTCAGTGTCCATAAATAAAGTTTTATTACAACATAGTCATGTTCATTTTTTTATGCATTATTTAGGGCTGCTTTAACACTCCAAGAGCAGAGCTGAATAGTTGCAACAGAGACTGAATGTCCCACAAAACCTGAAATCTTTACTACCTGGCCCTTTACAGAAAAGGCCTGGCTCATACGATTCTATACAGTTGTATGTATGTATGTACAGTAAAGTGCATTATGTAATTAAGAGTATGTATATATATATATATATATATATATATATATATATGCAAGATATAATTCTTCAGCATTTTTAAAGACATTTAAAACATTTTTTTATTTTGTAATGAGCATACATTTAATTCACCTGAGTTAAGCTCACTGCACTTATTATCATGTCTTGAGCATCTGCTATGTGCCTAGTGCTTTGTAAGTTATCACATTTAGTATGAATTTGCTATCCCCATTTTACAGACAAGAAAGTTGAGGATCCGAGAGACTGAATATGTTATCAGAATACAAACTCAGGCTGATCTGGGTTTTAAGTCTGGGGTCTCTTTTATCCTACCACAGCCCTGCCATGTGGAGCTAAGCATATGGGGTGTCAGCCCCTGACATACTGTATGCAGATCCAGCAGGTCCTCACAGAGGAGATCCAGAGATTTAGGGAATATTCAGAAATTTGGAGAAAGGTGAGAGAAATGGTTTTTAAGGTGTCAATGTTAAAGCGCTGTTACCTGACTCGGAAGATTTAGAACTATGTGCTTTAGTGGGGACTTGAGTGCTATCAGTAAGTGCATACATTTACTCATTCCTACGTTCATTCATTTTAAGAAAATAGTTTTAATATATGGTATTAGGCAGTTTCCTGAGATCTGGAGATAAAAGAGGTAAATGACACGTTCCTCGACTCCGAGAAATTTTCAAACCAGTGAGCAGGTAAACAGGCAACTTTATTACGAATAAGGTACAAATAAAATGTGATCTCATAGGTCTGATGCATTAAAATATGAGACATTTCATTTTTTTAAAGTGTATTTAGATATTCATTCCTAACCCTTGACATTTATAAGAAGTCAGTCAACAAACTACAGCCATACCCTTCCCAGCATGCCTTTTGTGGCATCTTTCAAACGGCATTCTGACTTGACTGAACCTTACATATGATGACATCCTGGAAGTCCTAGGTAATCTTGAATGTGCTATCCCAAATTGTGGATACAACATCATGCTCAGTAAAATGCACTTATAATTACTGGTATAATTAGAAAGAGATGAATCCTCCTACAGGTTTTTGGTTGCTTGAAATGAGATAGTAGATTATGAAAATATTTTGAAAAAAAAAATTTCATGAGCTATTCAAGCTTGGGAAGGTGGCTGTTCTTATTGATGTTACTGTACTTAATCCACCCCTGAGAAGAACGTATTTCATTTTGAGAAGACATGTGATTCTGTCACTTGTCTATTTATAGACGATATTTCAATTTTTTGAGCGGCACCTTAGTGGCTTGTAAATATGAATACAGCTGCAAATATACACTCTTTTCTCTGCCTTTTGAGAGGCTTATGACCCTTTACTTGATAAAATATGTTTCTAAAGAAAGGTTTTATGCTTCCTGTCTCCATGATCTTTACAAATTCTTTATTAGGCAGGGACAGTAAGCTCACATCTAAAACTGTCTGCTTTTAAAACACAAAAGACTTTGCAAACTCTATAATCACATGGTGTAAATTTATACAATTTAAAGTAAGTTAACTCATACTACACAGCTCCAAATAGAAGGGGTTCTTGCTTGTTGCCTGGCCTGACAAAGACTTTTAACACGCCATTATATTGCTGTTATTGTCATCCTTTAATCTTCGAACTAACAAATAACATTCTGACAGTGTTAAAGGACATCTGAATTTTTCCGCAGAAAGCAGCCTTGAGCTGACATCAGTGCTTTCACAAAGGCATAAAATAACACTGGCAAAGATATTAGCTTGACATCATGGGGAAAAATTGTTAGGATGGATTTATATCGAAATCCATCATCCCATTTAATCTTCACAGAAACCATGTACTGTAGGTATTATTGTCCCCATTTTTCATATGAAGAATTCAGCTCAAGACAGTTAAATACTATGCCTGTAGCTACATAATTAAGAGATGGTGGAGGCAGAACCGAACTCAGGTTTTCTTATTCCATTTTTTTGTTCTTCCAATGATATAGTCTTGGGGAATTCCCTGGCGGTCCAGTGGTTAGGACTCCATGCTTCCACTAAGGGGGCCCTGGGTCAGGGAATTAAAAAAAAAAAAATATATATATATATATAGTCTTGGAATACTACTCCCCACACCAGAAAATCCAAGTACTCTTATTTCTAAGGTGTTCTCATTATGCCATCACCATTAATCATTATCTACACAGACAAGAATTAGTTAATGCAATTAGCTGGAGAGAATAGAATTCTAGAAAGGTGTATTTTGTTGGCCAGTGGAGGGTAGAGGAGGCAGGATAAATTTTAAGCTTGGAAAGAGTTCACTAGGATCAGGTGATAGGCTTCAAGACCCTGGGAGGATATTGTATGGGCTCCAAGCATATTGTGGTTAAAAATATGGAAAAATAGAGAGAGAGACTCAGAACAATAGGGGACTGTTGCTAAAAGCAAACTCCACATTCTGTAGAATTTGCTCCAAATTGGAAATGCCTTGGGATCCACTATTTGGGGAATTAAGTCAACAAGGGTAGGATTTTCCCATGAGCAGCCTTTGTATATCTCCTGAGATAGGACTCTCCAAAGAACTCTTAGATAACTATGCACTTCACTCCTAATAGTACGTATTATTGATTGAGAGTGATTCTTCTATCCTCTTCTGTTCTTTCCTTAGTAGGTGGAAAGTGCATAAATAATTCCCAAACATCTGGAGCATGAGACATATGATCCCCTGAGATCAAGAATAATCCCACAGAAAGAATCCAAGCTCACCAAATGGTTCAATAACTTCCCATGTTCCCTGAGTTGAAGGTTTTCCCCCAACAAAGAAGTAGCCAGTCAGTAGGAAATTTGTTGCTCAATAGCATAGTCTGCAAAGATGAAAATGCTTTATAATCCTGCACTGTTCCGTATGGTAGCTACTAGCTATATGTGCCTATTGAGGACTTGAAATGTACCTAAGATGACTAAGGAGCTGCATTTCTAATTTTATTTAAATTAATATAAATTTAATTATGTGGACAGCACAGCTCTAGAATAAAGACAGGATGATGCTTGACCCAAAGCACAGCCCTAAAATCAAGTCACTTTTGAGACCTAGAATGCTAGTGTCACAAACTCCCAATAATTATAGACGTTCAGTCTCTTCTAGGATCCTCACTAACTCTGGAATGGACATTCTCAGAGTCTCTGTTGTAAAGACTTTCAAGTCAGCATTTACTGACAATGCTTCTAAGCTTCACTGCAGTCTAACTCCTTTAGCCATCAGTAGGACTTTTTATCCCAATGTTGTCAAAACAGCAAGTTTGAGAAAACTTCATTTATATGTGTTCACTTTCTCTATTTACCCTCATCCTCTGTCCAAAATCTCTATGATAGTCTACAGTAACACTTGATTCTTTATCATTGAAGCTCATATAGTAATACTTTTTATATCCAGGTCAACATAGTGGGAAGCAGAGAACCTTCATTTGGGAGACTTAGGTCCAAGCCCTAGCTGTAGTTCTACTGGTATCTGAGCTTGGGGCAGGGAATTATTTAACCTCTTTGAAACTCAATATCCTCATCTGTAAAAATGAAATAATATATATTGTACAGAATCATTAGAGGGATTAAATTAGAGAAATATGTATGACGGTGCTTTCCAAGAAAGAAAGAAATAGAATACTAGGAAAATATCAAAAATTATAATTACTTTGTCAGTCATCTACTTTCTCACAGACTTCCCCCTTCTTCCCATTTCTAAAGTTGCATCCCTAATATTCACAGCAGACATTATTTTTTCAACATACTTTTAAATATAACACCATGTATTTACTGCCTAATGCATAGATTCTCTCTTAGACTCTGATTGAATGTCTGTGCAATTTAGAGTTTCCAGAAATATTCTCAAAAAAAATATAATACATAATCATTGTACACAGCAACCAGCTGTGCATTCCATGGTCTCATGCTGGTATGAAAATTGTCCACTACTCCTGCATCTGTTCATCTTTTATCCAATTATTTATTACAAATTTACAGTTAAGAATAGTATAACCTCATTTAGAAAATTTGAAAGGGGAAATTCAGTGTTAGAAACTTAGAGTTTTATTAGGCATCAACACCAGCAGTAATCATCATTAATTTAAATTTTAAAATAATTAACGGGTGATTAATACTTTCTCAATATTTTAGTTTGTATCCTTGGATTAATGAAAATTCTGGATATTTCGTTTTATGTTTATTTAATAGTTGTATTTCCCCTTTTGTAAAGTCTGTCCTTTTGCCCATTTATTTATCAAGGCCTTAGTGCATTAATGATCATTTATGTGAGCACATACTATATAAAAGATAATAATCCTTGATCTCTCATGTTTGTTATAAATATAACGTTTTATTCCAAATTCCTTTTTTGTTCTTATTTTGGTAACATATTTTGAAGATCTGATTTTTAAATTTTTATGTATTCAAAACCTGCAATTATTTTTCTTTTTTTTTTAACATCTTTATTGGAGTATAATTGCTTTACAATGGGGTGTTGGTTTCTGCTTTACCTGTAATTATTCTTCTTTGTAATTTTTTCTGTATCTTCTCAACGTTATAAATCAGTCATCCTTCCGTGGTTTAACCAATTACTGTGAAATCTAGTCTCTCCATACCAATCAGCCGCCTATACAGTATATTTTGTTTCTTCTTAACTTTGCTTTTGCTGCTAATATTGAAGCTAATAGAATTAAGAGGTTATATTACCAGAAAAGAGTCATGGAAGAGAAATGTCTAGTCTTTTCATTTCTGCCCAGCTGAAATGATGGACAAAAATTATAGCAATAGGTTTCTCGTGAAGGCTCAAGAGACTAGCCAAGTACTACAGTAGGTACTTGGCATGTGTGACCTTATTTCGTGTTCACCACAGCTTTCAAAAGTAGGTATTATTCTTATTTACAGAGGAAGCAACTGAGGCTATGAGAGGCGTACAGTGGTAAAATCATACAGCCAGAAATCAGAGGAGCTGGCTCCCTAAGCCAGATCCAGCTGGCTCAAAGTCAGTATTCTCCTCACCAGACAGGTATTTCTAAAGTCTCTAACCTTACAAGGACTTTCTGTTTATCCAGTACCTTCATGTTAATAATAATGATTCAGAAATAGCTAATAATTATTGACCCCTCCTAGGAAGCAGGCACTCTGCTCAAGATTTGTCATGCTTTATCTTATTTGATAATGACCACAGTAATGTAGAGTGGTATTATATGTCTATTTTTAAAATGAGGAAATGGAGACTGAAGGTAACAAAGTTATGAAGTATTAGAGGCTTATTACCATGGTCTTGTTCCTAACTCTTGGCCCTTAACCACTCAATAATCCTGCCTCATACTTACTATGTACTTGACTCTTGTCTCATACTTTAAATGACTTCCCAGTCATTGAGAGTGGAAAAATCCTACTCTTGGGCTTCCCTGGTGGCGCAGTGGTTGAGTGTCCGCCTGCCGATGCAGGGGACACAGGTTCGTGCCCCGGTCCGGGAGGATCCCACATGCCGCGGAGCGGCTGGGCCCGTGAGCCACGGCCACTAAGCCTGCGCGTCCGGAGCCTGTGTTCTGCAACGGGAGAGGCCACAACAGTGAGAGGCCCGCGTACCGCAAAAAAAAAAAAAAACCTACTCTTATGAATCATTGCTCAAGTAATTTTTTAGAACACTTCTTTGATTAGGCACTCTTAATATATTCACTGCCAATTTAATAGTGTTAGTAGTGCTTAATAGTTTCTCAGTGTTAAAATGTGCTTTCTTTGTTTGCTTGTTTAAGTTTATTTTCACCACGCAGAATTTACAGTCAAGAGGGAAAAAACACTCACACCAGTGTTAGGTTTCCTAGCGTGTCCTAGAGCTCCTTTGAAAAACAGCATGCATTCCCTCCACACAGGAGTGTTGACCCTGAAGTCTGTCATATTCATAACAAAGCCACAGTGTCTGTTTCATGTTTGGGCCTGGCCTGTCTCTGATGTGCTATGAGCTGCCTCCTGACCGTGTGTCCCGGCAGGGGAATCTATTTGAGGAAGTCCCAATACTATTTTATACTAGACAGTCGGAAAGCCTTCACAAAGCAGTCTCTGACACTTTTAAATCTGCAAGGTCTTGGAAATGCACTCGAATATCTGGCTCTCTGGAGTCTGCATGTTATTCAGAGGTGAGCATTAAGGATGAAAAAGCATAGTCAGAATCAAACAGAGCCTTTCCAGAACTTTTTAAAGGGTCATGGAAATGAAAAGACTAGTGGATTCATTCTAATAATTCTTCTTTTCTCCATTTTCCGCTAAATTTTTGGAAACATATAGTGTGATTTCAAGATCACCACTGTTGCAGGTTCACTAAAATACTTCAGATACCAAATTATTTGAAATTATCATAGTATTTTACAATATCATAACAAATTATACTTGTTCTATTCATCAAATGCCATTCTAGAGAGTACCAAGAATGTCCCAAAGAGTGTTCACATGAACAATCATCAATAAACTGATTTGTATAATCCAAGGAAAGAGCCATAAAGTGGGAATCAAAGGATCTCCATTTAATTATCATCAATAATTAAACACATAAATGAGGGAACAAGTCACTGGATTTATCCTGTTATAATTTCCTATCCATGAAATGTGGGTAAAATAACACTATCTTACTTGCTTACAGAAACATTGCAAAGATCATGTAAAGTACCATGTGGAATAATTTAAAGCAGTTTTAACAAAAGGGACTGACTTCCAGGTCTTTCTCCTCCTTGGCCAAAATATAGATGAATATGATAAAAGTTTTTAGTTATAAATATTTCCCTTAGAAGGTGGAAGAAATCAAAATGTTATTTGCATAAAATCAAATTATTCGCAAACAATACTGCGTTAGATCCAACATTAAAATTGTCACAAGTCATGTTTTAGGATGTGGCTGACTATGGCTCAGTTTACTGTGAAATCATTCAAATTAGTAAAGACCTGAGAACTGATCTAAATCCAAACACTAGGGTGACACAGGTGCAGAAAAAGAAGCCAGGAGGGAAGGAGATGGACATATCCAGAATCTGATGCTAGGAAGTGTCAAATCTAACAAACAGACTTAATATCCTAAATCTATGGACTCTGATAATAGGTGGCCACCCAGGCCCGAAGTCAACATAAAATGGATCCAGCATTAAGTAACTCTGAGTCTGGCTCATGATTGAAGAGCATAATGAAGCTAGATGAAAAGCAGAGGAGGACCGTGCCAGTCGAGTCTGCTCAAAGCGTCAGGGCTCTGCTCATTAGACTGTGTGCAGATCAGAAATAGATGTCAGTTCTCTTAGGTGTTACTAAGAGCAAGAGGGAGACTCATTAACCTAGAGCCTCTGAGATTCAAGGACAAAAGAATAAAGCTGTATTAAAAATAGACCGTTAATTCAGAGTCAGAATAGCAGTAAGAGTGACTTTTGTTTATTTGTTTGTTCATTCAAAACTATTCATGAATTCCCTACTCTGGACAAATGAACATACTGGTTTCAGGAATGTAGCAATAAAAGGCACAATAGCCCTTATATGCTCACATTCTAGTTAGGAGACATGCAGGCAAACAGACAGGAAGTAGCATTGTGTGGCGGGGAGCACAGGCACGTGGGGTTGAGGCAATGGCTTCCCAGAGAACTTGACACTTGCATCATGTCTTAAATGACAAGTAGAAACTGGTAGTTACACTTCAAGAAGAATATGTAAGACAGAGGAAATGTGTATATATGTGTGTGTGTGTGTGTGTGTGTGTGTGTGTGTGTGTGTGTGTGTGTAAAAGCTTGGTTTATTGGAGTATAGTAATTACTTTGCTATTCCTGAAGATTGAGGTGCATGTATGGGAAAAAGGGTTTGAGCTGGAGGTGTGGATGCAGAATTTGAAACTGAAGAGAAAGAATGTTTACAGTTTCATGAAGGTCCATGTATGCCACATAAAGAGCTCTAGTCTTTATCATGAAGAACATAGGGAGGAGTTGAAGGACTTTTAACCACAGGAATGACAGCACAGTTTTCATTCCGACTCAGTCTAAGCATTAATGGCAAGGCCATGCAATATCTTTTGGAAATGATGTAAACATGACGTTAGTTTTTGAAAGATCTCAGATTTAATAAACCTGAAAAAATTTCATTTGGAACCATGAGTTAGCATTGTAATATTTTTTTCATCTTGTTGTAGAAGTTTTCAGTTGTGAGCTTCTAGAGCTGAACTGAAAAAAAAAAAATTCAGTAAAGGCCAGAGTTCTGTTTCACGAGATCATTCAGTCCCTAGTACACAAATATATCTGTTATAAAATCATATTTATCCATGCATCTCTATCACAAGGAAAATATAGGTTCTAAACACTTTGATCAATGAAACAAGTAGTTTTATATAAGCATATAAAAAAGGAAAAATAAAATACACATATTAATCAATCATAGAAACCATAAAAACTTCACCATAATGTCATTTTTCTTTGAAACAAGCTATTTACCAAATGCACCATCTTTTGGGAAGTCTAATTATTTCATGTGAAATTTTTCTACATTTCAGTTCCACGAGGATATTTTTTTTCATACTTTTTCAGTGGTGGTTGACAATAATAATACAAAGTTAGATTACATATTATTTCAATTTAAGGAGTATATTTACACAATTTGGTTGTAAGTCTTATAACATTCTATGAAATAAGTATCACTACCCCTTTTAATAAATGAGTAAATTGAAGCCGAAGGAGGAAAAGAGACTCACCCAGTGTCACTCCATGTACATGCCTCAACCCCATGTAAGTCAGCCGGCCTTGCCTTTGCTCTAATAAATAATAAAGTGAACCACTGATGTGTCATTGTAACTGCCCTCCCATAGCTCTACCCAACCTGCCCCTCTTCTGGGCCAGTCTCTCTCTAACTTTGTACCAACTTTGGTTTCCTTAACACTTATTTTCAATTCTCAGGTAAATGAAATAGGTGTTACCTTTACACATTGAAAAGTAAACTGTGTTGCCTTCTAGTCAACAAATGCTACTATTTATTTAGTGTTTGTTAATACTGTCATAGTTCTATGTGCTGTCCGTGCCTTATCTCATTTAAGCCTCATAACCCATGAGGTAGGTCCTTTTTTATTTTTTTAATTAATTTATTTATTTTTGGCTGCATTGGGTCTTCGTTGCTGCACGCGGGCTTTCTCTAGTTGCAGCGAGCGGGGGCTACTCTTCGATGCGGTGCGCAAGCTTCTCATTGCAGTGGCTTCTCTTGTTGTGGAGCACGGGCTGTAGGTGCACGGGTTTCATTAGTTGTAGCACGCGGGCTCTAGAGCACAGGCTCAGTAGTTGCAGCGCTTGGGCTTAGTTGCTCCGCGGCATGTGGGATCTTCCCAGACCACGGCTCAAACCTGTGTCCCCTGCACTGGCAGGTGGATTCTTAACCACTGCGCCACCAGGGAAGTCCCAAGGTAGGTCCTTTTATTTTTCTCACTTTACAAATGAGAAATGTGAGGTTCAAAAATCTGGAAGAACTTCTGATGAGGGTCTGCCACATAGGATGTGGTGGAGCAGAGCTTGAATTGAATCCAAGTCAGTCTGACTCCAGGGCTGGTGTCCTTGCCAATACCGCATTGCCCCTCTCTTCCATGGCCACCATTATAAGAAATGATTCTCAATCCTCCTACTTATGTTTATTCTGTGTACTTACTAGTGTAGGAATCTTCAGTGTCCCTCCTCCTCCATGTCTCCACTTGCTCTTCTCCAGCTCTGCCTACTAAAGCTTCTTTAGCCTCCCTAGGCACTCTGAGGACTTAACAAGTCCAGTGCAGAGTCTAACTGAGAGCATCTTCTCTGGGCAGCATCCAGTTAATCTTACCAGTAGTATCTTTACTTATCTTGTTGCTCTGGTCCTCTGACAACTAGAGACTAACTTTGAATGACATCTACTCGGAATGAGTGCTGGCCTTTTCTCTGGTGAATGGGTAATTTTCTTGTATAAAGTCATGGAAAGATTGTGAGTTTTATATTACAGTGACCCGGTTTCAAACATCAACTCAGTCGTTTACTAGGTGTGCAACTTTCATCAAGTGACTTAAACTCTTTAAGCTTAATTTTACTATCTGTATAATGGTATTACTATAAAATATAGCCCATTAGGCTTATTGTCAATTCAAATTAAATAATGGATATAAAGGACATTAGCATAGTGCCCCCTGTATACAATAGTTAGGCTTCAAAAAGCCCTTCTTATCATAATTCCTAACTCTAGGTTTTCACCAATTCTCTCCTCTCTACTCCAGCTCTTTCATGCCTGGGTTCCCGTACTTGAATACTAGTGTTTCTATGCCTGCGACGTCCCGTTTGTTTCTATGATACCAATTCTCTAGCTGTCTGGATCTCTGCTATAATCCTTCAAGGACAGAAATTAGACTGGAATTACTAGTTGGAATTTAATAATAATCATACAGTTCCTAGCTTCTGTGGACTGATTTTGAATTTATGAACAACTTTTAAGCTTTAGTCCCCACTCACCTGCCAGCAGAATAATGCACCCCAGGCTTGCAGCCATGCTGACTCCCATGTCTTGCTTCTTCCCAAGCTCAGGTTGTATTGCCTGTAGATATAGGTACTAAGTACTTTCGGATTTGCCATCTCATTTGATTCTTTCAATAAGTCAGTTGATGGCTTGTAAAGGGTCAGATGAAGAAATAGAGACCTGCCTTTTTAAAATAATATTTAATCTAACTGTATGAAATTGCCGATATTTGAACATTTTGGACCTACACAGTTTCTTATGATTCAATCTAATACCTTCTTAAACATGCAGGATGTGAGTTCTTTTTCTGGGTTCTTGAAGTGCATCAGCACAGGTACCTGTAAATGTCACACTTCATCCTGACATTATGGTATTTGCCACACTGAAATGAGAGAAGCTTTCTACTTTGGCACAAAACACAGGATTCCAAAAGACAGATGCTGTCTTGATGTCATCAACTGGCACAACATGAAATCCTCCTCAGCTTATTGCTTCTCTTCTAGAACTCAAGAAGCTAAATTCTTGGCCATACTTAGAAGGTTGCCTAGATGTTCTTACCTAGTCTTATATCCATTAATGCTTCTTCTGTTAAGTGTTCGATATGAGAAGGACTGGTAACCTTTTGTGGAAACCTATAAAACACAGTATTAACCAATATATCCTTCTTAGCACAGTTAAGTGACACACTGTAAACTGCTTAACAAATCTTCTTTAACTGAATTGATAAATTAAATAAAATAACTTAATTGGGTACAACTTAATGAGTAGTATAAGTGTATTAATATTTTATTATGTAAAATAGTTTCATATCTATTCTGTTAAAAATAGGAACCTGAAAGTAAATGATTTCTGAAATATATTCGTTCTGAGATATTCTCTTGTATGAAATTAGCTAAATCATGTTACCAAAACATTAATTTTCTCAGAATAGATAAAATAACGTACATCAATTAGACATTATGCCTTGGGCGCTTTACTTAAAAGTCTTTGTGTTTTTACTGATTTATTTTATAAACACTTCTTAGCACTACTAAACAAGATTCTTGAGAGTCGCATAAGTTTTTTTTCTAAATGCAAAGAATAATTATGATTATATTCTAATTAAATTCAAAGCTTATGTTTAAAATGAAAGAGAAAGGTAGTTTTTGTATGAACACCCTTTCACTAAAGTTGTGATCAAGGATACATGGACAAGTACTACAAAAATACTGTTTATGCTTTAGTTTACAAAAGCCACTGGGTGCCTCTAACCTTCTCATGAGGATGTTATTACAGAATTTAAATGATTTTTAAAATCTTGTTGGTGAGTGTAGTGTTCAATGAGGAACACAGAAGTCTTTGTCATTATCAAGACAACTTTAATGAATAATAGCACTGTCCTTATAGCCTCTATATTAAGCTAAAACACCCTAAATAATTTTGTTTTGTGGCGATATGTTATTCAGTAAATTTTTTGTGTCCTAGCAGTGATTTTACCTGTCTACTATTCTATCTGTGGATAAAATAGTATATTTTTTCCTCAAAATTTTATGAAAATTTTCAAACACACAGCTAAGTTGACAGAACTTTACAGAGAACAACTGTATACCCAACCACCTACATTCTGCTATTAACATTTTACTATATACTTCCTTTATCACATACCTATCCATCTACCTAGCTCTCTATCTAATAATCCATCCTATTTTTAATCAACTTCAAAGCAAATTGAAGACATCAGTACACTGCCCATAAATACTTAAATTTAATACTTTAAGTATGTAAATACTAAATGTTTAATATTAAATATTTAATACTTAAGTACTTTAAAAGCACTGAACACTTAAATAGCACCAACTAAAGTCAGTATTTGTTTAGAGGTTTTTTTTGAGGTGAAATTTACATACAATGAAATATAAATATCTTAAGTGCATATTTCTGAGTCTTGACAAATGTATACAATTGTGTAAACCAAGACTCTATTCATTATAGCACATGAACATCACTGCAGAAAATTCCCCTGTGCCCTTTACTTGTCAGTCCATCCTTCCGAAGGCTGATGTTTTTGAACCATGGATTAGTTTTGCCTGGTCTAGAACATCATATAAATGAAATCATATAGTAAGGCCTCGTTTATTGTGCAAGTTTTTTGAGACTTATCTATGATACTGCATGTCTCAGTGGTCTCTTTCTGTTGCTGAGGAGAATGCCATTGTGCAAATACACCACAGTTTGTTTATCCATTCTCCTATTAATGAATGTCTGGGTAGTTTCCTGTTCTGTTTGGTCTTGTTTTGCCATTATGAATCAAAATGCTATGAACACTTATGAACAAGCGGTGCTAAGACAGCAATCAGGTAGCGGGTGACACTTAAGATATTTATATTTCACCATTCTGGGGAATGTATGGTGGTATCTCATTGTGGTTTTAATTTTTATTTCCCTGGTAACTAATGATATTGAGTACTTTTCTTGTGTGCTTATTGGCCATTTGAATGTTTTTATTTGAAATATCTCTGTTCAGATATTTTCCAGCTTTTAATAGAGTTGTCTTTTTATATTATTGATTTGTAGGAGGGCTTTATGTATCTTGTATATCAGTCCTTTACCAAATATGTTTTGCAAGTATTTTCTGTTTGTGGTTTGCATCTTATTTTTTAATAATGTCTTTTGATGAGCAGAATTTTTAGAATTTTCGTGAAGCCTAATTTGTCAATGGTTATTTTATAATATCCTAAGAGTTTTTTCCCTACACCCATGTCACAAAGTTATTTTCACAGGTTTGCTTCTAAAAGCTGTATGGGCTTAGCTTTTATATTTAAGTCTGTGATCAATCTTAAATTATTTTTTATGTGTAGTGTGAGGTAGGGGTTGAGTGTTTTGTTTTGTTTTGCCTGTAAAGTTACTCAGTTATTTCAGCACCATTTTTGAAAATATTTTCATTTCCCCATTGTGTTGGTTAGTCACTTTTGTTGAAAATCAAATGTCCATTTAAATATATGACATTTCTGGACTCCTCATTTTGTTCCACTGACCTGTGTGTCTGTGCTTTTGCCTACCACACTGCTTTGCTTACTATAGCTTTACAAGTCTTGAAATCAGGTAGTTTAAATCTTCTAAACTGGTTCTTTTTCAAGATTGTGTTGGGTAGAGTAGGTCCCATCATTTTAATTGTCCATTTAAAAATAATAATTGGCTATTTCACACTGTTGGGAGGTATAGCAGGAACTGGCAAAAAATATTCACTTTATATGAATACTTTTCTAAAATAACTCGGTTTTTGTTTCTCTTCAGTGTCTATATATCTAAAAATTTAACTAGAGTTTTGTCATTAATGGATTGGTCATCTTAGGAAGATGTAATATTTCAAAATATTTCCCTAGAAGGTAGGGATTCTTTAAAAGTTCGTGATAAGATACTCTTCAATTATTTAAACATAATTTAATGTAGTAAAACATGTAAAACTTCTCAAACGTTGAAAGTAACATGATTTCTATATAAGAACGGTTACAAGAGACTTCTGATTACATAAGCATAGTGCTGATTCTTGTAATGTTCATGTGTGTCTGGGGTATTTCCTTTTTTAAAATTTATTTATTTATTTATTTATTTATTTTTGGCTCTGTTGGGTCTTTGTTGTTGCACACGGGCTTTCTCTAGCTGTGGTGAGCGGGGGCTACTCTGTGTTGCGGTGCGCGGGCTTCTCATTGCAGTGGCTTCTCTTGTGGAACACGGTCTCTAGGTGCACGGGCTTCAGTAGTTGTGGCACAGGGCTCAATAGTTGTAGCTTGTGGGCTTTAGAGCGCAGGCTCAGTAGTTGTGGTGCACAGGCTTAGTGGCTTCGCGGCATGTGGGATCTTCCCGGACCAGGGCTTGAACGCGTGTCCCCTGAAATGGCAGGTGGATTCTTAACCACTGCACCATCAGGGAAGTCCCTGGGCTATTTCTTATTCATCTCTGTACTATGGTAACTCTTAAGATGCCTAACAAGTTGTCTGTGGACCTAATTTATTGGCCTTGTTGGTTATTTTAACTATTGAGCCTAAAAGAAGATGCCATGTATTCCTAATGAAAGTGATGGGACAATCCAGGGTTTTGAATAAGACATGTTTAATTCTAGGCACCTAATAGGTATTTGGGATATGTTCTTAGGTACAATTGATGAGAGCCCCAGTTCCTTGAACCATCATCACTACTGCAGATAATTCCAGATTGAATTTTCATTCTTATTTTAGATAATGTGATTATTGTCTCTCTTTAGGCAAATGTAGTTTTCCTTAGCTATATGAGAGGAATTGCAACTCTGTTTGGCATTGTTTAAAATTTGTCTTTAGGAAATACATTTCAGATTTTGGTGGATGATACCTTAGAATATATGTTACATAATACAGTGCAATCTGCCTTTTAAAATCATATGTGAAATCATATATATGAAACATAATCATAAAACATATGTATGATATAGTAAAAGTTTATTATACAACAGTGAAAAGTAAGTTGTTCATTTTTTCATTATTGCTGATATGCTTAACTGATAACCCCAGATTTTATTTATAAGTGTAATAATAAAATCTCACAGCATCCACAGGACAGCTTTCATTTTGAGAGACTGCATAAAATGAGTAGTTTCCTCAAGCAAAATTATCTACTTAATAATGTTCTAGAAAGTTAGACACTGTGTTCTGAGGTTAAATTGTTTTTGATAATGGACTGCGAGGTCACATTTTCTTCTTGCTGCCTGCGGACCAAAGAGAGGATTTAAAATTTTCCTGGTTAGAGGTTAGAGTCACAGTCTCAGCTTTCTGCCTTCCTTCCTGCCAGTATCTTTAATTGCCAGTTGTTCTTATTGAGAGCAGTTTCTTGTTTGTCATCACATTCCCCTTGAAATTAAAATGGTTTCAAACATCTCAAGATGTTTTTCAAACATCTCATCTTCATTTAGGTCTGATACTGTTCACTAAATCTCTACTAAACACAATTTCTAGTGATTTCTCTATGATCACCGTTCTATTATTATTTGGGAGCAAAGCCTCTGAGTTGGTTGAAAACCTTTTTGCTTTATTTTCTACAAAGTTCTCTACAGATTTTCCCCTTAGCTGTCTACTGTTAAGCAAGTAAATTTAAATCTAACTGCTATTAAGTAGATCTTTCTTAGCACTCTTTGGGAAAAAAAGAAAAACTTGAAGAAATGTGTCTCTGGTGTATTATTCTGATTTTCTAAACTCAGACTCTAAAATCCTGTGCTTTCACTTAAGAGCCTGAGAACTGCTGCCAGTTTTCAGTATGTTCAGATTAAATTTTAGTTGTGAGAAATCTAGATCCATGGAAAAAGTGCTTTTCAATTAGTTCTTGAAATCAATAATGCAATAAAGCAATACATGAGAAACAAATTATTTTAAAGAAATTTATAGGGTAGATATCATGGAGTATTCTAGGTCATTTCCTATTTAAGTAAGTTATTTTGTCACTTACACTAAATTATTTTATTTAGGAAACCCCATCACTGGAACGACTTCTGGTAAATAAGCACTCTTTTCAATTTTATATGGCCAGTATATTCTACTTTAGATCAGTATGCCCCAAACCTCTGTCCTTAATTTATCTCTTTCATTACTTTTGCCATATCATAATCTATATTTACATTTTTAAAAATTGATTTTAAATCTCCTTACAATTTAACTGAGCATTAAACTATGAAACTGTAGGTTGATACATGTTAAATAAATACTTAGCTATCAAGATGTAAATTGATATCCATATACCACCTAGAAGTCATCATTTTTTCCACTAGTGGTACAGGTATCTCTGTTTAAGAAAAGCTTTCAGTTGTCTTATATGATCTATTATATATAAATGCATGCATTTGACAATACCTGTTTTTATTAACCTGGGGGTTGATTGAAAATAAAGATGTGGAGATTCAGGCAGTATGTTGAAAATAATACTGTATTGGAAATTAGGTAAATTAGATCTACCTTCTAATTCCCTTTGTATCTTTTTTTTGTGATAAATTTTGAGTACATATTTTTCTGAGGCAAAATCAGTTGTTTCATCTCCACATTAAAAGTATACATTCACTTACATAATCTTTAAGATCCCTTCTAGCTTTTAACTCTAGGGGAGTCAAAAATGCTTTATAGCACTCTTGAAAGATGAGTGCTTAATATTTGGCAATGCATTTTTTTAAAAGTTTTATTACTATTACTATTTTTTTGCTTTTGTTTTTCTTGTCTTGAAGCACTGATAAGAGTGCTACCCTTTGTTTTAATAATCAATCTGAGTTCTTGTAACCTCATTAGAGTTCACTGTCTGCCTTGGGATTCCAAGTCGATTCGTGGTTTCTCATTTGGCTACATGTTCAATTGAGGACATAGTGCTTCTGATATTCAATGAATGCAAGTTCTTTAGTTGGCTGAGTTTAGTCACTACCAGGAGGCAATGATGAGGCACTGTGCTTTGGCAGAGAACAGTTGGAGAAAGACTTGACTTTGATATTCTCTGTAACATTGGGAAAGCTACTCAAATACTCTGGTCTTCCACATTCTCCCCTGTAACAAAGCTACATTTATTAAAACTGCCATGAAAGTATTGGTCAAGGGATAGCTGATCATTCAGTGGGGTGCTCAGGACACTCTCTAACACCCCGATATCAGTCATGTTTGACATTCAGCTAGAGTGATGGCAGGAGTAGGTAGATATCACTGGTCTTTCGGTGTGCGCCTTATAAAGGATAAAGAATGACTATGAACCTCTGTTATGCTCCAATGGGCCTTATAAAAGAGACTGCTAGTTATATGACTAACTAAGATAAATTACAAATATTTTAACTTTTCTCTTTTTATTTACTAATTATTCTTTGGTCCTCTATACTGAGGTTCCAACTTACTCATATCAGTAAATTTTGAGTATATGTGAGCTTTAAGTGGACGATGCCCTTGCAAACTGTAGATATTGCTGTAAAATGTGACGGTTTTTGCATATTGCTTAAGGAATACTTGACATATTAAAATCATCCTCTGATTTGCTTTGCCCTGACACAAGTTACATGGTGTTCTAAATATACATATTAAAAGCAAGAATGCTGCTCTTCCAAACAGCAAGTTTTGTTACCATAGAAGAGTGATCCAGTTACCTTTGATATTATTTTTCTTCCCTCTTATTTCCTTTAGAGAATTACTCAACTTAGAAAACTCTGTCATTTTTTTCATAAGGTGATTTCTTTTAGGTGAACTGAGAGATCACTTATAATGCTAAGTCATTTCTATAAACATCCATAGAACTATGTTCACTTTTATGTAAAATTTTGCATGAAAATGTCTAGGTTCAAAATCACGTAATTTGACATTTCCATGCAATACTCTAAACAATGGGAAAAGGTTACACAGGACTGAAAGTAAGAATCATAATTGGTGCTGTCTTGGTTTTGTTTATTTGTTTGCTTTTTTTTATCTTTTCAGAATTTAAAGAAATGAATCTTACCATTTTTCAAAATACTTCCTCACTTGCTGATTTGATCCACAAATTTGTTTGATCTTTTAACAAAGGGCCTGCCCATTTTCTTTATGTTGTTCCAATTTTCATACATCTAACTTTAGTACTTAGATACTTGCCAAGTGCAGTCTTCAGCATTTTTAAGTCTACGAGTAGCTACGATGAAAGAAATGCATAGCCTTCATTCACAGTACTATGAAGTATTTTTAACTCACTGAAATTCACTAAAAACAGAACCTATTTTCAGCCATTCCTTGTTTCAATCTGCATTCCTTGCCTGAATAACTGTAATAAAATAGGACAAAACAAATTCTGATAGGCAATTTCACCACAGCCCATCTGTTTACTTATGCTGTGAGGCAGAAACCTGGGCTTATCTGTCCCACTGCCTGTAGGGCTGCCTTACTAAAGTGTGGAGAATCAGAATGACAAAGATATTCATTTATTTCTATCTCTATGCTGTTGGTTGACTCCCCTTCCCGCCCTTCACAGCAGCACCTAGGCAGCAATCAGGTAGCTGGGTGATACCAGAGATGAGAGCTCAGATGGAGTTGGAATAGACCAGGTATCCTGTTCAAGGCGGTCCTGACCAAAATGCATTAGTGGAATGATTCCAAACTATAATCCGCTAGGGAGAACTGAGATTCAATCACTAGAGAGACCAACTATATACTCCAAGTTCAGATGACAAGAGGGATAATTAAAGTGAGGGTTCAGAGCCAACAGTGAGCAGGTGGGCAGAGACCAGATCGGCATCAGAGCTGATCATAATCCAGCAAAGAGGATTGCTGCCTGGACCCATGGTGGCTGGAACTACTGTTTACCAACCGGAGGTTTCCTAGGATTAAAAGATCATGAAAATGTTGACAACTGCTTCAGTACTTGAGGACTAAAACTAGGCGAAGGTGAGAACAGGACTTTCTCCTTACTTTCCTGGTAAAATTCCTCAGATATTCTGCTTCCTTTGACAGACTAAAGGAAGACAATCTGCTTGTGATTCATGGGTCACTTGTTCTTTCTCCAAAATGGCCTTGCACATTTTATTATATTTTATTTGAATGTAAACACAATTACTGAGCAATAAATAATGATTTTCCCTACCCATTGATTCCTGAGTGCATGTGGACGGTAGAGATGCATTGATCTGTACAAGCCCAGCTTAAAATGGGGCAGATGTGTATGTCAAGGTTTACTCAAAATCAATGTGAATTCGATTGCTGCTCCCCAGTATAATGGATTATGAGTTAGAATGGATTATAAGAAAATGGCTATTTTCTTAAACCTAATGTGATAGAATTGCTGTCTAAGGCTATCTGTTAAGGTGGACTGACTCAAAATGTAGCCCTTGATCTTAAAAGTCAGCATTGCAAAAGAAACATATGATTTAGTGAGCAGAGACATAAATATCAGATGAAGGGACCATATTGTGTCTCTGAAAGTGTAGTTAATGAATTTTAGCAAATCCCGGGGAAAAAAATGCTTGGCAATAAATCTTGTACAAAAGAAAGATAATCATGTTCTTTTGCGTTAAACAGTATTACATTGACTGCTTTTCTTCCTAGATTGGGTGTTTGCAAATATTCACATATATATATATATATATATATATATATCACAGTAGTTGAGTCATTGTACTGTTCTGAATGCAAGAGTGCTGACTGGATGGCTTCGGTTAAAGGAAAGTCATTAACATGTATGTCCTTGTTTACTGCTGTCGCTTACAATGTAAAGAAAATGATCATCTGTGTACAGTCCATTGGCTCCCTATTCAGGCTACTTCCTTCCTTTCACGCAAAAAGGTCTAGCCATTCAAGTCCCTAAATATTAAAGGAATAGACTATTCTTTGTCCAGGTCTTTTCCTAGCTAGATCTTGGAGGTTTGGAAAGGCCAGGCAGGAGAGGTAGGTGCAGGAGAGTGGGTGCAGCCGACAGGGTTTTAGCCCAGTACGGTGTGCTGCTTTGGCAGAAAAGCGAAACGCGTTCTAAAAGGATTGTGGGCTTTTGGTTTCCTACCAGAGATGCTTGTCACATGGGTTGTGCTTATGATCCCATGTCCATTTTTAGAGTGATTTGCAACAGTGTACCTATGTGTGGATAGATATCCCCCCGAAAGTCCATTTTCATAAATGAGACTGCTCAGTAAATCTTTATTGAGTATATATTTTGTACCAAGTAGTATACTGTGCACTCAGGATTTAAAGAAACATAAAGCACAACTCCTGCTTTCACGGAACCCACAGTCTGTTGTGGCTCCATGATAACGATCAGGCAATATAAACCCTACGCAAGCTGCGTGAATACGATGCCCCAAGAACTCAGAGGAGAGAATGTGATATTAATCCAGCCAGGGAGGACTGTAGCATTTGAATTGGGTTAAAGATGAATCATACTTCGGAGGATTGGAATAGCAGGGAGAAGATGGGATTAGTGAAAAAGCTAGGGAACTCAAAAAAGAGAAATGAAGATACAATGCAAAATTTGGAAGGGGGGTTAAATAAGTAATTAGAACATAGAATGGTTGGTGGGAAAATAACATAGAGGGATCGAATATACAGCCTGTTTTCCCTGTATATTTTTCAGACTAAAACCTAAAGGAAAATTATTTATTTTTGTCTGATTATTTAAGTTTGAGAAAGATTTTATTGAGCAGAATATGCTCACCACTGTGGGGTGTAATAAAGAGTGGGCATATCTGTAGATCAATAGATTTAACAATGTATTTATATACAGTTTATAGTACAAACATACATTTATAGTATAAACATTCTTTTCAAGGTTGGTGTGTGTGTGGCCTTAATTAGATTATAGTTCCAGTTCTGACACTGGCTAAATAAGTAATTTTTGCTCAAGTTATTAACCCTTTTGGAATGTAACTAGATGGTCTCTAATATTTATTTCAGCTATAACGTTCTTTGGAGTGACCATATAATTTTTTGGTTCAAAGCAGAATATTTGGAGTCAGACTGTCTTGGGTTCAACTCCTAGCTCTGATGCTTACCTGCTGTGTAAATGTTTTCATTTTGCTGTAATACGGGGTACTCTCTAATCCTCAAATTTCTCTTGTATAAAATAGGATTAAAAATAGTGCCTTGGGGCTTCCCTGGTGGCGCAGTGGTTGAGAGTCCGCCTGCCGATGCAGGGGACACAGGTTCGTGCCCCGGTCCGGGAGGATCCCACGTGCTGTAGAGCGGCTGGGCCCGTGAGCCATGGCCACTGAGCCTGCGCGTCCGGAGCCTGTGCTCCTCAACGGTTGAGGCCATGACAGTGAGAGGCCCGCGTACCGCAAAAAAAAAAAAAATAGTGCCTACTTATAAAGTTGCCTTCAGGTTAAATGTAAAGCGTTTGGGTTACTTTCTGCCACATACTGAGTACTTAACAAATGCTACCTATCATTATTATGATACTGGATTGGTTAGTAAAATAATAATGTCCACTTAATTTCTTAGCCTTTGAATGTAGAAAACCTGCCTTTTTATCAATATTACTCACCTCAGCCTTGGTCAGTGACTCCTCAGGCTTGCATTTTAGTTCTGGCTCTCCTAGGACTTCATAGTTTAGCTTCTGTTACTCCCCTAAGGTCTGATTTATTTTTGGAAAAACTAATTAGACCCATTTCTTTTTTTTTTTTTTTTTTTTTTTTTTTTTTTTTTGTGGTACGCGGGCCTCTCACTGCTGTGGCCTCTCCCATTGCGGAGCACAGGCTCCGGACGCGCAGGCTCAGTGGCCATGGCTCACGGGCCCAGCCGCTCCGCGGCATGTGGGATCCTCCCGGACCGGGGCACGAACCCGCGTGCCCTGCATCGGTAGGCGGACTCTCAACCACTGCGCCACCAGGGAAGCCCTAGACCCATTTCTTAAGGTAACTCTCCCTTGACTGCCAAACTTGATCTAGTTGTTCACATTTCTGGCTAAGAGGTACCACCACTGTTAACCTAGTTGCACGGAATTGACACTGACTAGGCTATCACTTCAGAAATAGAAAATAAGGAGTAAAGTAGGCAGTGAGGATATGTAAAGAATTGAGGGACCATAGAGAAATGTGGCACCCTATTTTTTTCACAGAAACAAAAGAATGGGAGTGGTCCTTAGAAGTTTCTACTCTAACATACATTGCGAGAGAGTGGCAAAAATGACCACAGATTCTTCCCCTCCCATCAAAAGTGAGTCTAGTTTTGCACCTCTTGAGTATGCACTTTGCCTTTGTGGCATAAGTGACATAGAGTAAGTTCTGAGCCTAGGACTGGAGAGGCCCATCTCTCTCTCTTGAAAGAGGCTCATCTCTCTCTTTTGAAAGGGAGAAGGCTGGCTGTGTGAGGAGACCACTTCTAGCCCATTGGAGGCTCTGAGGCATGTGGAGAGATGCTCTGTTACATCCCTGCCTTCCTAGCCAAAGTCCTCATAAACTCGCCAGCCCCCACCAACCTAGCAGCTCCTCACAAATGCAAAAGGAACAAAAGAAAGAAAGGAGACAAAAAGCCCAGCTAAACCCAGCCAGATTACTTACTGACTTGAAGAATGCTGAGCTAAATAATCGGTTATTGTTTTAGGCACTAAGTTGGGGACGATTTGTGCTGTAGCAAAAGCTAACTGCTACATTTACCAATACAGGAAGCACCTCTCAGACATCCTCCACAAGTGACCAACTAGCTTTTGCATTCAAGAAGAGATTCCATTCATTTTCCCCATATTCATTTTCATGACTGAGGAGACTGTACTGGCTCAATAATTAGTTTAGGTCAATCTTTAAAGTCCTTTAAAATGTTAAATACCTTCATTGAGTTTTCACTATAACAGATTTTTTTTTCCCCCGGAAATTGCTGACTAGATGGCCATAGTTTGTTGGCCCAGTTTGGGAATATTGAGTTGGGAGATCACTGAGCTAGCAGGATTTAAACTCCACCTCCCCTCTGGGTTTCCTGCTACTTTCCTGTTACTTCTCCCCCCACCCCTGTCATATTCCATCCCCAACCTCAGAATAAGAACTTTATTCTCCTTCCTTTGTACCACCTGTGGGGCTGGGTGATGGATAGTAGCACTGTAACAGATTTCAATCACAAAATTTGCAGTCTGTTTTCGAGGTACTAAATTCCATTGTGCAGCTTTTAAAATGTCATTGTCCAGTATTCATTTTGATGTCCGATTTACTTTAACCCAGTAATATTTTCTAGGCTTAAATGCATTCAAAGCTTGTTCCTCTGTTTTGTTTGTTCGCTTTCTCGCCAAGCATTTCAGATCTCTGGGGTGCTAATGTTTTCTGAATCCAGTTTTTATTTTTCTAACTCTCTCGAGTTGTGTCATGCCTTAGTTGCATCAAAAACCCAGTAGGCTTAGTAGACTAGATAGATGTGTGCCTGTCCGGCCAGCTCACCCCATTTTGAATCACTGCTCTTTCATCACCCATCTTCACGTTATGGCTTAGATGTGCTCAAACTTTGGCTTGCTTCCAGCCTTTTCGGAGTCTATGGCATTTGTCTATGGCATTTGCTTCATCTTTTTTTTGGGTAAATGTCCTGATCATTTATTCTATGGATTTCTGTGATGGACTAGTGAGGATTCTGCCGGCCATAGTTATCTCTATCAATGCATCAGCTAATTGCACGACCTTTTCTTTAAAATGCAGTTTTGCTGCCATCACTGTTCTGCACACTTTGACCCATTATAGTAATGAAAGAAAATTAAACCACGCTCCGAAATATGAAAAAAAGCTAAGAGCAGCATGTTGAAATGAAACGGTTATGTCTGTAGCCTAAAATTTAAATGTTGGGCAAATTCTTTGTCTGCAGGGAGTTTTTACGTGAAGCTCTTTTAGAATAAATATAAAAGATAAAGACTGGAGTTAAATGGAAGTGTTGAATTGACCCCCCAGGCCTGTGCCTTCTACATCATGTTTATGCAATCGTGTTTTTAAGTCAGTGTCTTTATTCATCTGAAAATATCACCCAAGTGCTTTATCCCATCTACAAAGGAATCACAGTTGAGCACTGCTCAGTGCGTTGGCATAAAAGTTTTAATCCCTTTATAGCCATCAGATGAAACTAACTGGTGATCTAAAAAAGTGAAACAGTCTAAATCATTTACCTTTCAATAATTATTTTTTGATGTAAAAAGCATTTAAAATTCACCATCCTTGAGCTGCAAATAACATAAGGTGAAAATCACACAGGTTATGTATTGAATGGAGTACAATGAAAAGTATTTTATATTGAGCAAATAGAGGTGAGATACTGTTTTCTGTCTTTACAGAATTCAGATGATAACAGAATATCTATTTGTAAGCAAGCAATATTGCATTGAGAGACAAATAATTTACAACTTTTATAATTATGAAAAGATCATTTCTAATTTTATCTCATGGAGTTAAAATAGAAACTTAATGTTCAATTAATTAACCTCAGTTCTGGGAGCATTAATAATACAACCTTGTTGTTGGCAAGAAGACATTTAACCTAACCTAACTTTAGGATGTATTAACATATTGTTCAATATTACTTCTCCTGTGGAAAATGAGCAAAATTTGATGGTTATGGAGGAGTGGGCTTAAAGGTTCAAGGGATAGCATAACGTTTCCAGGAATTCCACCAAAGCTATGAGAATTGTGTGATAGCAATTAGAAAGTACAGCAAAGTAATATCCTAGAAAGACTACTTTGGACCCAGTGAAATCAGATCTTACCTAAAATGCTTTGTTTTCTAATGATGTGTTTTAGAAATTAGATTTTAATCCATTTTCCTCTATGACTGTTAAGTATTGTTACCTTACCCTTTCTTTGTGCATTTGCATTTTCTATTTTCTGCAAAAATATAACTGCCAATTTTGCACCTCATAGATAATCTAGTTCAACACCCCCTTACTTTACATATGAGAAATAGAATCTCATTTAGTTGCGGTGATTTTCCCATTCTGCTCTACTGCTTTCTTCTTCTTGAATGGGTAAAATCATTAACTTCATCGAGGCTCTATTTATCCATTTACTCCATTCACTAGACACCTTTGTCAAGTCTGTTACTACATTAGGTTCTGGGAATACAAGAATAGACATGTTCCTCCCATAATCCAATCAATTGTTGGATGTAAATAGTTTTTATACAAATCATTCCTACAGTAACCTTCAATTTAAACAAACTAGAAAAACTCAACTATACCATTATCAAAGAATAGAAAGAAACATATAGTTGTTCTGTTTATAAGCTTAAAATATTTAGAAAAGAGAATAAAAAATGTTGAACTTATCTTAGATTGTGCCATTTATATTACACAAATCTCCTCAGTCTCGTTTGTGCACTATAATGACTCTCATACCAAAATTGCTTGAAAGGAGTTTTCCTAATAAAGTTAAGGTTCGGTTTACAAAAAGCATATCAATTTCATAAAGTGACATGGGCTGCTATGACAAGATCATCCTATAAAGGGACCGAGACTTGCCATTCTCACTCGTTTTATTCAGAGCAAGGAGAAACAGCCATAGGCCTAGGATTCCATTGACTACATTCTTTCCTGTTAGCTATTCAATACATATAATTAGATTGATTGACTGACTAAACAGTCTTTACTGCACTGAATGGACTATCTCTATAAAAGGAACCCCCTTTGTAGCCAAATCTTCTGAATGATGTCTTCAGTGCAAAGAAGAATGAGTATTTCCCTCCAGAGAAAACTGATCTAATATCTTGGTGAAGAGACCTAGACCTATGTCCATTATTCTAAAGTCAATGCTATTGACGTCATCAAATGCTTTTATTCTTTCCACTAGAGTACTTGAGAAATAAATATCATTGATGAGAACTATAACCTGTTGATGTGTTCGTGTAATTAATCTTAATTAATAATACATTAAATATTTTCCTGATTGCGTGTACATACATCACTTAACATTGATTTATGCCAAAGCCATTAGGAAGGATTTTGTGGCATATCACAGCCAAGGTTATTATTTTCTTTATTTTTTTTCTTCCTTACCCATCAAATAATGTCCCAGTCACCAAGAATGAACTAATCTGATATTTTTATTTGAAATGAAAGTATGGCTCCTGCCTCCTTTAAAAAAAAAAAAAGATTTCAAAAATTGTGTCTTTGTCTAAAATATATAGTTTAGAAAGTATTATATGTATGTGTATACATATGTATACATACATATACACAACAATGCATATGTATGTGTGTGTATGCACGTTTATATATATACAAATTTTATACATTTGTCACATATGTATATATAACACAGTGAATTTAGTCATGAACACCATGCCTGTCATACATGCACAGCTTCAGACAAAAGTCATGCTAGGTTCACCTACTAAAGAGAGGAATGTTATACTGACAACCAGAACCCAGTAGGAAGACTGGGTAAGCCAACAGACATCTCCTCTTTTGGACTAATGGGATAACAAATGCAATGAGTTAAACTGTTAAAGCAAATTCAAATCTCCAAATCAGCATCAATTTCCAAAATTTGTTATATCAAGACTTCTGAGCACGGTTAATCAAGTGAAAATTATCAGGTGAAAATTAAGGTGATCTGTAAAGGGACTAAGGAGAAATACACACACAATGGGAGGAACCCTGTCCATAAGATGGATAGAGACTGAGATGAACAATGACCAATGTGTTAAAAGAGGTCACCAGGGAGGAGAGAAGGAGAGAATAGTTACACAAGAAAAGCAAGGCCAAGTTTGAGGTCAGACAGTCATAAATGAGTCACTTCCAAGATGTCACTAAAGGTGCAGGAACCCTAACAAACTGGGTCAAATGTTGAAAGTAAGCATATGGAGACTGATTAGTTTGGATTATGGGTGATGTAAATCAAGAAATACTGTGGAGTACTCTTTCCTTGATGCCTGGTTGGATACTGTGAGAAGAAGGAATTTCATTGCAACTACCTTTTATTTTCAATTATTTAAGTACCATAGGCACTGTGATATCTTTTTTAAATTTAGGCTATCCATAACCTAGTTATGTATTATATTAATAATAGAGCCCAGGGCTTCCCTGGTGGCGCAGTGGTTCAGAGTCCGCCTGCCGATGCAGGGGACACGGGTTCGTGCCTCGGTCCGGGAAGATCCCACATGCCGCAGAGCGGCTGGGCCCGTGAGCCATGGCTGCTGAGCCTGCGCGTCCGAAGCCTGTGCTCCGCAACGGGACAGGCCACAACAGTGAGAGGCTCGCGCACTGCAAAAACAAAAAAATAAAATAAAATAATAGAGCCCAAAGTTGATTTGGTCTGCAAAATAGAATTTATCCTTGGAGATGAATAGCATAGAATTTGACTATATCCTTGGAGGAATCAAAATAAAGTAGTTAAGAGCACAGATCAGGAACATCTGCCTTTACATCCAGACTCCAATCAGTTATTAATTATATGACCTTGAGAAGGCAATATTGCCTTTTTCATTCTCACTTTCTTTATATATAAAATGGAGAAAATACTTTTTATCTCAAAGATTTGAAAGAAGATTAAATGAATTACTATACATAAGGTGATTTTTCACCACAGCTTGGAACATAGTAAAATCTCAATAAACAATTGTTGTTGTTGCTGTTTATTAGTGGTGTAACCCTCTGAGTTATTACAAGGTTTTAGAGATCACCATTAAAAATACATATTAAGAAGATTAAAGAGGGGCTTTTCTGGTGGCACAGTGGTTAAGAATCCACCTGCCAATGCAGGGGACATGGGTTCGAGCCCTGGTCTGGGAAGATCCCACATGCCGCGGAGCAACTAACCCCATGCACCACAACTACTGAGCCTGTGCTGTAGAGCCCACGAACCACAACTACTGAGCCAGAGCGCTACAACTACCGAAGCCCGCACACCTAGAGCCTGTGCTCCCCCACAAGAAAAGCCACTGCAATGAGAAGCCCGTGCACTGCAACCAAGACCCAACGCAGCAAAAATTAATTAATTAATTAATGAAAAAAAGAAAATGGACTTAAATAAAAAGATTAAAGAAAGATTGAATCCTAAAAGAACAGGAGAAAACATGTGTTGCAAATCAAAGAGAACCATATCAATAAAAGATGGTGTTTGAAGGCAATAAAATGAAAAAATGAGCTTTGTTTTTTAATTAAAATTTCTGTAATGGGGTAGAAATAGAATTTGCTTTATATAGTGTGGAAAGTTCCTGGTTTTGCGACAAGGGATGTTTAAACTGTGAATGAAGAGATAAAACACAAGTGATGCAAATCTAAGCAGGATCATTCGGCTTACTGACAAGGAACAAAGGAGTTCAAGACTTTAAGAACCTTCATATATGTAAGGAAAGGGAAGTTAACCATATCAACAACCTCCCAAACGGATGTGGTACCTGGAAATAGAAAAATAATATTAAGAAATTAAAAGAAAATTAAGGGAAGGAAGCGATAAATGTAGACAAAAGGTCCAGAAATGAGTCAGACAACAGAAAGCATGATTTTGTTAGCCACCAGTTACATAGAGCTGGTTGCCTTTGTCCCCAACTGAGTAGTCAGAACGTATTCCTGAAAACCGTAGCTGGTTACCAGTAAATTGTTAAGAAGATGGTTTACTCTCTGAAGCCAAAGGTCAGCTTTGTTATTTTTTAACCTGATGTACAATTTCATTGTTTACAATTTCATGAGTAAAAAATAACAATGGAATTGGCTGTTTTCCCATCTGCATATTTTAGAAAATCACGTTTTCCTGGTTTCTGCTGCAAACATGAATAAGGATGGTCCTGACTATTAAAATAATCAACAGGCTATAATTTCTATCTTAATGAAAAAATAAGGCTAAATTTTTAGGACCTTGTCAACTTCTCTATTGATAAAGCAAGAGTAGGAAGGGAATATATGATCCAGAAACATTTTTAAATGACAGGTATGGATAAAAAATTGTTCAGAGTAGAACAACTATGGAACAAAAGCATTTAAGGATGAAAACATTTGTCATAGCAAATGGAAATACTGGGAGATAAAAAAATTCAATAGTAAAGTGTGAAAATTTATGGTAATAGAGTTTCACACAATATTTTCTGAAATAAGGTTGAATAAAAATGAGTAGTAGTAGATTGTAGCAGTCAATAAGCCAGTAATACATATAGGAAAGATTGAGTTTTGGGAAAGAATGAATTTTAAAAGGTTGGTGTTTGTTTGTTTGTTTTTCCTTAGAATGAACTATTTGTATATGTCTCTAATGAATTCACTTTGATTAAAAGAAAATCCAATGGATAATAAGTTGGATAAAACATGTAACAAAATGTTTCTGGCTCTGATGAAAAATCTCACAGATTTGCTACCACAACATATTATTACTTCTTGATAATGAGAAGCCCACATGATTTTTTTTTTACTAATATTCTTAATAAGAGCTTGTTCCCATAGGAGATTAGACAACAAAAAGGCCCAGTATTGCTCAGAAAAAGCTGGCCACAACATAGAAATCCCTGCCAACATTGAGAAACTGGCAAAGCCCTCTCTGGGTGAGTGGCTGACCAGAGCAGACCAATCTTTCTCTTAAGGAACCACAGGCACTGCTTACGCGGGGTGAAGAAAATTCTTCTATGAAGGATATTCAGTCAGACGTTTCCCTAACATTACCTTGTTTATGTTTTCTTTGTGGAGTAAAAACCTCCTGGATTTTAACTTTGGAGGAATTGGCCAGAGTCAAGGAGATGGCTTCAGTTGGCCTAACTGTGGAGCTTAAGAACCAGAGCTCTGAAGTCAGATTTGTCATCTTGAGTCCTGTTTCTGTCATTGCCTTGCTGTCAGATGGCTCACAGTTAGTTGATTTCTCTGAGCCTCAGTTTTCTCATTACTAAAATAGAGATAACACTTGCATGGTACAGCTATGGGAACGGGGCCTGGGACAGAGGAAATTCTCAATAAATGTTGACTATTGTCATTATTACCTCAGTGTAACATCCCAGAAAATTCTCCACCACTTTCTGGCGGCTCGTAAGAGATGAGGGCAACAAGATGTTACTGAGGTACCATTCTCTTTAACTTCCATCAAAGGTCAGATCTTGCTGGTTTTGTACCACAATTCATCAAGTGAATGTTCCCTTGTGTTCTAGAATCATAGAGTACCTGGTGGAGACTTTAAGGGGCCACCAAGTTTACTTTCTTGAGGGTTGTGCTTAATTTATCCAAAGCAAGTGTTTCCTTGGCAAGCCCTAAAAGCCCGAGACAGAATTTCTTTCCGATGACATTGTGTCTAGTTGTATCTAAAAAGGACTTTGAGAGAGGCTGCATGGTGCTGTTGAGTGAACACACACTTTTTTTTTTTTTTTTGCTTTTTTTGAAAATTAACTTTTATTGGAGTATAGTTGCTTTACAATCTTGTATTAGTTTCTACTGTACAGCAAAGCGAATCAGCTATATGTACACATATATCCCCTCTGTTTTGGATTTCCTTCCCATTTAGGCCACCACAGAGCACTGAGTAGAGTTCCCTGAGCTATACAGTAGGTTCTCATTAGTTATCTATTTTATACATAGTATTAATAACGTATATATGTCAATCCCAATCTCCCAATTCATCCCACCTCCCCTTTCCCCCCTTGGTGTCCATATGTTTGTTCTCTATGTCTGTATCTCTATTTCTGCTTTTCAAATAAGATCATCTATACCATTTTTCTAGATTCCAGATATATACGTTAAAATACAATATTTATTTTTCTCTTTCTGACTTACTTCACTCTGTATGACACTCTTTAGGTCCATCCACATCTGTACAAATGACCCAATTTTGTTCCTTTTTATGGCTGAGTAATATTCCATTGTATGTGTGTACCACATCTTCTTTATCCGTTCCTCTGTTGATGGACATTTAGGTTGCTTCCATGTCCTGGCTATTGTAAATAGTGCTCCAGTGAACATTGGGGTGCGTGTATCTTTTCAAATTATGGTTTTCTCCAGATATATGCCCAGTAGTGGGATTGCTGGATCATATGGTAGTTCTATTTTTAGTTTTTTAAGGAACCTCCTTACTGTTCTCCATAGTGGCTTTATCAATTTACATTCCCACCAGCAGAGGGAATGTAAAGCAAGAGGGTTCCCTTTTCTCCACACCCTCTCCAGCATTTACTGTTTGTACATTTTTTAATGATGGCCATTCTGACTGGTGTGAGGTGATACCTCACTGTAGTTTTGATTTGCATTTCTCTAATAATTAGTGATGTTGAGCATCTTTTCATGTGTTTGTTGGCCATCTGTATGTCTTCTTTGGAGAAATGTCTGTTTAGGTCTTCTGCCCATTTTTTGATTGGATTGTTTGTTTTTTTGACATTGACCTGCATGAGCTGTTTGTATATTTTGGAGATTAATCTTTTGTCAGTTCCTTCATTGGCAAATATTTTCTCCCATTCTGAGGGTTGTCTTTTCGTCTTGTTTATGGCTTCCTTTCCTGTGCACACACTTTTTAAACAGCCTGGGCTAAATCCTGCTCACTTACCTGTAACTTTGGTTAAGGTTCACTTATATGAGCTTCAGTTTCCTTAAATGAAATGATATCATAATACACATGTGCCTGAGTTTTGTGAAAATTATTTAATAAACAGGTGTATAAGAACTATACAAAATGTCTATCCAGTCAGCTCTTGGGAAAGGAGGGAAGTCAAAGACCTCTGTTTAATTATTGTGTGTTTGCCAACACTGTATCAATACCTCACATAGCTCTTTGAAATCACTTGAATGTTTTTCAGATCATGGAATTTGTCTCCTTTTACACAAGGCCTTTTGGCTTTATTAAATTTTGGTTTGAGTTCCAGATATTTATTCATTCAACAAGCATCTGTTAAGCTACTACTACATACTAGGCATTGTTCTAGGGAGGGTGGGAGGGAGGGAGATGCAAGAGGGAAGAGATATGGGAACATATGTATATGTATAACTGATTCACTTTGTTATAAAGCAGAAACTAACACACCATTGTAAAGCAATTATACTCCAATAAAGATGTAAAAATAAATAAAATAAAATAAAATAAAATAGATAACCAACAGGGACCAACTGTAAAAAAAAATATAAATAAATAAATGCTAGTGATGCCACAGTGAACAGGGTAGATACAGTTCCACCATTCATAGAGTTTAAATTTAGTGGAGTAGATGAATAATTTACGAGTAAGAAAATAAATAGGACAGTTTCAAAGACAAAGCACTGCTGAGAAAATAAAATAGTGTAAGAGCAACTGGAAGAGATGGCTGCTTTTGATCGAATGATTCAAGAAGGCCTCTCTGTGAAAGTGGCATTTAACCAATGAGTAGGTGCAACCGTATAGCAATCTGGGAGAGAATGTTTAAGGCAGAAGACAAAGTGCAAAACCCTTAGATAAGGATGAGCTTGATATTTCTGAGGAAAAGGAAGAAAATCTGTCTTAGTCTTCTCAGTCTGCCGTAACAGAATACTGCAGACTGGGTGGCTTAAACACCAGAAATTTATATTCTCACAGTTCTGGAGGCTGAGTAGTCCAAGATAAAGGTGTCAGCAAGACAGCTTTCATTCCCAGGCCTCTCCTCTTGGTTTGGAGGCAGCTGCCATCTCGCTGTGTGTTCCAAACCTCTTTGTGGGTGCACAATGAGATCTCTCCCTCTCTCTCTCTTCCTCTTCTTATAAAGTCTGTAAGATTATAATCCCTATTGGATTGGGCCCCACCCTTATGACCTATTTAACATTAATTACATTCTAAAGGCTCTACCTTCAGCTATAGTCATATTTGGGGTTAGAGTGTCAACATATGAATGGGTGGGGGTAGGGGAGGGACATCAGTCTGTAGCAGCTAGTGAGGCATAATTAATGAGGGAGGGATTGATACAAGATACAGGTGGAGAGGTAGAGAGGGACTAGGTCGTGAAAAGTCTTCTAGATTATTCTAAGGAGTTTGATTTTATCCTAAGCGATGGGAACTCATTGAAGGATTTGTAAAGCATATTAAAATATGACTTACATTTTTGAAAATTACTGTGGTGGCTCTGTAGAATATTGAACATAAAGGGGAAAGAGAATAACTAAGAAAACCAGTTTGAAGGCTACTTTTACAGTCAAAAGGAGAACTGATGGCAGCTTCAACTGGGACAGTAGTAAGAGGGAGGGCATAGTGATCTGAATTAATATATGCCATAGAGATAGAGTCAACAGGGTTTGCTAATCGATTGGATGGAGAGGAATGTTAGGAGAAATAAAGTAAAAATCTTTAAGATTTTAGTTGCTTATGAGCTACTGGGTGGTTGGAGGTGCCATTTGCTAAGATGGAGAGACTGGAGGAAGGGCAGTTTCAGGTTGGGTAGGGCTGAATCTGGAGTTTTGTTTTGGACTTGTTGAGGTGACCCCCCTAGATATTCAAGTGTAGATGTCAAATAGGCAGTTGGACTCAAATCTTGAGTTGTTAGGATTAGTGTTAACAATTTGAGTGTCATCTGCTTATGGATAGCATTTAAACCCATTGAACTGCATGAGATTTCCTACGAGAAAGCTTAGATTAAAACAAAGAGAGTCTCAGAATCGAACCTCAGGGCATAGCAACACTTAGAAGGCTAGCATAGGAGGAGGCACCACAGAGAATCTAGGGTAGCTGCTGAGATAGGAACAAAGCCAGAAGAGTGTGGTGTTGTGGACGCTAAGAAAAGATCAGCTGGCAGAAAGAGAATAATCACTTTCCTGGAGTGCTGCTGAGAATATAAAGTGAGGATAAAAAGTGACTAGTATATCTGGTAGCGTGGAAGTGATTGGTGACCTTGCTGAGATTCAGTGGAGAGCTGTTGATGGAAGCCATCTTAGAGTAGATTGAAGACCGAATGGGAAGTGTGGAATTGGAAACAGAGAATACACACCCATGTTTTTCAACCCTGGATTCACCTTGGAATCACCTGTTGAACTTTGGAAATTTCCAATACCTAGTCTCAGAGCAGGCTCATCTCAAATCAATCATAAAAGAGCTTCTGGGAGGGAGGGGGAGGACCTTGGAAGTATTTTCGGAGCTGTGAGTATTTTTAGAGTTCCCCAGATAAATCTAATCATGCTGCTGGCATTGAGAATCACTATAATCGACAAATGTTTTCAGAAGTTGTTTTGTGTGGGTGAAAGAGAGCAGGGAGGTGACTATGTAGCGAGAAAACTGTTTGTTTTTGTTATTATTGTTGTAGTTTTGATGATATTTTTTTAATCAAAACTCCTGGAGGATATTTATTTACCCATGAGAAGATCTAGTAAAGAGGGAGAAATTGATGATTCAGGGTAAGGTAAACAATAGCAAGAGGAAAGTCCTTGAGGAGGCCAGAGGGGACAGAAATTGTATAATTTCAACCATCTTATCTTCTGTTGGCAGGAGTAGACATTTTTATTTCCCACCACTGGAGGAATACATTTTGCCCAATTTGTGGCTATAGTCTGATCCTGAGTGGGGAAAAGGTATGAAACAAGTCCTTAGTTTAAAAAAAAAAAAAATGCTTTCCCCGAAACAATTTTAAAGGCTGTCTCTAATTTTTAATTTCTTTTAAAAAAAATCATTTTGAAAAGACAGTCCTCATACATGTTAGTGCTTTAGTTAAATATTAATTTTCCATAGAAACATTAGTCTTTTGGGGTCATTATGATCAACATGTAGAAATACTCATCTATCCCATATTTAGCTAATTAGGAATGAACAGTTTATTCAATACAGAGCTTTTCAAAGTTTAAGAGCACAAGCCTAAGACCTTATACCTCACCCAGACACATGCATAAACAAAATGAAAAGCCATTACCTAAAATCAAATTTGATAAGTATTATAACGTATTAGAAAAGAAGAGATGCTTTCATCAAAATTGGCAGATACAGAAGGCTACTTTTTGGTGAATAGTCCAGACATCTTTGTGAAGATTCTAAAGCCTAATGGCTTTATAAAAAACAAATAAGCCTTTTTTTTTCCAGTTTATAAGAAAATTACTTGGATTTATACAAAATGGATGGTTTAATTCAAAACTTCCAAGAGTCATGAAATTGAGTGAGGCTTTATTGTCACACTAACTTGAAGCTTGTTTAGTTAGAGAGGAGAATAGAATTTGCTCAGACTAATAATCCTAAAGGTCTCAAGATCTTAGGGTGTGGAAGAATTCACTATTTCCTCTGCTTTGCTGATATATTTGTGTGGTTGTACATTTTTCCTAGTTACTAGAAGCAATAGAAAACAGATTTTTGGTCTCTGAAGCCCTATTAGGAAAGAGGTTATTACAAAATTCATGCAGATATTTATGCACAAATGCATTTATCACACTGTCATTTGTAATATTGTTCAGGGATAAGATCTGACAACAGTAGGGACCTGAGTAACTAAATAATGGTACATTTAATAGATTATCATGCAGCCATTCAAATATTTACAAAGTGTTTTTTATTAGGAAATTGCTTAGGAAACAAAGTGAAATAAAAATGCAAAATACAGTAGGTTTTCAGCTAGATGAAAAAATACATAGATGATAAATACTAAAAGGAAATGTCATAAAATGTTTCTTTTGCTCATTTCTGTGTAGTGGGATTATATGTGATTATTACTTTATTCTTCTTTTCTGTATATTTTCTGTATATCCTTCCTTTCCATATATTCCACTGAAACTTTCCATGATGACTATACACTTCCCCATGTTAAAAAAAAAAGTCATGACTTTTATAGGTGAACTCAAATCATGAAAATGTTATAAATAACCACACTTACTTTTTATTCCTTTTCAATATATGTTAAAATAAGTTAAAAGGTGGATTCCATCTTTCATATAAACATTAATATATGTCTAAAAATATTTTAGACCTTTTTTTAAGGACACTATTTCCAGGAACTAAGGTAAACTAAAATTGAATTTTGGTTTTATAAAGTCAAAACACTAATTTTAAAAAGTATTTTAAAACCAAAGTCAGAGTCATGAAAACATTATGAAAAATGAATACTGTGCAAAAAGAATTCCTCAATTTATAATAACGCTTCACCACCTGTAATTTATTACCAGATGCTAATGCTGAGATCAAGACATCTGGCACAATATATGAGAAAGCATACTAATTAAAAAGGGAAAAGAACATTGAATTTAGCTGTTTTAGTAATCAAACTAAATACAGGAATGATATGACAAAATTGAAGTTGTATTATACGTAAGTTCTCACAATTTAAATTGAGACTTGAATCTGAAAAAACCAACATTTTTCTGTCCCTTTCTTCTTTGATTCTGTCTGTTCACGTCTCTATAATTCAAAGCCTTGAATGTAATTTAAGGGTCATTTAATACAGTGCCCCTCCCCAATTTACTAAGAAAAAAAGCAGTGTCTCAAAAGTCATATTCCGTGTTGAAGTTCACAAAGATAATAAGAGAGAGAACAGAGAGCTCCCTCAGTAGACATTTTTTCTTCAAAATCTTATATAAAAACCATACCTATTTTGTTTTTATTTTATTTATTGAAGTACAGTTGACTTACAATATTATATTAATCTCAGGTGTACAATGTAGTGATTTGATATTTTTTATAGACAACACACCATACAAAGTTGTTATAAAATATTGATTATATTACCTGTATGGTATATTACATCCTGTTACTTATTTATTTTATAACTGGTAGTTTTTACCTCTTAATCTCCTTCATTTATTTTGTACCTCTCCCCACCTCTCTTCCCTTTGGTAACCACTAGTTTGTTCTCTGTATCTGTGAGTCTCTTTCTGTTTTATTATATTTTTTATTTGTTTTGTTTTTTAGATTCCATATGTAAGTGAAAACATATGGTATTTGCCTTTCTCTGTCTGACTTATTTCACTAGGCATAATACCCTTCAGTTCTATCCATGTTGTCACAAATGGCAAGATTTCATTCTTCTTTTATGGCTGAGTAGTATTCCATTGTGTATATATATCACATCTTCTTTATATATTCATCCATCAGTGGGCAGTTAGGTTTCTGCCATATTGTGGCTATTGTAAATAATGCTGCTGCAGTGAACATGGGGGTGCAGATACCTTTTCGAGTTAGTGTTTCATTTTCTTCAAGATAAATACCCAGAAGCGGAATTGCTGGATCACATGGTAGTTCTATTTTTAATTTTTTGAGGATCCTTCACACTGGTTTCCATAGTGGCTGCACCAATTTACATTCCCAGCAACAGTGTACTAGGGTTCAAGCTACAGTATTCTAAATAGTATCCTACAGGCACAAAAACAGACACAGACCGATGAAACAGAATAGAGTCCAGAAATAAACCTACCCACATGGTTGATTAATCTATATGAAAGGAGGCAAGAATATACAATGGGGAAAAGACAGTCTTTTCAATTAGTAATGTTGGGAAAACTGGACAGCTACATGTAAAAGAATGAAACTAGAACATTTTCTCATACCATATACATACATAAACTCAAAATGGATAAAAGACCTAAGTGTAAGACTTGAAACCATAAAACACCTAGGAGAAAACATAAGCAGTATGCTCTTTAACATCTGTCTTAGCGATATTTTTATGGTCTGTCTCCTCAGGCTAGGGCAACAAAAGCAAAAATGAACAAATGGGACCTAATTAAACTTAAAAGCTTTTGCACAGCAAAGGAAACCATAAACAAAACAAAAAGACAACCTACAGACTGGGAGAAAATATTTGCAAACAATGTGATGAACAAGGGCTTAACTTCCAAAGTATACAAACAGCTCATACAGCTCAATATCAAAAAAACAAACAACCCTATCAAAAAATGAGCAGAAGACCTAGATAGACATTTTTCCAAAGAAGACATACAGATGGCCAACAGGCACATGGAAAGGTATTCAACATCACTAATCAGGGAAATGCAAATCAAAACCACAATGAGATTCCACCTCACACCTGTCAGGAAGGCCATCAACGAAAAGACAGGAAATAACATACCTGCTTTTAAAATAAGCATCCTATGTTTCTTTTTTTTTAATTTAATTTTTTAAAAATCGCTTTGTCTTACAAAATGGCTGAGTCAAAGACACAAAATCAGTTTTGATCACAGAGTGGTAACAGCAAATGCTTTTCCATCTTAAGTATGAATCTCACCTTGGCCTTTACAAGTGTGGCAGGAGTACTGCTTTGATGACTTTTAAGGATTTATAAATAGAGTGTGAGTAATAACAAAGATATTCAGAGCTCTGTGTGGTTTATGTGTAAGTTGCCTTGTTTGTTTAAGGCAGATTTCATACATCTGAGCGCCAGTTTTGCTCTCTTAAGTTGTGAGACGACAGTTGAGTTCAGATATGCTATAACTTCCCAAAGACTTTTGTGAGTTCTTCCTCCAGACTTGTCAGCTGAGACAGTTCACCAGTTATAACAAAGTATTATCTTTATTTCTGGCCTCCTCCCTTTTCCTCTTTCCTTCTTTCTTGGCTGTTGTGCAGTATAGAAATTGGGGCTCTGGGAGATGAAACCCTCCATTTTGCAAAATGGAACATTATTTCACTGTATTGCTATGAGCCCTTTAGATACATGGCGAAGCTCCAGTATTCAGTAAACAACATGCAAATAGTTTATCCAGATCTCTTCCTGCTAGAGAAAGGACACTTACATACTGTTAACCTAGGGACGTTGTTGTAGTTGTTGCTTTTCACATCTGAATTCAGTATATTGCCTTTTTGACCTTAAAAGTATACAGGAGATGGTTAAATGAGTTTTCAATGAGATGTGACCTGATGACCCTTGCTTAGTGCAAGGAAAAGTGATGAGCAGTTAGAAGCCATCACCAGAGATAAGGCTCTAAATTAAAGCTTAACTGTACACTTCAAAACTGAGCAATGAAAAGGGAGTGGGGGACCTAATACCTAACTGTGGTGCAGTTCAGTGGAAAGAGGGTGGTACTGATGTCAGGTATCCTGGCTGCCCTTGCAGAGGTTGCCACCATACATAATTGTTTCATTAGTTCGATTTATAAAAACATGGAAAAAACATTCAGTGACACATTTAGAATTAAAGAAAAGTGTGTTTTTTCTGTCAAAGTGTAAATTCCATATTGAGATTTGAACTGAAAAAATAAAAATACCCAGCTTAGAGTGTACATTGGAATGCCCCAAACCCAGACTCTTTAAACTACCCTGGTTTTTCATATCTTTAAAAGAGACAGAGAGCAATCTAATAGACTAATAGTGATTTAATTCATCTAATGATTAAATCTGATCAGTTATTTAAAATGCAATCATTCATTCCCTGGACAGTCAAGTGTAACGATAATCTACAGATGTTCTCAGAGATAATGCTCAGGACTCTGGTAAGAAGGCAGAGGTGACCAGCCTAAGAAAGGCAGAAAGAGGCCATAAACAGGGACAAAGAGAAAACACCGTGTGGCCATGCCCACGAGCCTCACCCCTCAGAAGAAGCCTTTGCTCGTCCCAGAAAGCCTAATTCAGAATGTCTTCCTCTGCTCATCTGAGGATTGCTCCAAAAGAACTCTAATGTAAGGAAACAGATGTAACCACTAGCCTAAGGAATGTTTCACTGAGAAAGGGCAACAAGAATGTGGACACTAATGCAGGAAGACAAGCAAAATTGCAGCCGCCAAGAGCCCGGCTTCAGGAGTCAACGATTTATTTATTCTTTCCTTTCTCGTTCAGCTCATAGGGGTCAGAACAACTTGACTTTGATAATGAAATTTTCAAACCACTTACAAAGCAGGTAAATTGTGGTCTTTCTGATATGGTCTCAGGAGAGCAAGTGCTTTTTTCCCAGCTATTTCCAGCTACCCTTTCAGCAGGAATAGGAAGTCCAACTGCATGCTTTGGAAGCAGTTTGAGTTTTAAAAGGAAAAGGCTTCCATCTACTGGATTCTTTGAGTAATAAAGAGTATGAGAGTCCACAGCAGATTTTCTTTTGGTGCTGGCCATGCATAACCTGGCATGTCCACTTAGAGGTTTCGTAGTTCTTTTAAATTGCATTTTATTTGAAGAATCTATCTGTTAATGAAAACATTCAGCTTTTACAAAATATAAACCCCACTTTATGTCACACAAAGGAGTCAAAAGAAATATATAACTTGCCTCTCTTTTCACTTGGAAAAAGTGATATGGAGCAGTAATATAATCAACAAAAGTTATATGTATTAAGAAAATTCATAATAAAAATAACCTTTCCTGCAATATCAAGATGATTGGAAAAAATGAGGCGTTTTATTTATACAGTCACTTCACTTTTCTTCATTTCTAAAAATTATCTTTTCGTGAACAAATCTCTTCTTCATTAGAGTGCCCCTACTTTGAGTTCAGCTAATGCTACTTAATGACATACCATCTTGTTCAGATGTTGCATCACCCAGTTAGATAATCTTACATTTAGATAATAGCAGGAATCTTTTGGGGACATACTTTGAAGTATACTAGAGGGTATATATACAGTTTAAGATAATTCATGTAATATTTCTTTTCTGTACTCTTTCACTGAGTCAGTACGAAGAGGTAAAGATCATTTTTTCCTCAGTAGAGTTGGATTCTTAAAAAGAATGTAAGAGTTTAGAGCTTTTATTTAAAACAAATTATGTAACAGAATGAAGATGTGGGTGCAGCATAACTTTTGGGTGTCTGGTCTTACTGAACTCTCATGAACTTGTAATCCTAATTTATGTCAAAATCATACTGAATATCTTTTACACTGAATAAAAATAAGCAAGAACTGGCAGATTAATGTCCATTTATAACTATGGCCATTATATGAAAAATGAGACAAAATTTTAAAACCATGACATTTTTTTTACCTCAAACACATAGATATCGAAGACAGTATTATTTGTGGTTTTTCCATTGTCCCATGAGGCTAGATTGAAGAAATAAAGCAGAAATATCTTAGTATCTGTCTCCTAAGTCACAACAAATATCTAAGGATCCCCAGATGGGTTCTCTATGGCTTTAACTAATTCCTTCCCTTCTAAAGTAGTGAATATAAATTTTATACCTAGAAAAGAATAAATCTTGGGAAAGTAGAATTCTGTTAGGGTTGCTATAGACTTCATTTTGAATACTGTTAGCACCAGAATCTGGAATATACTAGAATGTTAGGATTGACCCAGTCAAGATAGGACCTTAAGTGTACCTGCAGGATTTCCTAAAATAGTACTTTTGAAGACAGTGAAATGATTTGCTGAGAATAATAGGCAATGTAAATAGTTTGTTTACATATATTAGCTTGGTAAGTATATGTAACAGATATTAAATTATAAAATGATATAATAGTAGTTCCTCTTTAGTAAGGACCTATTCTACTCCTGTGGCTTCCTCTTTTTGAGTTTTCTGTGTTCTGTTGTCTTTTTTTGTGACCAACCTTTTCACATATCTGTGACTCATGTTGATTGACACTGGGAAGTTTTTTTTTAAACTTTGTATTTTAATAAAGGTTAATTTTTAAAAATACAAAACCTATTGCTTTTTCATGTGTAAAAAGATCCATTGAAATATAATTTTTAAAAACCAAACATATATATCTTATTTATATTAAGTCAAATATTTATATTAAACATGTGTTCCCAGACACCAAAATAATTTTTTTTAATTCTACTATACTAATAGACCTATCTCATGTATGTCTTTTTTTAAAATAAATTTATTTATTTATTTATTTTTGGCTGCTTTGGGTCTTTGTTACTGCACACAGGCTTTCTCTAGTTGTGGTGAGCAGGGGCTGCTCTTAATTGTAGTGCACAGGCTTCTCATTGCAGTGGCTTCTCTTGTTGTGGAGCACAGGCTCTAGGGTGCACAGGCTTCAGTAGTTGTGGCTCGTGGGCTCTACAGCGCAGGCTCAGTAGTTGTGGCACACGGGCTTAGTTGCTCCGCGGCACGTGGGATCTTCCCGGACCAGGGCTCGAACCTGTGTCCCCTGCGTTGGCAGGTGGATTCTTAACTACTGTTCCACCAATGAAGTCTCATCTCATGTATGTCTTAACTAATTTGTCCTTCTGTAGGTGTGTGGGTTTCATGAGTTTCTCACGAATGATATATGTGTATGCATATGTTAATACATGCATGTAAATGTACATGTTCATATGGGAGTGTGAGTGAACATGCTTATTAAGAAGAATTATTATTTTTTTACATCTTTATTGGAGTATAATTTCTTTACAATGTTGTGTTAGTTTCTGCTGTATAACAAAGTGAATCACCTATATGTATACATATGTCCCCATATCCCCTCCCTCTTGCGTCTCTCTCCCACCCTCCCTATCCCACCCCTCTAGGTGGTCACAAAGCACCGAGTTGATCTCCCTGTGCTATGCGACTGCTTCCCACTAGCTATCTGTTTTACATTTGGCAGTGTATATATGTCCATGCCACTCTGTCACTTTGTCCCAGCTTACCCTTCCCCCTCCCCGTGTCCTCAAGTCCATTCCCTACGTCTGCGTCTTTATTCCTGTCCTGCCCCTAGGTTCATCAGAACCTTTTTTTTTTTTTTTTAGATTCCATATATATGTGTTAGCATACAGTATTTGTTTTTCTCTTTCTGACTTACTTCACTCTGTATGACAGACTCTAGGTCCATCCACCTCACTACAAATAACAGTTTCATTTCTTTTTATGGCTGAGTAATATTCCATTGTATATATGTGCCACATCTTTTTTATCCATTCATCTGTCTATGGACACTTAGGTTGCTTCCATGTCCTGGCTATTGTACATAGAGCTGCAGTGAACGTTGTGGTACATGACTCTTCTTTTTTTTTTTTTTCCGCGGTACGCGGACCTCTCACTGCTGTGGCCTCTCCCGTTGCGGAGCACAGGCTCCGGATGCGCAGGCTCAGCGGCCATGGCTCACGGGCCCAGCTGCTCCGTGGCATGTGGGATCTTCCCGGACCGGGACGGAAACCTGTGTCCCCTGCATCGGCAGGCGGACCCCCAACCACTGCGCCACCAGGGAAGCCCTGGGAAATTTTTTAATCTTATTTTTAAATCAGATGATTTCTTGTCATTTGTGAGAGAAAAGATTAGCCTTTGCACTTGGTCCACTAACAAAATCAATCCTAGACCTTCTAAATTTAACAATAAAGGAAAAATCACTCTGTAGCTTTAGTCTATGCATTAACCTTAAATTATTTAAAAGAGACTTTAAAAAGGAAATAAAATGAAGTTATACAGACATAGTTCCTCTGACTTAAAAGTAATAGTTCACTCACTCATTCACTTAACAAACATTCATTATTTAATATGTACCAGGCATTCTTCTAGGTCCTGAGGATGTAGAAGCACAAGAAACAGACAAAGGTATTATTTTTATGAGCCTACCTTGTAGCATGAAGACAGACAATAAATGAGATAAGTAAATAGTATGTGTGATTATGATAGTAGCTAAGGAAATTAGTGGATAATGAAAGGCGACTAAGCGGAATGGCCATGCCATTTTAGATAGGGTGGTCAAGAAAGGCCTCACGGAAAAACTTTAGTGATTTGACCATCCTGGCACCGTGGACTCCTGCTGGAATGAAGCTCAGGGGTCTCTAAGGACATGCCAGCCTTTTGAGGTGCATCCCACTTTAGCTGGGTTATTCTGACCTACCTCCCCATGACCAGGTTCCCATGACCCCCATCATCTGGGAGTACCCTTAAACCCAAGCAGACTACTCAAATTTCAGACCCCATGACCATTTCACCTCCAGTTTCCTGTCCAGGGAACTGACGCAGGGAACACCAATTCTCTGTAAGAGAATCCTATCCTTATATACCACACTTACATTCAACCCCCATTCAAGAAGCTCACAGGGATCATAGCAGGAGGTTGCTCTGCTATACTTGCTCAACGTTCAGATTAAAATTGATTATTTGTTCCAGATGTTACTGTGCCCTCCTGGCTGGCTACCTTACAAATGACCTGAAATGTGTTGCTTTGTGCCTCTTCTCTTGAGACAGTCTAGAAGTGTATTATAACTAATATGTTAGAGAGAATGTCTTCTTCATGAGCTTCCTTCTAATAAGAAAGCCTGAACTCTAGGAAAGTTACTTCAAAACAATTATTCAGCTTCTCTGTTGTAGGTGCCAAATGTAATGTAGTTTACACATGCATAAAAATTGCATTTCCTTTTTTCTGTGTTAAACAATGCAGAGGGCAGGTTGGTTGCAACAATTTCGTGTATTACAAAGGCATGTATTTAAAGTCATGTATTACAACGTCAAAGAGTTTTTCTCTGATTAACCATAATTACTTTGTCTTACATAATTAGGAATCTTCTCTCTGCACTTAAAATTTGATAAACTGTGACTTAAAAAAAAATGTTAAATGCCCAGTCTCATGAAGATTTCTTGTTATGCTATGTAAAATGGAACCATAATAACAGCAATAATTTCAGAGAACCTGTGTGGCTGGAAATACATAATGTGTGCTTAATAGATGATACCTAGCTCTTTTAAGCAGAAAACGAAACTACATCAGCAGCACTTGTTTTCAAAACCACCTAAATTTTAGTCATTTGCCCATTTTGGCAGGACTGTTGAAAAATTTGTATTTGTGTATGCTAATAAAACATATGTCGTATTGGCTAAGGACTAACAGTATGTTCTAATAAAATAAACCCACCATCCAAAATGCTATGTAGCTTTTCCTCCTTTTTAAGAAAGCTTGAAATTCGATTTTATTAACAAGGTTTGATCAAATGTTCTTAATCTTTTGTTAGTGTTACTATTAACCATCTTTAAGAGTAGAGACCTTGGTTATGAAGCTATGAGTGAAAGTTAAAATATTGCTTTAGTGTAAATAATTTTAAAGGAATTCATCTTTGGTCTATTACCATTATCAGTATTCTCCCACATTTTCAGTTCCGTAGAAGGCCGTTGGATTCTCATGTTGTATATCTAGAAGAAACTTTTAATAATCACCTAGAAACTATTTAAATGTAAAAACATACTGATGTGTTAATAATTACTAAATATTACTTAATTACCTAATATTACATAAGTCCTATAGTGTCTGTATTCTGTAAATGTTGAAACAGCATTGGTTTATTGTCAAGCAGAAGCCTATAATTATACCATATAGTAAGTAACCATACAATTTTAATGTTCTTAAAAAATTGTGATGAATTTGATAATACTGCCTTGCAGAGTATTTCTTAACTCAGTAAACACTGAACATTGGGAAGGAAAAAAATACAAGATTGAAGACTACCTAAAAAAGATGAAAGGGATTTAGATTGGTGAGCCCTGTGAAAGTATTAATAACTAATAACTATTATCTGAAGTAGCAAATTTCTTAATCCATGACTCAAATCACTGAAAATTGCTTTAAAATTTTTCCAAGCCAGCAGAAGGAATGCAATTATATTTTTAAAAATTCCCATTTGTATCTAAAAATTCAAAAAGTAGAATAAATAAGACTGTAATCTATTATTAGATTATGAAATACTTTACTGTAAAGTTTCTATAACTGAACAAAAGGCGTTTATAATTTTTTGACATAACAATAGTTAAAATATTCGAGCTCTCACTTTGTGCCAGGGTACTTTGTTTACAGTATCTAATTTATTTTTTCACAATGATTCTATGAAGTAGTTACAGTTATTACCTCTATTGTACCTTATACAAGTAAAGTAGTTTATTCAGGGTCATATGGCTAGTATGTGGTGGGTCTGGAGTTCATAGTCAGGTGGATCATTCACACATGCAATACTGTAATTAGTCATCCAAGTTTCTGTTGCTCTAGTTTTCAGTCTAATCCTTTTTTTTTTTTTTTTTTTTGTGGTACATGAGCCTCTCATTGCTGCGGCCTCTCCCATTGCGGAGCTCAGGCTCCGGACACGCAGGCTCAGTGGCCATGGCTCCCGGGCCCAGCTGCTCTGCGGCACGCAGGATCCTCCCGGACTGGGGCACGAACCCGTGTCCCCTGCATCGGCAGGCAGACTCCCAACCACTGCGCCACCAGGGAAGCCCCAGCCTAATCCTTTTTAGACTCCAGTACGATATTTGAGAAAAATGGTGTTAGAATATCTTTCTTTATGTATACTTAAATGGATCATGTATTAATACATCCAGATGTTCAACTTTAAAAGACTTTTTAAATGTATATATTAAGAAGTAAATGATTATCTAAATAATTTCAAAATATTCTCCCCTAATTTTTTTTTAGTTTTTCGTAGTTTTCTAGGAAGTTTTTTTAAGATGATAAACAAAACATTTCAGATACAGTCTAAAATGACAGGAAAAGGCAATGGACTATCTATTGATGTGTAATAACTTACCACAAACCTAGTGGCTTAAAACCACACCCATTTTATTGTCTCACATGTCCTGTGGGTCGAGTCTGGGCAAGGCCTAATGGGGTCCTCTGCTTCAGGGCCTCTCACATGGCTGCAATCAACATCTCAGCCAGGGCTGCTGTTTCACTCAAAGCCCAACTGGGGAAGGATCTGCTTCCAAGTTCACATGATTGTTTTCAGAATTCAGCTCCTTGCAGATTGTCAAAGTGAGGGGTTCAGTTCCTTGCTGGTTTTGCCAGCAGTTTCATGCCTCTCCATTGAGAGAGTTGCACATTGCAGCTTACAACAAGGCAGCTTAATTCACCAAAGCCAATAAGGGAGACATCTTGCCAGCAAGATGTAAGTTACGATCTTAATGTAACGTCATCACCTTAGTGACATCCCCTCACCTTTGTCATATTCTCTTTGTTAAAAGCCAAGTCACAGGTTCTGCCCACACTCGAGGAAAAGGGACCACAACAGGGACCTGAATTCCAGAAAGTGGGGACAATCAGGGCCGTTTTAGAGTCTGTTTGTCACAGAAAATAATACAGAAATAAAGAATGATTAATCCTTGGTAATAGACAAAGAAAAATAACTTTTATTTCCCTAAATATTCCTAAAAAATAAAACCAGATGGCATTTTGTGTAAAGCCCATCCAATTCACTCTCCATCTCACCACAACCATAGTTGATTAACATTTCAGCTCAATGATCACTTCCCTGGAGAAGCCTTCCTGACCTCTCCTCCCTAACCACCAGCTAGGATCAGCTGCCTATTCTATGCTTTTATACTCTGAACATATCTCAGATACATTTGTAATTTTACATCTGGTAATTTTCATTTGTGTTGGTTATTTGATTAACTACTGACTAAGCCGTGAGGGAAGAAACTGTATGTAGTTTTTGTTCAACACTTTATTTCTATCACCCAGTACAGTATATAACACAGAGAGAGAAACAGTGAAAACATACTGTGTGAAGAAACACGTTAAAAGCACTGAACTGAAGTCGAGAGACCTAGGTTCCAATGCAAGCTCTTTCACTTATCAGCTGTGCTACTTCATGCAGGTCCAATTAGCTTTCTGAGCCTTAGGGGTTTTTTTTCATCTATGAAAGGTCAATTCTAATTCAGTTACAATTTTGATGCAATTTTGTGATTTTATACAGCTCTTTATCAGTAAATATTTACTGCACTGAAATTTTTTCCCCAAGTTTTCAGTAACTACCTCCTTTATTTTCTGACCAATGATGTTGAGGTTTTAACCTATTTGCAACAAGCAAAATCAAAGGACAGGAGAAATAATGTGAGACACTTGAATCAACATTTGCAAGTTTATTTATATTTTAAGAAACTCTCCTGATTTCTTCAGAGTTTGTGCATTTGAATACCATAGCTATGGTATGATTCAAAATGCTTTCCTTTCCCTTAGACAAATCAAACCTTCACCAGAAAACAAAAAACTACATTATACACATGCTATTCCTTTCAAGATGTTGGCATCCTGCCTTCCCCTTCAGCTGCCCAACCCCCCAGAGGGTTTGTTGAATTAGATGGTAGCATAGACTTAGACCGGTGACATCCTAAGAACAATACGAAGCTCTAAAAAAAAGAAGAGAGGCATGTTAGAATTCTCTGTGTAATGGAGTACTAGACTCTAATGTAGAAGAATATTTTAGCATCACAATAGTACAGCTGACACACTTGGCCTGTTTTCATCATTACTGAACGTTGCCCTTACTTGGTAACTGCGGAGAAGTTCTCATACCAAGCAATGTTAAGAGTGGTCTGTGAACTGTATCTTTTGTATGCAGTAAATAAACTTTGCTTTGCTTTCACTATCAAGTCTTTGACATGACTGGTGCTAGAAGAAGATAAATACTGCATGGGAAACCCAGGAACAATATGTTACTCTACTTTTCCTCCCAATCATAAGTCAAACTCATGCTTATTGAAATTTTTGTCATGGGTTGCTCCATAGTAAGAGTGCACAGTATCCCTGGGGTGACTAATGACTCTTCTGTGGCCTTTTTCAGCTCACTCATTTGTAGTAGTTCAGGACAGAAGGGGGAAATTTTGTTGTTGACAATGGAGGTTGAGAATATTTTTATAATTTTTATTTCAAAACAGAAATCAATATGTTCTCTTAGAAGTTTTTTTTCTTTTAATCTGAATTCCTACTGTTTTTAGTAGTGTTCTTCTTAACTGAAAAACCATGATTACGGAATCTGTGTTTTTCTTGTGTGGCGTATGTGTCAAAATCACCATAATGCACAAACGTAGGGAGGGGAAATATAAAGTACAGAGATGTGTGGAGCTGCAGCTTCATTTTACTAGTACTTTGGGGTTAGAAAAATGCTTGGATTGAGACCTTAAATGATACCTATAGGAGTGCAACTCTGAGAAGTCTTGAAAGTGAGGTATGCTGTGCTTCCCACTGAAAGGGCATCAGGGCCAATGTTAAAGTTGTTGATTTCCCACTCCATCTGATATACAACAGAAGTGCACAGGCTCAGAGGATTACTAGCCTACTCTTCTGTGATGGGATGATGTGCCCCTTGAGGTCCATATCCACATTAAAACAATTATCCACATTAAAACAATAGCAAACATAAGAGGTAACATTTAGTAAACACTTACTGCGTATCATGCACTGTTTAAGTGTTTTACTTGTTAACTCATTTAATAATCACAATAACATTCTAAGGATGATGCTATTATTATGCCCATCTAATAGAGGAAAAAACTGAGGCCCTATGAGGTTACATAAATTGCTCAATATCACACATCTAGTACATTGCAGAGCAGAATTCAAACCCAGGCAGTGAGAACCAGTCTCTCTCTAAGTGAACTGGTGTGTTCTTGATCTTCTTTAATCATATCTCCACATATTCAGACGTATTTTCCTTTGCTGAATAAACAAATATTTAAAAGGTACAGAAGTCATCCCTGTTGAAATACACACACACACACACACACACACAGTAGGTTTACATTTTGTTAGCCTAAATAATGAAGAACTGACTATGTGTACTTAGTATTTCTTCTGTTTGAAACGTGCTCCACAATATAATCACAGGTATTGCTTTAGTTTATAAAATGTAATAACCAATTCACACTAGTCTTCCTGGGCCATATTAGTTTTTTTTTTTTTCCTAATAACTCACAATCCAAAAACATAATTAGATTTACTTATTGGCTTTGCAGACAAGGCTGACAAAATACAGACTAGGAAAATGCACTCAAATATTTAAAATTGTTAATGATGTTCTTTGTTAATGAAACCAGGTAATGCTCTGGAGCCAAATTTTGTATACAATTATTTCTCCCCCCACCCCGCCTCCCTCTCTCTCTCAACACTTTCAGTAAGTGTTAAGTAGTAATTCTAAGTCATGAAAGCAAATAGAGGCATATTTCTTAAATAGAGACATACTTCTCTCTTTTAAGTTTTATTGGAGTATAGTTGACTTACAATGTTGTGTTAGTTTCAGGTGTACAGCAAAGTGAATCAGTTATATATATACATATATCTACTCTATTTTTTTTTTTAGATTCTTTTCCCACATATGCCATTACAGAGTACTAAGTAGAGTTCCCTGTGCTATACAGCAGATTCTTATTAGTTATCTACTTTGTATATAGTAGTGTATATATGTCAATCCCAATCTCCCAGTTTATCCCTCCTCCTCCCCCTTATCGCCTGGTAACCATAAGTTTGTTTTCTATATCATGACTCTACTTCTGTTTTATAAATAAGTTAATTTGTACCCTTTTTTTAGATTCCACATATAAGCAATATCATATATGATATTTGTTTTTCTATGTTGTCTTCACTTAGTATGACAATCTCTTGATCCAACCATGTTGCTGCAAATGGCATTTTCATTCGTTTTTATGGCTGAGTAATATTCCACTGTATATATGTATATGACGGACATTTAGGTTGCTTCCATGTCCTGGCTATTGTGCTGCAATGAATATTGGGGTGCATGTATCTTTTCGAATTATGGTTTTCTCTGGGTATATGCCCAGGAGTGGGATTGCTGGATCATACAGTAGTTCTATTTTTAGGTTTTTAAGCAACCTCCATTACTGTTCTCCATAGTGGCTGTACCAATTTACATTTCCACCAACAGTGTAGGAGGGTTCCCAAGACATACTTCTTACACACACATATATGGGAGAAAGTGAGAGAGAGAGAATGAGATGGAATGAAAAAGAGGGAAGAGAGAACATGTGCCAGAGATTAGTACAACTAATATTTAAAGAATAACTATTGGCACCAGGTACTGTTCTAGGAACTGAACATAAATACACGCATCAATGAATATATGTGTTTGTATTTACTACCATTGTCTCGGTTTAATTAAAATCTTGCAATGGAAACTTGCTAATGAAAAAATTTGAAAAGCATATAGAATTTTTCCCCCAACAAAGGTTCTTCTCTAACAGGATCAATTTATGTCCTGTAAGTGACTAATTTTTTTGCTTAGACATAGAAAATACAATAAAGCTATGTTTCTCAATACATTTTCAATGGAGTATTATTGTCAAAATTTTTCAGAAAGGACAGTTAAATCTGGGAAATATTATTTTTGATATTCAAAATGCACTGTAACATAGTAAAGGTTATGAGAAGTCTTATAGTAAAGATACTTATTTGACTTTAGCTCATTGTTTCTATTAAAATATGACCAGCTAATAAATGTTTAAATATATTTCATCTAATTTAAACTGTCATCAATTTAAAGATCACCATTTTCTTATTTGCTGCTGAGAAAAAGTCTCCACTTTAAGTATAATGTATCACTTCCTTTTCACTTAAAATTATTTTGTCCCTATTACGGGAACTCTTTCAGACATAAACTATTCAGATAGCTTTTTGATCATATGTCATTCTTGTACTACAAAGAATTTGTTTTAAATAAGCAAAATAAATTGGTAAAGCAACTTCTTCATATTTGGAGGCTGACCCTTTTGAATCACTTTTCAATGCAGATTTACTGGTGTGTATGTGTTTTCCATCCACTGTCATTCTCAGTACCATCAAGATGATTGATAATGTGGGCTTTCTTAAAACATTGTTATTCGTGGGATTTTCTTTAAAGTCCCTAAAACCATTCACGAAATTTTCATCTTAGCACTTTCTTGATCTTACCAGAAGTATCAAAGGAAAGTTTTTCAGACAATAATCAGAGTGTATTTAAATGCCTATTGATTTAAATTTGCATTAATTAATTACTGAAACTGCAATTGGCTTGTTATTCTACAAAGAGGAAAACAAGTTTGCACATGTTCAAGCAGCATCAGTTACAATACAATGTGTTCTCCGCTCGAGCAATTGTAAGATGCGATTGATTATAAAATATATCACTACTTCAGAGAACATATAATAATATGTGTCACGAAACTGAAGAAACAGTTACTTCAGCATCCTGCAGAACGAGGAATGGATAGTACAAAATTCGTGAAGCATTTTATGGAAATATCTTGGTTGATCATTCAATTGCACACTGAAACTTTCTGGCTTGTATTTAATTGTCAAATCAGTAGAAAAACTCCCAATTATGTTATTACTGATCATTTATTTCTGTGAATTCAAGTTTGTCCTGGACCTTGGATCACATTGATCTGTTAGGACTGGAAGAATTTGCCAAGTGGATCCTATCCTTCAAGGAATGATAATTACCATGTTATGTACCACCATCCAGGGAAAGATATCTCTGTACAGGTTTTTCAAAGTTTCTCCAGTTTTTCGATGTTATTCTAGTAGAGTGGGCAAGAGCTTGGACTGTGATAAATGGATGTGAATGACTTCTAATCCTCCTCCTGATATTTTCTAAGTAAGCTTGAGCATGTTATTTAACCTTTTAAAGTCTCAATTCTTTCATCCTTAAAAATAATAATAGATAGGGATACTACAGAGATTTAATGAGAAAGTATGTATGAGAGTATCTATAGTGGACTTTAGGAAAAAACATGAAGTGAAAAAATTTAAGAATTATTTTACGTTTAAAGTAATTACTGATAGGTATGCACATACTGCCATTTTGTTAATTGTTTTCTGATTATTTTTGTAGTTTTTTGTTCCTTTCTTCTTTTGCTCTCTTCCCTTGCGATTTGATGACTGTGTTTAGTGTTATGTTTGAATTCCTTTCTGTTTTGGGTATGTATCTATTCTAGGTTTTGGATTTGTGGTTAGTATGAAGTTCATATATAACAGCCTTTATATATAAACATTTTAAGTTGATGATCTCTTAAGTTTTAATGCATTTTAAGAACCTGCATTTTTACTCCCCCTTCATGTTTGTTATTGACATAATATTTTACATTTTTTTGTTTCATGTATCCTTTAATTACTTATTGTGGATATAGATATTACTACTTTTGTCTTTTAACCTTCCTACTAGTTTTATAAGTGGTTGATTTACTGTGTGCTTGCCTTTACCAATGAGATTTTTCCTTTTGTAATTTTCATATTTCTAGTTCTGGTCTTCGCTTAAGCTTTTGCTTGTCTGTAAAACTCTTTATCTCTCCTTCAAGTCGAATGATAGCCTTTCCAGGTAAAATATTCTTTATTGCAGGTGTTTTCCTTTCATCACTTTGGATATAATGTGCCACTCCCTTCTAGCCTGCAATGTTTCTGCTAAAGTCAACTGATAGCCTTTATGGGAGTTTCCTTTAAAAATGTTACTAGTTGCTTTTCTCATGCTGCTTTTAAGATGCTCTCTTTATCTCTAATTTTTGCCATTTTAATTATAAATTGTCTTGCTGTGGACCTCTTTGGGTTCATCTTGTTTGGGACGCTCTCTGCTTCCTGGATCTAGATGTCTGTTTCCCAAGTTAGGGAAGTTTTCTGCTATTACTTCTTCAGATAAGTTCCCTTACCCTTTCTCCTATTGGGACTCCTATTATGCAAATGTTAGTATACTTGATGTTTTCACAGAGGTGTCGTTAAACTATCAGCATTTAAAACTTTTTTTATTTCTCTGTTCAGCTTCCGTGATTTCTACTACTCTTTCAGTCCACTGACTGTATCCTCTGTGTCATCTTTGTACTGTTGATTCCTTCAAGTGTATTTTTTTATTTCAGTTACTGTACTCTTCAGCTCATTTCGAGTCTTTATATTTTTTAACTTTGTTGAAATTCTAAGTTCATCTGTTCTTTTCCCAAGTTTGTTGAACATTTTACGGTTATTACCTTTAAGCCTTTGTCAGGTAGGCTATTTATCTTCACTTCATTTCGCTTTTTTCTATGGTTTTATCTTGTTCCTTCGTTTGGAACATATTCCTCTCTAGCCTCATCTTGCCTAACTTTCTGTGTTTATTTCTATGTATTAGGGATGCTATGTCTTCCAGTGTTTAAAATGTGGCCTTATTTAGGTGACTTCCTATGGGGCCCAGCAGCACACTCCCCTCTGATCACTAGAGCTCTGTGTTCTTTATGCTCTATGTGGGCAGCATGTTGCCTTCTGCTGTGGCAGAGCCGACTACTGTTGGCTTGCCGATAGGCAGGGCTGGTCCCTAGCCAGGTTGATTGCCAGGCCTTGCCTGGTGTTGTGGCTGCTGGCCCCCTAGTGAGCAGGATTGGGTCCTGGAGTGGCTGGCTGCAGAGCCCAGTGGGGTGCAGGGCTGGTTTCTGCCTGCTGGTGGGCAGGGCCAGGTCTTAGAGTGACTGGTTGATGACCAGGGATGCCAGGGTTGGTGCTAGCCCACTGATGGTCCAGGCTGGGTCCCAGCATGGCTGACTCTGGGGCCCGGGGGTCATGGGACTGGTGCTGGCCTGCTGGTATGCATGGCCCAGTCACCACTCAGCTATCTGCATACCTTGGGGAATTGGGGCTGTTGCTGGCCCCTGGCACTTACAGGATAGAGGGAGGATTTCAAAATGTCACTTGCCAGCAATAATATTATAGGAGTAAAATGAGCCCCCCCAAAATGGCTGCCTCCAGTGGCCAACTCCTTCTTCATCCCCAGAAGGGGGCCCAGTTGTCTCCTGCCTTTCCAAGATCAGCAACTGGGTCTAACCCAGGCTCCTTTCAAACTACCCTCTCTGGGCTTTGATTTGGATTGTATGAGATTCTGCATGAGCCCTTTAACAGTGAAATCTGTTTCCTATAGCCTTCCCACTCTCCTGAACATAAGCCCTGCTGGTCTTCAAAGCCAGACATTCTAGGGGCTCATCTTCCTGGTGCAGGAACCCTGGGCTAGGTGGCTCAATATGGGGCTCAGACCCCTCATTCCTTGCAGAGAACCTGTATAATTGTGATATCCCTCCCATTAGTGGGTTGCCAACCCTGAAGTTTTGGGTTCTGACTATACTGTGTCTCCATCATTCCTACTAATCTTACTGTGGTTCCTTTTTTTTTTTAAATTTTTATTTTATATCAGAGCATAGTTGATTAAGGATATTGTGTTAGTTTCAGGTGTACAGCAAAGTGATTCAGTGATACATATGTATGTATCTATTCTTTTTCAAATTATTTTCCCATTTAGGTTATTACAGAATATTGAGCAGAGTTCCCTGTGCTATAGAGTAGGTCCTTGTTGGTTATCTATTTTAAATATAGCAGTGTGTACATGTTAATCCCAAACTCTCAATCTATCCCTTCTCCCCACCCAGTAACCATGTTCGTTCTCTAAGTCTGTGACTCATATCATACTATGTGGTTCCTTCTTTATGTCTTCAGTTGGAATAAATCTTCTGGTCATTTGCATAGATAGTTATTATGCAAATAGTTATAATTTTGGTTTGTCTCTGGGAGGTGAGTTCAGGGTCTTCCTACTCCACCGTCTTTGTCACCTTCTGACCTGCCCACACTTTTGACTATAAAGATCAGATAAACTTAAATAAATTGAAAAGTTGTCTGATATTTGATTGTTCTATGTGCTGTTGCTCTCAGCAGAAGCTGTGATCTTTGTACAATTCATTATCTCATTTTTATTCTGTTAAAATAAAATTGAAGTAATAATAGTAAATGATAAATTTAACAGATAATCACTGTGTATTATTAGCTGGCATGGGTCATCAGCCTCTTAATATAGTTCTATCCAGTGACTTCCTAATGAACGGTTATGAGCCTGGGTAACTTACATGCAAATTAAGAATGGGTAAAAATTAAAATGGCAGTTTAAAAGAGTCTTTTTAAATTAAAAAAATATTCCAACTAATCTGCTAAACATCTGACACAATATAGTACTTAGATACTCTAGAATACAGTAATCCCTAGTTGGCTTAAAAATGATCTATCTTTTTATTACACTTGAGAAGAAAGAAATGTAGATCCTTATTCAAAAAGCTTTTGATGACAAGTTTTCAAAGAAAATAACAAAATAAGGACGATTTTCTTTTTATAAGGAATTTTGAAAATATCAAAAAATTCTTAGCTGAAACTATACGTATCTATAATAAGCAAGTATATTGTTAATATATCATTGTATCTATAAGTATATTAATATATCATTGTACATAAAAACTTTGTACAGTTTTAACTTTTGTGCTTAAGGAAAAAGATTTTTTAATGTTTTTTTCTTTTTTAGTAGCAAAGGGAATGTACTGTTTTTATTTTTCAGTTATTTTTGTTCCATATATTTTCATTCTACTCAGTTATGACAGTGTAATAAAAGTTCTTTATATTTTATTTACACTTCCCATATTTTATACAGACATAATTATTTCAATACAGCAATTATATTTTGTCAATTAGGTATACCATTGATTTACTTAAGAATTCTCTTATTGAAGGAAATTATTTCCCATTTTCTCCACTTTAAGCTATGCTGCAATATGTATTCTTATGCACAAAACTCTAAACTTTAATCTATAATCAGGCTATTCTGTCATCAGGTACTTTGATTATAGGTAACCAGAACTATTAGGCTTATTAGGTATCTACTTGGGAAGAACTTAACTGAGATTATTATGACCTTCTATCTATTATCTATTTAAAGAATTAAAGCGTAATTGTTCTATGTATCTAAATTCAATACTATCATGAAATAGATTTTAAAATGATGAATGAAAGGTTATTAAATAAAATATAACTGCCCATAAATGTTATCATTTACCTATTAATAAAACCTGCAAATGTAGAGTTACTTAAAATACTTTTTATTCTAATTCATCATGAAACTCGGTCAGAGCTTCTCCAGCATTTGTTCAAGTCCCATTGAAAGACTTACCTTAAAAACTTGCAATTCTTGTAAGTTGCCTTTGAAAAAAATCATAATTCATTGATTCCTTCTATTGCAACCTTCTTCCCTCACCCTATTCTATTTTTGTCATAGCACGTATCACCTTCTAATGTATTACTGTTTGCTTATGTTTCCTTACCCTAGAATGTAAACTCCATTGAGGAAGATACTTTTGTTCACTGATGTATCCCAAGTGCTTAGAAAACTGTGCCCTGTATATAGTTGGAACATGATAAATATCTGCTGACTTAATGTTGGCCTGGCTTATGCTCTCTATCTTTGCCTGCTTTTCTTTCCATCTGTTTATCTTACTCCTGTATTGGCTTCACTGTCTTAGGCATTCTCTGTATGGTAGCCTCAGCAGCTCCAGGCTTTAATCATCTTTACAGCTAGCAATTCCAGAAGAAACAGAGCTTCAACTTCCTAACAGTCCTAGAAAGTTGTCAGAGTATACTTTTATTAGCCTAGATAGTTCACATGCCCATTCCTGAGCCAATCATTATGATGGGCTGTTGAGTAAGGCTGAGAAATGGACTGCTTTGATTGTCTTGGGTGTTATTCAGAATTTGGCCTGCTGCAAGAGCAGCATCCCCTGGGAACTTGTTAGGTATCCGGACTCTCAGGCCTACCTCTAGACCACCTGAATCAGAATGTGAATTTCAGCAAGATTCATTGGTGATAATGCCTTTATTCTATCATCCCAGTGGAGCTGGAAAGGCAGGAAGGGGAACGCGGTCACCAAGACACACAAAGTGAAAGTGGGGCTGTGATGGTTGCCCAAAGAAAACCTGAATGCTCTTACCAAAATGCAGAATGGATGTTAGGCAGACAAAAACAACAGGTGTCCATTAAAATACATAATATGTATTCAGTAATTATTATATACCACGCACTGTACTATGCCTTTTTCAGATATTATTTAGTATTCACACCATCGTACAAGATATCATCAGATAGAATACCTTAGGCTTCAAGAGATTAAGTAATTTGTCCAAAGTTTTCGTTGGGGAGGCAATGAGAGAATTAACCTGTGATATGATATCAAGTACTAGCAAGTGTGCTGGAGAACAATTAAGCAGGATAGAGGAATAGAGCATTACCAGGATGATAGGAAGGGTGATCAATTTAGATAAGAAGGTCAGGGTGAGCCTGAGGAAGTAAAGTTTGAGCAGAGATTTGGACAAAGTGTAGGACAACTCACCTAAGTTCCAGGGTAATACCTTTCCAGACGGGGGAAAAAGAGAGAGAAATAGAAAGCCAGTGTTGCTACAATGAAGTGAATACAGGTGATTAATTCAGAGAGATAACCAAGAGTCATTTCATGAAGAAGCTTTGGCCATGGCTAGGATATTGTCAATTATTTTTAGCACAATGGAAAACTACTGGAAGCTCTGGAGCAGAGGAGCACATGATTTTATTTATATTTCAAATATATTGCCTAGGGAGCAAGCAATATTAAATAAAGGATAGATGGAGAAATGTCAGGTGTCAGGAGGACGAGTGAAGAGGCTACGGCAATGCTAGTCTAGGCAAGAGATGAGAGAGAGTGGGACCAGGATGGTAATGGGGATGGTAGAGGGGCTGGGGATATACAGATAGTCCCTGACTCATGATGATTCAACTTAATTTTTTGACTCTACTATGGCATGAAAGCAATATGTATTCAGTAGAAACTGTACTTCTCAAATTTCAGTTTTTGATATTTTTCCTGGCTAGCAACATGCAGTGTGATGCTCTCTTGAGAAGCTAGGCAGTCCCAGCTCCCAGTCAGCGTGCAATCAGGAGGGTGAACAACTGATATACTTAAAACCATTTCGTATCTACTCAATCATTTCTGTTTTTCACTTTCAGCTATTCTGTATCCATTCAATCATTCTGTTCTTCACTTTCAGTACAATATTCAATAAAGTACATGAGATATTGAATAATTTTTTATAAAATTGGATTAATGTTAGATGATTTTGCCCACTTGCAGGCTAATGTAAGTGTTCCGAGCACATTTAAGGTAGGCTCAGCTCAGCTATAATGTTTGGTAGGTTAGGTGTATTGAGTGCATTTTGGACTTACGATATTTTCAACTTATGATAGGTTTTTCAGGATGTAACCCCATAGTAAGTAGAAAGATCCACATTGTGAATTGCTAATGAATTGAATGTGTCTGTGAGATAAAAGGAATACTCCCTTGTTTTTGCCTTGAGAAAATGGGTGGATATTTGTGCTACTTACTGAAATGTAGAACCTTGAAGATGGATCATGTGGGAAATCAAGAGGACCTTGTTGGACATGTCAAATTTGAGGCGCCTATTAGAAATCCCAGTAAAATTGCTGAGTAAACAATGGGATAAACTACTTCAGAGAGGTTTGGGTTGGCAATAAAGAGTTTGGGAAACAAGTGAGATAGTATTTTAAGCCATGGAAATGAATAATCTAATTCAGATTCTATTTCATAGTCACTCATTGACACAAACTAACAAAGGTCTCACCATCTTGTAGCTGCACATACAGGAGTATGAGTAGCAGAGGAAAAGAGAGCTGATGGGTCTCAAACAAGTCCTTCTATTCTTACAACCAGAGGGACATTGGTCAGAACCAGTCAGATGTTCTTGCCTAACTGCAGCGTTCTGAGAAATGTGGAGGAATTGATGAATGTTTGGTGAGCACTTCTGTGTCTTACATAATATTGAATATCTTACCTCTAAGTAGGAAAATATCCATACAGAGGGGAAAAGGAATGCTTACCAAAATATTAAGTCCACAGTATTTCTGTGCATTTCTAATGGTAATAAGCTCAATAAGCTCTATCATTCTCCACCAACCACCCTTTGAAAAATCTGATGTGGGCAGTTAACATTTTCTCTTATCTCATGTAAAATATATGCAAATGAACCTTTAAACTTTCTTCCAATCAGGAAAGTGCTCATAAAAGCCTCCTAGGAAACAATTCTGGAGCCAGGAATACTAAATCTTAACATGATGAAAAGGGAGCATACTGATATATAAATAAGACACTTTGATTAAATTTGCCCACCTTGAAAATGAAACCAGAACCGTAAAACTAACTGTTGAACTAAGTCCTTTGAAGCAGCAGTGCCTTTTTTTTCTGGGTCCAATAGCATCTTTTTATAAGATTTTCAAGACTATATGTGTAGCTCTTAACACAAAGAGAAATTCTTTTCGTGATCTATTTTGTAAATGTTTTTGAACCTCTTCTTTTGAAAGCTGCACTCCAGATTGGAAGTTCTGGATAGAATTATTTTGAAAGAAAGTATTTATCTGTCTAAAAAGCACAAAGATCACATTGCTTTCATCCAAACACTAGCTAGAAAAATCAGTATTTTATTTTAGAAGGAAATACTTTGGCTGCTTAAGCACAGCAGAATGCTTTCTAACAACAGTCAGACATTTAATTTTGAGAAAACAAAAATTCTGAAAGAAACAGGGGTGGTGGGGGGTGGGAAGGACTGGCAGGTGATTGAGCTTCAAGAGTATCACCTCATTTGAAAATAGTGACCCAAATAATGGTATTAGTTACAGACATTTCAATTTCCTAAACAGTTGTTCCTTTCTTACAAAATGACTAATTGGCTTTGCTGTTTGGTTGGGATAGAATATACTAAATACTGGCCCATTTTCTTCCTGTGCCAAAGTCTGGTTGCTTACTAGTCTTAAACATGTTAAACAGAGACCTTTTCAAAATAATCTAAGAAATAACTGTCATCTTATCACAGTTTAGTCATTTCAATTGTCATTTTAATATTAATGAGCAATTCATGTCACCATATCTTTTATATAAAAATTAGTGGCATTGTTATTTTAATTTCTCAACTAAAGAGCATTCTTTTATGATCTTCAATGTAAATATTCAGTCTATTATATGAAGTACAATTAAGCAATTTTAATACACATGTAAGTGTATTTCATTTACTTATGTTTCTTTATGCTTATATATTTACTAACTTACTCAAGGATTTGAAGTGGTTTATGCTAACTTGTAAAATAAGATAGGAAAAAAAATCAGTAAAAAAAATATTAGGTCTATGGTAAACCTAGAAACAATAAAAATTCAAGAAGGAAAATTTAGAACACATATGTGCCGTCCACTGTGAGGATTATATTTATGTAAATTTCTCATGAAATCCACAAGTGGTGAATAAATTATACTAAAGGAAAAATATGAGCAATAATAAAAAGTGAAGCTACTGAAATTTTTATTAAAGAGAAACAACCACATTATCACACAGCTCAATTAAGCTTTGATTGTGAGATATTAATACCAAATTACACTTAGTTGATTATTCAATCTAGGAAGTACAAGTACTTGGTGATAAATATTTGCATTTGAAAAGTCATAACCAATGGAAAACCTTTTAATATCCATTTAATGTACTAATTGGATGATACTAAGAAAATCAGTGTAGTAGCAGCTGCATATGCAATTCAATTTGATGAAATTTTAATTATAGAGAAAAAAACTGATAGCAAAGTAAACAGAGTGAAACAGTGCTGAAATGAAAATAGCACAAGCTGATTTGTGTGTTTCTCTGCAAAATTGCAGGTGTTGTCAAAGTGGATTATGGAGATGTGTCAGTCAGAAGAACACTAAGAGAAAATCTGAAGTGTAAGCCCTTTTCTTGGTACCTTGAAAACATCTATCCGGACTCCCAGATCCCAAGACGTTATTACTCACTTGGCGAGGTATGAATTATTTATTTTGGTTAAGTTATAAATATATTTTGCAAAAGGAGCAATTTCTAAGGAGCTCAATATTTTTTTTAACATCTTTATTGGAGTATAATTGCTTTACAGTGGTGTGTTAGTTTCTGCTGTATAACAAAGTGAATCAGCTCTATGTATACATATATCCCCTTCTTCTTGCATCTCCCTCCCACCCTCCCTATCCCACCCCTCTAGGTGGTCACAAAGCACCGAGCTGATCTCCCTGTGCTATGCGGCTGCTTCCCACCAGCTACCGATTTTACATTTGGCAGTATATATAAGTCCATGCCACTCTCTCACTTCGTCCCAGCTTACCCTTCCCCCTCCCCATATCCTCAAGTCCATTCTCTACGCCTGCATTTTTATTCCTGTCCTGACCCTAGGTTCCTCAGAAACATTTTCTTTTTTTTAGATTCCATATAATATATATGTGTTAGCATATGGTATTTTTCTCTTTCTGACTTACTTCACGCTGTATGACAGACTCTGGGTCCATCCACCTCACTACAAATAACTCAATTTCATTCCTTTTTATGGCTGAGTAATATTCCATTGTATATATATGCCACATCTTCTATAGACATTCATCTGTCATTTGACACTTAGGTTGCTTCCATGTCCTGGCTATTGTAAATAGAGCTGCAATGAACATTGTGGTACATGACTCTTGGAATTATGGTTTTCTCAGGGTATATGCCCAGTAGTGGGATTGCTGGGTTGTATGGTAGTTTTATTTTTAAGGAACCTCCATACTGTTCTCCATAGTGGCTGTATCAATTTACATTCCCACCAGCAGTGCAAGAGGGTTCCCTTTTCTCCACACCCTCTCCAGCATTTATTGTTTCTAGATTTTTTGATGATGGCCATTCTGACTGGTGTGAGGTGATACCTCATTGTAGTTTTGATTTGCATTTCTCTTAACGATTAGTGATGTTGAGCATCCTTTCATGTGTTTGTTGGCAATCTGTATATCTTCTTTGGAGAAATGTCTCTTTAGGTCTTCTGACCACTTTTGGATTGGGCTCTTTGTTTTTTTGATATTGTGATGCACGAGCTGCTTGTAAATTTTGGATATTAATGCTTTGTCAGTTGCTTCATTTGCAAATATTTTCTCCCATTCTGAGGGTTGTCTTTTTGTCTTGTTTTTTATGTCATGAATAAAATGCTTTAAGGGTTTTTAATCAGATCTATTTTAAATGACTTCTCATAAATTACAAGGACCATAAAGGTGTATATCACTGGGATTTGTAAAAAGAAAGAACATAGTTTAAGATGGCATAAATAGTACTTTCTTGTTTCTTTAGAGAACTTTAAAAAGTTCTCAAACTTTTTAGTCATATGGAACTTACTTACACTTAAAATTTATTGTAAACCCATGAAGAGCATGAAGAGCTTTTATTTATGTGGGCTCTAATTATTAATATTTATTATGTTGAAACAAACTGGAAACTTTAAAGTTAAAATTTATTAATTTATTGAATAATCCATTACACAATATAAGTAACATATTTTTGAAAAAGAAATATATCTTATAAAGCAAAACCAAATAGTAAGATTAGCATTATTTATTTTTTTAAATTGCATTAAAAACTGGTCAAAAAAAGATAGCTGGATTCTTACAAATGCTTCTATATTGTCTATTATAACACACCATGTAGCCTACAGAAGACTTCTTGTACATTCATGAGAAGTGAGAGTGAAAAGTATTATCTTATTGTTATCAAAATCATATAGACTTTGTGGACACACTGAGAACCCTTGATCTGCAGCATCCTTTTTCAAAATATTATTTTTTTATAAATATTTTCACTTCTTTAATAAAAGTTTTTCACTCACACTCATCCAGAAAGCTACTTTTTCTAATTACCATGTGCAATTCAGAGAATAACCCTACCCTAACTTTATTATCTAGAGAAGAAAAGAATGCCTTTGTCTTCTTTATTTCTTCTTTCTCTATGACTTTTAAAATTTTTATTGGAGTATACTTGATTTACGATGTTGTGTTAATTTCAGGTGTACAGCAAAGTGAATCATACATATACATATACATATATCCACTCTTTTTTAGATGCTTTTCCCATATAGACCATTACAGAGTATTGAGTACAGTTCCCTGTGCTATATAATAGGTCCTTATTAGTTACCTATTTTATATATAGCAGTGTGTTAGATATCCCAATTTATCCCTCCCCCCTTTTCCCCCTTGGTAACCGTAAGTTTGTTTTCTACATCTGTGACTGTTTGTTTGGTAAATAAGTTCATTTGTACCTTTTTTCAGATTCCACATATAAGCCCTACCATATGATATCTTTTTCTTTCTGACTTAGTATGACAATCTCTAGGTCCATCCATGTTGCTACAAATGGCAGTATTTTCTTTTTTATGGCTGAGTAATATTCCATCGTATGTACGTACCACCTCTTTATCCATTCCTCTGCTGATGGACATTTAGATTGCTTCCATGTCCTGGCTATTGTCAATAGTGCTGCAGTGAACATTGGGGTGCATGTATCTTTTCAAATTATGGTTTTCTCCAGATATATGCCCAGGAGTGGGATTGCTGGATACTATGGTAGCTCTGTTGTTAGTTTTTTAAGGAACCTCCACACTGTTCTCCATAGTGGCTGGATAAGTTTACATTCCCACCAACAGTGCAAGAGGGTTACCTTTTCTCCACACCCTCTCCAGCATTTAGTGTTTGTAGATTTTTTGATGATGGCCATTCTGACTGGTGTGAGGTGATATCTCATTGTAGTTTTGATTTGCATTTCTCTAATGATTAATGATGTTGAGCATTCTTTCATGTGTTTGTTGGCCATCTCTACCTCTTCTCTGGAGAAATGTCTATTTAGATCTTCTGCCCATTTTTTGATTAGGTTGGTTTTTTGATGTTGAGCTGCATGAGCTGTTTGTTTGTATATTTTGGAGATTAATCCCTTCTGGGTCTCTTCGTTTGCAAATATTTTTCCCATTCTGAGGGTTGTCTTTTCATTTTGTTTATGCTTTCCTTTGCTGTGCAAAAGCTAAACGTTTAATCAGGTCCCATTTGTTTGTTTTTATTTTCATTATTTTAGGAGGTAAATCAAAAAAGATCTTGCTACGATTTATGTCTGCCTATATTTTCCTCTAAGACTTTTATAGTATCTGGTCTTACATTTAGGTCTTTAATCCATTTTATTTTTCTGTATGATGTTAGGGAGTGTTTTAAGTTCATTCTTTTACACGTAGCTGTCCTGTTTTCCCAGCACCACTATTGAAGAGACTGTCTTTTCTCCATTGTATATTCTTGCCTCCTTCCTCATAGATTAGGTGACCAGAGGTGCATGGGTTTATCTCTGGACTTTCTGTCCTGTTCCATTGATCTGTATTTCTGTATATGTGCCAGTACCATACTCTTTTGATGACTGTAGCTTTGTAGTATATTCTGAAGTCAGGGAGCCTTATTCCTCCAGCTCTATGTTTCTTAAGATTGCTTTGGCTCTTCAGGGTCTTTCTGTGTTTCCATACAAATTACAATGTTTTTGTTCAAATTCTGTGAAAAATGTCATTAGTAATTTGATAGGGATTGCATTGAATCTGTAGATTGGGTAATATAGTCACAAAATATCTATTATCTTTAGAAATTTAAAAATAACTGTACAAGCATATGTTCCTAATACATATTCAATTGCTCAAAATAAGAATTATTCCTTTATGAATTGTATGTTCCATACTGTTAATTTCCCACCTAATGGGGATTAGGTTTGAGAATCAAAACTAATTTAATATTGGTTGTAATTAAAGCATTTCAACAGCAATAATACATGCATTCCAAAAATATTTATTATGTTTGTTGAATCTGCCATTTTTATAGGTCATAATAGTAGAATATCTGAAAATTCAGTCTAATACTTTTTGGTGCATTTGCCAAGATATCTATGACTTTATCCACTCTATAACTATAAATATCACTTGTGATTAACTAGAAAATAATTAAAGAAAAAAAATGCAATTTGTTCCTAGCTGAACTGGTTTTAAAGGCTGTTTTTCTGTGCCTTATCATTGCACTGTTTGCCAAATCTCCACTTACTCATCAGCCAGGTAAGTATCTCTCTATAGAATTTTTCAGTTTACATCTATTCAACATTAATCTGAATACCGTAGTGCAAAGGTTCATGTGGAATAACACTGAATATACTACTTTCTAGGTGTAACTTTAGTGACTAGTCCTGGGCCTCTGGTGTTTTGCGGTTTTTTTGTTTTCATTGGGAGGGTGTCATTGCTGTTTTCAAATATGCAGTATTCCCATGTTAGCACTAATGTCACAGGGATTTATTTATATTCAGTACATAAAATATATGAGTGTTTTTTAAACTGGAACACTGTTTGCATGTGAGTTATTATAATCTAGTTCTACTGAAGATCCCCAACAAAATATCTAACATTCATTTCTTTACTGAAAAGTTTGTTGGATCAAGTGTGAATCTGACTGTACCTTTAGAAGAAGGGAGTTTTTCTATTCTTGTAGTAGAGTATTTCTCCCATGGTAATCAATGGACCCAGCTGATGAGTAAACATTGATAACTCTTTCTAAAAGAAGGATGACCAGGGCCTAGATAACAAGACAGACATGAGTAAAGAGGGCTTTTGGAAATTCTCTGAGGCCACCGGGGTGACTCCTGAGCAAGATTCAGGACTCTGAAATGGAACCTAGATGTTTACTTCCATGTTAAAAATTCAGTTTTATGCTTTCCTGTACTACAGCAAGAAACCTAATTAATTGACTTTCTGAAAAAGTGAAAATGAAGTGTGGGAAAATTCCTTTATACAACCTACTGATTTTAAAGTAACTATCTTCTGTAATGAATCTTATAGAAATCGTCTGAAAAACTTTTAAAGATAGAGATTACACCTTTCAGGATTTTTGAAACATATCCAGAAGAGGCAGCACGTTGTACTGAAAAAACCCCAGGCTTCGGAATCAAGCAGAGGAGGGTTTAAATACTGACCTCACAGTTTAGGACTCAAGTAGCACTAGGTCTTCTCTCTGGTACCTGTCAGCAGCAGGAAGGTAATCATACAAGGTTATAGTGATGATTGAGGATAGAGAGCATCTACAACACCACCTAGCAAGAATTAGTAGCAGCACCAGTAGTTACAGGTATTGTAATTATAGCTACTATTTATTGTTTTCTTACTATGTCAAACATTATGCTAGATGCTTAATAATAATTGCAGTATTTAAAAATCACAATTCCATGACTTAGGTTTTGTTATTATCCCCAATTAAATATGGAACCTGTATGGAGAAAGTTCACATGATTGAGCTAATTAAATATTGGAGTCAGGATTCAATACATTTTAGTCTGACACTAAAGCTCACTTTTTCTTATAACTAGAAGGAGAAAATAGATTATATTACTATATGTTATTCATTCAAAATGCTTTTATTAAATAAGAGATTAAACTAGAACCTGTGTTATATGCTAATGATGCGAAGTCAATAAGGAAAGACCTTTACTCTTAAGCCATTCTACTGAAATGGGGGTGGGGGGATGGCAAAAGAGCATCAAACAAACAGATAAGAAATTAAGTAGAAATACACATGTGGTATATAGACATGCTATAAGCTGCTATTTCAAAAACCCAATAAATTCAAAACTCTATGAGATATATTAAGTTTTGAACTTTCTGGAATATTAACGTACTGCAGTTTTCCACTTTAAAACCATCCTAAAGAGATGCAATCCTGCACCTGTTTCCTTGGAAACAGAAGGACAAATTCACCAAGCACTGCTTTCTAATTCAATTTCGCCTAGTCATGTATACATAATTTGATGGACACTTTGATAATGAGTTCGGGATGAACTGTTAATGGACAACAGTCATTTACTTAAATCTTTTTCTTTCTTACTACCTGTCATTAACCATCAATTTAAAAATGTAAAAAACTACCTTTCCTTATATATGAAGGTACTATCTCTCAAAGTCTCAAAGTGGTATCAGGTGTCCAAAGCTACTTATCTAGAGGACAAAGTTATTTCTTTGTAGTAATTCATATGTACTCCTCACTTAATTTCAAATGAAATTGTTAGGATTTAACAATTTACAATTTCCTTGAGTTTCAGTGTTTTTCAAAGCCTAGATATTTAATATTGCAGTGCATTGATGAATATAAATATTTTCATGTCAATTTCTCTTTATAACTTTCCTAGTTGTATTGCAAGATAGAGGCAAACATGGTATTCAGTTTCTATTATCGTGTATTGTCACCAAAATAATCATCAGTATTGATATCAGATAGCTGTCTTAATTTCTTACATTTGCATTTTACTCAGGTAATTGAAATATTACTTTACCCAGCCCGTGAATTACATGCAGTTTCCAATGGGAAGTTAAAAGCTGTGCAATTGCTTTGAACTAAAACCTTTAATTAAGTAGCTTAATGAAGCATATGCCTTTTAGACTTAGTAAGCAGATCATAATGGAATAAGGAAGTAGAGCTTCTTGCAGCATTAAATTCTCTCTTAAGTAGCCCTTTAGCTTATGTATATTTAGCATGTCAGCTTCTGATCTTGTAAATGTAAAAGCTAATTCAAGTATAAGATTGAAAAATGGCTTTCTAAAGTAGTAATGCTTCACCCTAAATTTTTGGCCTCAGACAGGCCAGCATTTTGGAAAAATGTGAGCTATGTAGAACACAAGAATAGAGAGGGCAAGAAGGGAGAGAAGAGGATTGCTGGAGCCAAGTGACTTTTAACTCTTGGGGCTTAGTATTTGCATTTACATGTTGCTTGGAAGACGTTTTGACATTAGTCTCTGCATTTTGTACTGCCTGCTTGACCTCAGCACTTCCTTCTCCTCTTGTATTCTTTAACCTTATCAGCTAGTTAAGATCCTTGCACACATTGACACTGTATTCCTTAAATATTGTTAAAGAGCAAATTTAACTAAAAATAGACATCTATTGACTGCAGGGATTAAGGATAAAATCAGTTACTGCCAAATGCAGAGGCTAAAACCTTGAGAGTGTTACCCTTTCTGCTGGTAATCAGGAGATCTATTTATAAATTCACCATCTTCTTGACCCTTTAATAGGATAACCAGTAAGAAAGCCTCATTTTATACAACTTGGCACAAGTGGGGGCATTCTCTCTGCCCATGATGATATTTCCAAAACTCTTTGGGACCAGTAGCTGATTTTCATCCCAGTGTAACTAAATATGCACATATACAGGCAGAATATATTACTCTTCATCAGATGTTAACCTTAAAGAATGTTGGGCTGGGTAACCCACCTATGGACAAAATGAGCAAGTATCCTACTAGAAAAAATTTTTTTTGTTTTTACTTTACACTGCTGATAAATAAATTAGAATCAATTCTATCACTTAAATATGTATTGGCACAAACAACTGCAACAAACTATATTCCAGTTAGGCATATGAATTCTCCTAGGATTCTTGATTGCTTTTGTTATCCACCAAAATAACTGAAATTGTTCAGTTTTCTGTATTCTTTACTGTTTTGTTGAAGGAGGTTAAGATATCACATACTCATAATTTTTAAATCTCACAGGACATTCTAAACCCAGGTTTACATAAGAGAAGTCAGCTTGGGTTTGTTAAACAGATTTTGCAAATCTGTGTAAAACCATCCTTCTGATTTATTCATAATTTGGTAAAGAGAAAATAAATATACTTAAATGCATATTCACTGCAGCAACTAATTACATGCAAATATTAACATTAAACTCTGGAATGCACTGCAAATGTGCCAATTTCCTTCTTTACAAAGTAAAGAGAAACCAAATGAGGTTGACATATTTAAAATAATGAGTAACATAATGTGCAGTTGAAAGATAAGCATGTGTTGGAGTAATTAAAGCCCCAAAAAAGCTAGTTTAAGTTTAGACTCTTATTTTAGAATGAAGCTTACCTGTTAGTTTTGAAGTTCAAAGGCGGTGGGGGTGGGAGTTTATGACTCTTTTTTTAGACTTGGAGTTCTCATTGTTGCTTGCTGTTACAATCCAGCAGAGGGAGCAAAAGCTAATGAACAAACCGTGCAAGTGGTAAGAACATTACCAATGATACTACCACTGAGTAGAAACATTTAGAAAAAGAATTGCTGATTTCAAACATCAAAACACAAGTGGGAAAAATACTCCCAAGTTTATGTCATGAAAGATTGTTCTCAGGCAATAAAAGATTATGTGTAAACAAAGAAATGTCAAAGCAGACAACAAAGTTAAAACTACACTGGCCCTACACCATATATTCAAAGCTATACCACAACATAAGGAATGAGTCACAAGAATTTCTCAGAATGCAGAACTACCCATATGTTGATACAGGTTGGATTCTGTAAGGAGTTTCTATGGATGAAGTTCCTCCATGTTTGTTTGCCTAGATTTTTCTCAGGATTAATGAATGGCATGATCAAGCAATTGGTGTTGTCAGGTAATATGACACCAGTGACAAGATCAGGATCTTTCCTGAAATTTCATTTCTCAGCTTAAATAACATTCTTTGGGAATATATATATTTACCTCAGTTCCAGAGTGTTCTTACAATGGTTCTGATTTTAAAATCATGCAAAATCATCCTATATCTGATCATCCTTTGCATCTCAAAAGATGAGATGCATAGTTTGAACTTTCCTGTATGCCAGTATCTTATATTGTGCATTAAGATTTGCTTGTTGAAGACTGTCAGAAGACACTAGTGACTCTTTTTATGTTTGAAGAAAATATTACAGATTCCCACTGTTAGGCTCATTGACTTGAGAATAACCTGATGTACATCAGGCTGCCTTCTAGGTGTACATGCATTTTTTTAAAAAACTCTGGATATCATAGGACTACTCACAAAAACCTCTCAGATACTGTCTCTATCCAGATGATATGTCCTTCTCAATTTTTTAAGATGGGTATTGCTAGCCCTGTTCCCTGACACTCCATATTTGTATCCAATGTCATGATAGCCAGAAGTCATTTTCATGACCGGGCCCCAACAGTCTGACAGACACTCAGCATGGAAACCACTTTGCTTCTAGCCTTTTTTTTTTTTTTTTTTTGCGGTACACGGGCCTCTCACTGCTGTGGCCTCTCCCGTTGCGAAGCACAGGCTCCGGAAGCGCAGGCTCAGCGGCCATGGCTCACGGGCCCAGCTGCTCCACGGCACGTGGGATCTTCCCGGACCGGGGCAAGAACCCGTGTCCCCTGCATCAGCAGGCGGACTCTTAACCACTGAGCCACCAGGGAAGCCCCTGCTTCTAGCCTTTTTGACCTGCTTCCTCAGGTCTGATCCTAGGCCCCTTTCATGTTCCATGTGTCTTTGCCACTGTCTGGATGACCTGTCATTTACCTTTATTCAACTAGAACTTAATCCTCCTTATAGGCCTCCTTTCTGAACAACACTGCCTGCCTACCTGTCTGGATGGCAGGACCAGGCAATTCCCAAACTCACTATAATAACTTTCAATAACTTATTTGGACAAACTACTTAACCTCTTTGTATCTTAATGTTTTCATGTGTAAAATTGGGGTAATAGGTTGGTTTTGAATTAGTTATTACACATAAGTGCTTGGGACAGTTCATGGCACATACAATTACAATTATAAATAATAATAATTATTGTGGTGGTTGTGGTGCTTGCCATTCCTGTCTCATTCTGACAGCTTTCCTAAAACCACTGACTCCTAATTATTTCTAGTCTCCTAGAACCCATGTCCAGCCAGCCTCACCAGATTCAACTTGGGTTCCTATACTATATCCTCTTAGCACCTGCTGCATTCTAAGGGACAATTAATATTACATGTCTGGAAACCATCAAACCAATTTTTAGAAAAGTTAGAACATGTCATGAATAAAACAGACTCCTTTTCATGAAGTCCCCAAAATGAGTCTATTCTGGAATTCTGAAAAAATAGCAGCAGCAGTGACATACTGTTTGAAACTCTTTGAATTCCTCCATTGAGGCAGAGAGAGCATCCAGGTTAGCAAAACCAAAAACTGATGGACAACTTTAACAATAAAATTAGGTGACAAGGTATTCTCACCAATCCCAAAATATGACCGGTAAAATTCATGACCATATGATAATACAATCATTGCAGTAGGAAAAAAGGGAAGCAATGGGGTGCCTGATGGAAATGAGACCAGGATAACACCTGAGTTGCCAATAGATACTCATGAGAAATTGTTTTATGCCAATTTAAAAATAGTAGTTGAAACTGGGAGAAGTGTTTTCATAAAATCCAATGTGCAAGCCAGTGAAAAGTCCTCTCTCTAAATGTCTGAACGGTCTGAAAACTCTGCAGCCTGTGAATTCTTACAACTCAATAACTGAAGCTCTTTTTCAGGAGAAACTTCAGGGAATAAAGCCCAGCTTATGGAGGTAGGGACAACAGTGACAAAGTCCAGATAAAAATGGGAGAGGGCAGGGGGGTGGCGGTAGAGACAAGATAGCAGAGTAGAAGGACTTGAGCTTGCCTCCTCTCACAAAAACACCAAAATCACAAATAACTGCTAAACAACCACTGGACTTGAAAAAAGACTGGAATGTACCAAAAAAGATACATCTAAAAGACAAAGAAGCCACAAGGAGACAGTAGAAGGGGGCCCATGTGCAAAATAATCAAATCCCATACCCACTGAGTGGGTGACCCACAAACTGGAAAATAATTACATCATAGAGGTTGTCCCACAGGAGTGAGAGTTCTGAACCCCACATCAGGCTCCCCAGTCTGGGGGTCTAACATTGGGAGGAGGAGCCCCCCAGAGCATTTGGCTTTGAAATCCAGTGGGGCTTGATCGCAGAAACTCCACAGGACTGGGGGAAAGAGAAACTCCACCCTTGGAGGGTATACACCAGGACCCATGGAAAAAGCAGGGACTCCATAGGAGCCTGGGCCAGACCTACCTGCTAGTCTTGGTCTCCTGGAGAGCAGGGGGGTGGCTATGGCTCACTGTGGAAAAGAGAACACTGGTGGCAGAAGTACAGGGGAGTACTCATTGGCATGAACTCTCCAGGAGGCTGCCATTTTGTCACCAAGTCCTGGCCCCACCCAACAGCCTGAGGGCTTCAGTGCTGAGATGCCTCAGGCCAAATAACCAACAGGGTGGGAACACAGCTCCACCCATCAGCAGACATGCTGCCTAAAACCTTCCTGAACCCACAGCTGTCCATTAAACACACTCCTTGACATGGCCTGCCCACCAGAGGGACAAGACCCAGCTCCACCCACCTATAGGCAGGCACCAGTCCCTCCTACCAGGAAGGCTGCACAAGCCTCTTAGACCAGCATCACCCACCAGGGAACAGACACTAGAAGCAAGAAGACAATCCTGCAGCCTGTGGAACTGAGACTGGAAACAGAGAAAGTCAGACACAATGAGATGGAAAAGGAATATGCACCAGACAAATGGAAAAGATAAAACCCTGGAAGAACAACTAACTGAAGTGGAGATAGGCAATCTCCCTGAAAAATAATTCAGAGTAACTATGGTAAAGATGATCCAAGATCTTGGAAAAAGAATGGAGGCACAAACCGAGAAGATACAAAAACAGTTTAACGAAGAGATAAAGAACAGAGTTGAACAATACAATAACTGAAATGAAAAATACACTAGAAAGAAATCAGTAGCAGAATAACTGAGGCATAATAACTGATAAGTGACCTGGAAGATAGAAATGGTGGAAATCACTGCTGTAGAACAAAACAAAGAGAAAAGAATGAAAAGAAAAGAGGACAGTCTCAGAGACCTCTGGGACAACATTAAACACACCAACATTTGCATTATAGGGGTCCCAGGATGAGAAGAGACATAGAAAGGGCCTGACAATATATTTGAAGAGATTATAGCCAAAACCCTCCGTAACATGGAAAAGGAAACACTCACTCAACTCCAGGAAGCACAGAGTTCCATACAGGATAAACCCAAGGAGGAACATGCCAAGACACATATTAATCAAACTTACAAAAATTAAAGACAAAGAAAAAATATTAAAAGCAACAAAGGAAAAGCAACAAGTAACACGCAAGGGAATCCCTATAAGGTTATCAGCTGATTTTTCAGCATAAACTCTACAGGCCAGAAGGGAGTGTCACTTTAAATATATTTAAAGTGATAAAAGGAAAAAACCTAAGAATATTCTACCCAGCAAGGCTTTCGTTCAGATCTGACAGAGAAAACAAAAACTTTACAGACAAGCAAAAAATAAGAGAATTCAGCACCACCAAACCAGCTTTACAACAAATGCTAAAGGAACTTCTCTACGTGAAAAAGAAAAAGCCACAACTCTAAACAAGAAAATTAGGAATGGGAAAGCTCACTGGTAAAGGCAAACATTTAGTAAACATAGGAAACCATCCACACACAAATGATATCAAAATCAGCAATCGTGAGAACAGGAGAATACAAATGCAGGATATTGGAAACACATTTGAAATTAAGAGAACAGCAACTTAAAACAATCTTGTGTATATATATATAGACTGCTATATCAAAACCTCATGTAACTGCAAACCAAAAATCTATAATAGATATACACACAAAGAAAAAGGAATACAAACACAACACTAAAAGTCATCAAATCACAAGAGAATAAAAGAGGAAGGGAAGAAAAAGACCTACCAAAAGAAATCTAAAACAATTAACAAAATGGCAAGAAGAACATACATATTGATAATTACATTAAATGCAAACGGATTAAATGCTCCAACCAAAAGATGTACACTGGCTGAATGGATACTGAAACAAGACCCGTATATAAGCTGTCTACAAAAGACCCACTTCAGAGGTAGGGACACATACACACTGAAAGTGACAGGATGCAAAAAGGTATTCCATGCAAATGGAAATTAAAAAAAAAACTGAAGCAACAACACTCGTATCAGACAAAACAGACTTTAAAATAAAGACTGTTAGAAGAGACAAAGAAGGATACGACACAATGATTGAGGAATCAATTCAAGAAGAAGATATAACAATTATAAATATTTATGCACCCAACATAGGAACACCTCAATACATAAGGCAAATGCTAACAGCCATAACAGTAACACAAGAATACTGGGGGACTTTAACACCCCGCTGACACCAATGGACAGATCATCCAGACAGAAAATAAACAAGGAAACACAAGCTTTAAATGACACACACAACAATAGACCAGATGGGCTTGATATTTATAGGACATTCCACCCCAAAGTGGCAGAACACAGTTCTTCTCAACTGCACACAGAACATTCTCCAGGTTAGAGAACATGCTGGGCAACAAAGAAAACCCTGGTAAATTAAAGAAAATTGAAATCATATAAAGCATCTTTTCCAACCACAACACTATGAGATTAGAAACTGAACACAAGAAAAAAACTGTAAAAAACACAAACATGTGAGGCTAAATAATATGCTGCTAAGCAACCAATGGATTGCTGAAGAAATCAAAAAGTACCTAGAGACAAATGACAATGAAAAGACGATGATCCAAAACCTATGGGATGCAGCAAATGCAGTTCTAAGAGGGAAGTTTATAGCAGTGGATTCTTACCTCAGGAAACATGAAAAACTGCAAATAAACAACCTAACCTTACACATAAAGCAACTAGAAAGAAGAGCGAACAAAACCCAAACTTAGTAGAAGGAAAGAAGTCAGAAAAATCAGAGCAGAAATAAGTGAAACTGAGATGAAGAAAATAATAGCAAAGATCAGTGAAACTAAAAGCTGGTTCTTTGAAAAGATAAAATTGATAAACTTTTAGCCAGACTCATCAAGAAAAAAATAAAATAAAATGAGAGAGAGGGCCAAATCAGCAAAAATTAGAAATGGAAAAGGAGAAATTACAACAGACACCACAGAAATACACAGGATCATAATAGACTACTACAAGCAGCTACAGGCCAATAAAATGAACAACATAGAAGAAATGGAAAAACACTTAGAAAGGTGAAACCTTACAAGACTGAACCAGGAAGAAATAGAAAATATGAACAGACCAATCACAAGTACTGAAATTGAAGCTGTGATGAAAAAACTCCCAAAAAACAAAGTCCAAGACCAGATGGCTTCACAGGCAAATTCTATCAAACATTTAAAGAAAAGCTAACATCTATCCTTCTGAAACTATTCCAAAAAAACTGCAGAGGAAGGAACACTCCCAAACTCATTCTTTGAGGCCACCATCACCCTGATACCAAAACCAGACAATCACAAAAAAAGAAAATTATAGGCTAGTATCACTGATGAATGTAGATGCAAAAAATCCACAACAAAATACTAGCAAACCTAATCCAACAATACATTAAAAGGATCATACACCATGTTCAAGTGGGATTTATCCCAGGTATGCAAGGATTCTTCAATATACACAAATCAATCAATGTGATACACCATATTAATAAACTGAAGAATAAAAACCATATGATCATCTCAATAGATGCAGAAAAAGCTTTTGACACAATTCAACACCCATTTATGATTAAAAAAACTCTCCAGAAGCAAGCATAGAGGGTACACAGGCCATATATGACAAACCCATAGCTATCATCATTCTCAACTGAAAAGCTGAAAGCATTTCCTCTAGGATCAGGAACAAAACATGGATGTATGGTCTCACCACTTTTATTCAACACAGTTTTAGAAGTCCTAACCATGTTAATCAGAGAAGAAAAAGAAATAAAAGGAATCCAAATTGGAAAAGAAGAAGCAAAACTATTACTGTTTGCAGATGACATGATACTATACATAGAAAATCCTAAAGAGCTACCAATAAACTACTAGAGCTCATCAATAAATTCGGTAAAGTTGCAGGATACAAAATGAATACACAGAAATCTCTTGCATTCCTATATACTAACAGCGAAAGATCAGAAAGATAAATTAAGGAAAGATCCCATTTACCATTGCATCAAAAAGAAAAAAATACCCAGGAACAAACCTACCTAGGAGACAAAAGACCTGTACTTGGAAAAGTATAAGATGCTGACGAAAGAAATCAAAGATGACACCAAGGGATGTAAAGATATACCACGTTTTTGGATTGGAAGAATCAATATTGTCAAAATAACTACACTACCCAAGGCAATTTACAGATTAAGTGAATTCCTATCAAATTACCAATGGCATTTTTCATAGAACTAGAACTTAAATTTTTTTAATTTGTATGTTAACACAAAAGACCCCGAATAGCCAAAGCAATTCTGAGAGAGAAAAATGCAGCTGGAGGAATCAGACTCCCTGACTTCAGACTATACTACAAAGCTATAGTCATCAAAAGTGTGGTACTGGCATAAACACAGAAATATAGATAAATGGAACAAGATAGAAAGCCCAGAAATAAACCCACCCATGTATGGTCAATTAATCTATGACAAAGGAAGAATATACAATGAAGAAAAGAGTCTCTCCAACAAATGGTGCTGGGAAAACTGGCCAATTACATGTAAACGAATGAAACATTCCCTAACACCATACACAAAAATAAACTCAAAGTGGTTTAAATATCTAAATGTAAGACCAGATACAATAAAACTCTTAGAGGAAAACATAGGTAGAACACTCTGACATAAAACTGTAGCAATATCTTTTTTGATACACCTTCTAGAGTAATGAAAAAAATAAATAAACAAACAAATGGGACCTAATTAAACTTAAAAGTTTTGCACAGCAAGGAAACCATAAACAAAACAAAACGACAACCCACAGAATGGAAGAAAATATTTGCAAACAATGCAATGGAGAGGGATTAGTCTCTAAAATATACAAAAAGCTCATGCAGCTCAATCTCAAACAAACAACCCAATCAAAAAATGGGCAGAAGCTCTAAATAGACATTACTCCAAAGAAGACATACAGATAGCCAATAAGGACATGAAAAGATGCTCAATGTCACTAATTATGAGAGAAATGCAAATCAAGACTACAGTGAGGTTTCACCTCACACTGGTCAGAATGTACATCATAAAAAAGTCTACAAGCAATAAATGCTGGAGAGGGTGTAGAGACAAAGGGAACTCTCCTACACTGTTAGTGGGGATGTTAATTGGTATAACCACTATGGAGAACAGTATGAAGGTTTCTTTAAAAACTAAAAAGAACTACCATATGTCCAGCCATCCCACTCCTGGACACATATATGGAGAAAACCATAATTCAAAACAAACATGCTAATTGCAGCACTATTTACAATAGCTAAGACATGGAAGCAACCTGAATGTCCCTCAACAGAGGAATGAATAAAAAAAGATGTGGTATATATGCAGTGGAATATTACTCAGCCATAAAAAAGAATGAAATAATGCCATTTGCAGCAACATGAACGGACCTAGAGATTACCATACTAAGTGAAGTAAGTCAGACAGAGAAAGACAAATGTCATATGATATCACTTATATGTGGATCCTAAAAAAATGATACAAATGAACTTATTTACAAAACAGAAACAGTCTCACAGACTTCGAAAACAAACTTATGGTTACCAAAGTGGAAATGTGGGGGGAAGGATAAATTATGAGTTTGTGATTAACATATACACACTACTATATATAAAATAGATAATCAACAGGGACCTACTGTACTGCACAGGGAACTCTACTCAATGCTCTGTAATAACTTATATGGGAAAGAATCTGAAAAATAATACATATAAAATATATATATAATATATATATAATATTATATATATATAAAACTGGATCACTTTGCTGTACACCTGAAACTAACACAACATTGTAAATAAACTATATTTCAGTAAACATTTTTTAAAAATAAAAATGGCAGAGTTGAACAGAACCAAGAGACTTCAAAAAACAGAAGGCAATTTTTTTCAACTCTTCAAAAAAATACAGGAACAGATCTAGATTTGTGAAGTTAGAAATGGTCTCCAGTGTAAACATTTCCTGTAGGTACAGCTGGAAACATTTATTCTTAAACATACCCAACGGGTAGCTGGGAAATCAGCTTTGCTATGAAAACCTCCTAACCTTTCCACCAGCACTGAGTTTTCAAAATGATTCACAAAATTAACAGGCTTCTAGTTACCAACTATTCTGTTGTGTTTTCCTGATAAGGGGAGTTTCAGCCCTGATTACACATCTGAATTATCTGGGGAGCTTTTAACTGTATTCTGGTCCTACTCTAGACCATTTGAATCAGAATCTATGAAGGTGAAGCAAAGTAGAAGTACATTCTAAAAGCTTTCCAGGTGAGTCTACAGGGCAGCCCAGGTGGAAACCACTGAAAAAGAAGTTGCTCAAAAAAGGAAAAGTAACTGTAATGTCACCATTCAATATCAAGACATGCCATACCTTCCTCCAGAATGGTGTTTGCCAAACTTTGCACATTTTAATCACCTGGGGAGACTTTACAACACCTGATGGACAGGTTACACCCTATACCAATTAAATGAGAATCATCTGGGCATAGATACCAAGCACCAGAATAGTTTAAAGATGTCAAGTGATTCCCCCCATCAGGAAGGAAGGGAGGGAGAGACAGAAAAAGGGAAAGAAAGAAAGAGACAAAGAGAGAAAGAGAAAGGGAGGGAGGGAGGAAGGAGGAAAAATTACTTCCTAATCAAATTCTCCCTCTTAAAAGATCCAGAGAATTTGTTTCCTGAAAGGAAAAAAAAAAAAAAAAAAAAAAGGAAAGGAAAGAATAGAAAAGGATCACTACCATAAGAATAAAGATAATAAAGAGTAAAATGATAGCTCTACAAAAAATGAAAGCACACCAAAACTTTACGCTTATAAGACAGAGGAAAATTGTAAACTAATATTTCAAAACAAGTCAAGAGAAATTTTATAATGATAAAATAAGTAAAAGAAAAATATAAATCAAATTTAGAAAAACCTCTGAAATGAGGGCCTGAAATGCAGGAAAGAACTAGAAATTAAAGAATGAATCATTTCAGAAATGAAGGATAAACTTAAAGAATAGATGAGTCAATAATCCCAGGAGAAAATGCCATAGAGTTTTAGAGGGGGGAAAGGAGGAAACTTTTAAAAATAAAAAAGAAATAAAAGACAAAACTATTGAATAGAAAATGACATATAGAGAAGCAAGAAGGTCCAAAATAATAGAATTTCCTAATGAGAAAAAGCAATGAAACAAAATAAACACTAAAAATTATAACTCAATATTTATTGAATTATATATAATTCAATTATATATAATACAATATTGTTCAACATTTACCCTTGAAAATAAATTTGAAACTATATATTGAAACAGAACACCATATACCTGGGCAAATGATACAGAATGAATTTTAAGATATGTTGTGGTAAACCTATTGGACTTAGTTTGGCATTCAGGCAAACAGACATTTGTAAGAATAAGGGAAAGAAAATCAGACTATCATCAGACTTTTCAAAAGCAACTATTTATGCTGGAAGTGAATAGAGTAACATTTTAAAGATACTCAAGGAAATATATTGTAAGCCAAGGATTTCAGATCCACAAAATGGATTTTCAAGCATAAAGACCACAGATACAGTTATCAATGTTAAGAACTCAGAATGTTGTTCCCAGTAAATGGAAACATCATCTACCTATTTGCTCAGGCCAAAACCTTGTAATGCTTCTTGATGCCTTTTTTTTCTCTCCTAGCTCATTTCCAATTCAATTGCAAGTCCTACTGGCTCTACCTTAAAAACATCCTAAATTTGACCTCCCCACCTCCACTGTTATCCTATTATTCGAAGTAACCATCATCTCTTGCTGGCATGACTCAATAGTCTCCTTATTTGTTTCTCTGTTTCCACTCTTGCCTCCCTCTAATCATTGGAACAGGGCTTGACCACACTGCTCAGTTCTGCCCAACCCCTTACCAAGTGTGAATTCTACTCCCCACTAATTTCAATTGCTGATTGGGGTTTACTGCAAATGACAGTACTTTTCCTAACTCTGGGAACCATTACCTGACCATAGGGTTCTGTACCATACAAAAAAGTTGAATTGTATAAACCTACTCCAGCCTCTATAGAAGTTTCTAATCATATTCATTTGCCAGTAGGGAGAAACATGTACCTATTTGCCAGTAGGGAAAAACATGTACCTAAAGCATAGATAACTATTATAAATAAATATATCCAAGTAATGTGTGAGTGAACAGTAATATGTGTCCAAATAAGAGTCAGAGGTAAGAATTTTTCAGAAGCAGAGTGGACAAGTACAAAACATACTACTTGGAGGTAAGACTAACGAAAAAATTCTAAAACACTGCATCTACTAGAAAGGTTTTTCTTCTTTTTTACATTCACTTGTGCTTGATTTAGTAATCTGGGCATCTTTAAACTCAATAAATGGCTTTTGTAATTGCATCTGGCGCAAATATGTATTAATGTTATGTTAACTATGGGACTAATGCAGTGTCTGAGTGTAAACCATGAATCTTATGTTTACAGTTGGCAATTTAATCTTGGTTTTGAAGAATTTTCATGTGAAATCACCATTTAGCCTTGTAATAGTCTTTCTTAGGGTCAGCTGCTTTCCACTAAGTTTGGCACTGGGAATGAAAAAAGCTGTGTATATTTTAGTTAAAGAAATAAACAGTATAATTAATCTTTATAAATGTACAGAATGGAGCATCTAGTAATGAAGCAACTAAAAATACATAAATTTGAATATTTGACCAATTTGTTTCTATTCCTTTCTCTATAGGACATCACGAATACACTATAGTTATCTGAGTGGAATTTGGAAACTGTCCTAATTTTAAAAGGATTTTGGGAAGAATTCCTAATTTATAATATGTAGAGGTTTTCTTCTTTTCTGATACTATGCTATAAACAAAGAGTGCCTCTTGATTGGATGCTAATGACAATGCTCATCCTATTCAAATTTACTTGAATGAGAGTTTAGAATCTTACACAGATCTCAGAATGGACATAGAAAAATAAAAATTTAAAGCAATGTGTTCTCCTTGGAGAAATTTCCTTACAAACTCATTTTGTTACCAATTTGCAATTTGAAAATATCAGAAAGACCTTCTGACTTACATTTTTGTGTGTTTCCTTTAGATAAGAAATGTTGAAACAAATCAATGTTTAGACAACATGGGCCGCAAGGAAAATGAAAAAGTGGGTATATTCAACTGTCATGGTATGGGAGGAAATCAGGTAAACTCTCCCTTTTTTTATCAGCTTCATATTTGGGGGGAAAATGTTGTATAAACTATTCAAGTAGACTACGGCTTAGTTTAGTAAATTAATGGGCATTCTAATCAAGAATTAATTTGCCTATGTTATTATCCCAAGTATCGTAAGAAAGCACTGAAGAATTTAATAAAAAGAGCAACACCTTCAATGAGCGTATGGTGAATGAGGCCAGATGTTTGAGACTCATATTACCATGTATGAGAAAACGAGGGCTACATTTTATTCTGTTGTTAACTGAATCATATAATCACTCAATAACTATGATGTTTTCCCAATGGTGATTATCCTAAATTTCTTTTTCAAATGTTTATATATGTCATATTTTCTGTGACTTTTGGTGGTTTAATAAAATTTTAAAGTGCATACATAGGTAAGCACATCTGTTACAACTTTGCTTTGGCTATCTGAAGATGCCCTTTGGACCAGGTAAAAATGTAGTCTTTAAACAAGATTTATACTTGACTGAAATTCTAGGACACCTCTTTCTGTGTGACAGTCCAATTAATTATCAGAAACTTATACTATAACAAGGATTCTTATGCTCTCTGTAAGCACTGGAAAGTGGCATGGCAAGGTGGGCCACGTGGAGGCTACTTGGCTGTGAGTCTTGCCGCCATGGCTACTTTCAGAGGCCAAATTTGGAGTTCGTGGGAACTTATAACAAAGCACAGTTAGAGATAACTAATCCTCTGTACACAAGTTGTCTAAAAGGGTCAAGATGAAGCACAGGAGTGAGCTGTTTAATGCTTTAGAGTGAACTGAGGAAGCAAAAATTATTCTGATCAGCACAACATGATGGTTGTATCTGTAAGGCAGGTGAATGTATCAAGAATTCATAGAGAGATCTTAGGGATCAAGATGGCAGAGGACTAGGACGTGGAACTCACCTACTCCCACCAATACATCAAAAATACATCTATAAGTGGAACGATTTGCATAGAACATCTACTGAACACTGGCAAAAGAACTCAGATTTCTGAAGGGGCAAGAAAACCTCCCCATACCTGGATAGGACAAAAGGAAAAAGGGAAAAAAATAAAGAAAGGAACTGGGATGGGAACTGCACCCCAGGGAGGGAACTACGAAGCAGGAAATGTTCCTGCACCCCGGAAAGTCCCCTCTACGGTGAGGAGATCAGCCAGGATGGAGGAGAAGCTTCAGAGCCTCGGAGGAGAGTGCAGCAACCAGTTTGAGGAAGGCAAGACGGAGGGTGACCTGCACAGATGGTCACCTCCGCCCTGTGCTCCCCAGCCTGAGACGCTTTTCCACCACTACGGGTAGGGGCTGGGTGCTGAAGCTCAGGCTTCAGAGGTCAGATCTAGGTAGAGGATTGGCTGGGATTGGCTGTGCAGAGACAGCCCGAAGAGGCTGGAGTGTGGCAACCAAGGGTGTGCTCAGAAGAAGCTTAGACACACCAGAGAGACAAGGTGCCATTGTTGGGGAAACGTGCAAGGAGGGGGGTAGGACCACCACTGGAGCTTCTTTCCCTGCACGCACTCTTAGGCAATAGGACACGACCTACATGAGCTCCAGCAGTGGGCGTGAGCCACCACTGCCACTAGGAGTAGGTGCCAATCGCTGCCCATGCTGTCCCGGGAGTGCGCAGACTGCCGCTGCTTTTGGGAGACCCAGGAGTGGGCACTGCTCACTGCCCCTGCCATCTGGGGAGCACGCATGAGCAGCGAGCAGTCGCCAATCACTGCCCCTGCTGCCCCGGTAGTGTGCGGGATGCCACTACCGCTGCGAGACCCAGAAGCAGATGCAAGGATTCTTCAATATCCGCAAATCAATGTGATACACCACATCAACAAACTAAAGAATTAAAACCACATGATCATCTCGATAGATGCAGAAAAAGCTTCTGACAAAACTCAACACCCATTTATGATAAAAACTCTCCAGAAACTCAGCACAGAGGAAACCTACCTCAACATAATAAAGGTCATATATGACAAACCGACAGCTAACGTTATTCTCAACTGTGAAAAGCTGAAAGCATTTCCCCTAAGATCAGGAACAAGAAAAGGATGTCCACTCTTGCCACTTTTATTCAACAGAGCTTTGGAAGATGCTCAACATCACTAATTATTAGAGAAATGCAAATCGAAACTACAGTGAGGTTTCACCTCACACTGGTCAGAATGGCCATCATCAAAAAGTCTACAAGCAATAAATGCTGGAGAGGGTGTGGAGAAAAGGGAACTCTCCTACACTGTTGGTGGGGATGTAAATTGGTACAACCACTATGGAGAACAGTATGGAGGTTTCTTTAAAAACTAAAAATAGAACTACCATATGTCCAGCAATCCCACTTCTGGGCATATATCCAGAGAAAACCATAATTCGAAAAGATACATGCACCCCAATGTTCACTGCAGCACTATTTACAATAGCCCAAACATGGAAGCAACCTGAATGTTCATGGACAGAGGAATGGAAAAAGAAGATGTGGTACATATATACAATGGAATGTTACTCAGCCATAAAAAAAAATGAAATAATGCCATTTGCAGCAACATGGATGGACCTAGAGAGTATCATACTAAGCGAAGTAAGTCAGACAGAGAAAGACAAATATCATATGATATCGCTTATGTGAGGAATCTAAAAAATGACACAAATGAACTTACTTACAAAACAAAAACAGTCTCACAGACTTCGAAAACAAACTTATGGTTACCAAATGGGGAATGTGGGACAGAGGAATAAATTAGGAGTTTTGGATTAACATATACACACTACTATATATAAAATAGATAATCAACAAGGACCTACTGTATAGCACAGGGTACTCTACTCAATATTCTGTAATAACCTATATGGGAAATGAATCTGAAAAAGAATGGATGTATGTATGTGTATAAATGAATCACTTTGCTGTACACCTGAAACTAACACAACGTTGTAACTCAACTATACTCTAATATAAAATTTAAAGAAAAAAAAAGGATCCATAGAGAAAAAGCCAGAAGGAAATGGCCCTGTTGAATTTTGGCACCGTACTTCAAATCAGACTTTTATATGATTCAATGGAGAACACTAAAATGAAGTTTCTCCCTAAAACCAAACAAACAAATAAAAAAACTTAATTATTAAAATGTTACTTAGTGCTACACAGTTTGAATTTAACCAAGAAAATATTTGAGTCAAACTTTCTAAATTGCAGCATGGGAAAATGACCATATGAAAGAAGACGATGGAAACAACCACATAGGCAGAACAATGACAGCATTCAAAAATGGTCCAGCTTACTATACTGATTGACGAGTGTGAGAGGCTTCTACTACCAAAACCCAATGCAGTCCTATGGCAAAAGCTGTCAGAGGACTAAATATATAGGGGTTTAATTTTTTCACATAATAAGAAATCTGAAAGTAGTCAATTGTTGATAATTTGTTCCAGTCCTCAATAAGTCCACCAAGAAAGCAGAAGCTTTCTATCTTTCCATTCTTCTTAAAGTTAACTTTTATCATCAGCTGATCACAGGAGGGCTGCTGAAACTCGAGACATCATGTCCACATTCAAAGCAGGAAGAAGTGGGGGTAGAGAAAAGTTGAAATAGCCATGTCTGTCCTTTTATTAGGCAAAAGCAAATGCCTTCCTAAAGGCTCAACACATCTCCATGTATGTCTCTTTGGCCAGAAATGTGTTACTTGGACACCTCATGGCACAGAAACACTAAATACTTCACCTCACACTCATCACAGCTTCTCCTCACAGTTTATTTACCATGGGTATTGGGTGGACATTTAGAAGTGTCCCCCATAATGTGTTTCAACAGCTTATGAAAAAATCCAGCTCATCATCTACACAGTGATTACCTGCAGAATTCAAAAAGGGAAACACTATTTATGAAATCACTCTGATTCTAATACAGATGAAAATGAGGGAGGAAGATCCTTCAGGTGAATTATCCTCATGGAATCATTAAGGTGCCAAGGTTACTGTTAAAAAGGATAACCAGTCATATACTTAAATTTGTCTAAATGACATGGAACACCTAGATCATAAATGTTTAAAATTACATTATTCATTTACATGAATAATAACCAGAAATAAACTATCCTACTCTACTGTAAACTTCCTGTTGGCTGGGGCTATGTCTTAACTCCTCTCTTCCTCCCCAGCATGTGGCACTTAGAATATGATAGGCACTTAATAAATACTAGTCAAGTAAATAGATGAAAGAATTCATGGTCAGAATAATGTACTTATTATTAAGTACTTATTATTAAGTACCTTAGTACTATGTAGACATTGCCAAAAATGCTGTTATTATCACAGAAACCAAAAGTATAGACAGACACCAATCTCAGGGATTCATAAATAAAGGGAATAAACAGTAAGTAAAAAACCCATACCTACATATTTTCTAATGTCTCCATGTTATCTACTTAATAAGATAAAATTAAAACCAATAATTTTTCATCTATATGAATACTTATTCGTGTCTACAAATGTTGAAGATGCTTATTGAAGCCCATTTTGTTACAACACAAATAATGGAAACAAATATTTACCAAGAGGAGAATGTTTAAATAAATCATGGTGTATCCACAGTTCAGATTACTACGTAGCCACCAGAATGACTGAGAGGTCTAAATGTACTGTCATCAAACATTGAAAAGAGGGAAAAATAACGCACAGTACAACTTACTTTGAATTTTGAATGATCTCATTTGTGGAAAATGTACGTGAACATTTTCCTCTATATAGCATCTGTAATATATATATGTAAATGCTATACAATTTATTAGAAATGTATACATATCTATTTGGAATACAAATGACCTCTGGAGAGAAGATTAAGCTGGTATAGGAAATTTTACTTTTTACCCCGTATTTTTCCTTATATATGTACTACTTTCATAATTAAACAAATAAAAATGGAGAAATTGAACTGTTGAGAATAAAAGAACATCATTTTATAACACTATTCAGATCTGATTAATTGAGTAACTTATGATAAGTTACTTAGTATTTTTGAGCTTCAGTATTTTATCTATAAAATGCATAAAAGTTTTCCCTCAATTTTTTTCTCTAAAGATTAGTAAAAATTTATGAAACAACTAATACTAGCATGGCATATACTAAATAGTACATTTTGGTCTACTGCTATTAATTATTCTCTTTATTATTTCCATTTGTGTTCTCAATTATCTCTGTTTTTACTTCTAAAAGTAAAAAATAAAATGTTTATTCAGTGGCTAATGCCAGAGGCAAGATAAAAGCACAAGACACTTCATGGTATTGTTAAGCTCAATAAAATGCACTGCCTCTCCTGTTATTCTAACAAATATATATTATGAAAAACATAAAACATCACATAAAACCCTATTATGATATCTTTTTGATGGAACTGAATATTTCTAGCATGATTAATACTAGGGACATGTTTAAAATTTTGACTTACTTTTAAAAAGAACAGATCTTAGGATTTTATTGAGAATGAATAAATTATTGAGAGAGCTACCTTCTCTGTCTTTTATTGCTATTCTTTTATGTTACCATGGAAACAGCATCTATTTTTATGGTTATTTAGTTTTGAATTTTTAGAAGTAGCCCCAACTCCTAAAAATATTCAAATCTCGAACTTCCCTGGTGGCATAGTGGTTAAGGCTCTGCCTGCCAGTGCAGGGGACACAGGTTCGAGCCTTGGTCCAGGAAGATCCCACATGCCGCGGAGCAACCAAGGCCGTGCACCACAACAACTGAGCCTGCGCTCTACAGCCTGCAAGCCACAGCTACTGAGCCCATGTGCCACAACTACTGAAGCCCACATGCCCCGCAACAAGAGAAGCCACCGCAATGAGAAGCCCATGCACCACAACAAAGAGTAGCCCCGGCTCTCCACAACTAGAGAAAAGCCCACACACAGCAACAAAGACCCAATGCAGCCAAAAATAAATAAATAAATGTATTATTTTTTTAAATTTAAATTTCTTTCTCCTGCTTTTACACAAAAGTCAAAACAAATGTTAATGCTGTTTCTTCTGCTCCGCGGCATGTGGGATCTTCCCGGACCAGGGCACGAACCCATGTCCCCTGCATCGGCAGGCGGACTCTCAACCACTGCGCCACCAGGGAAGCCCAATGCTGTTTCATTTTTTAAGCATGTTTTACTCAGTTACCTTTCTAATAGAATGCACTTTATATTTCTAGACAATTATACCTTTAACCATTTCTCCTTGCAAGGGTATTTTTGCAGTTTGGGTTTTTTTAATTTTGGAGATATCAGAAAGAAACTTTTCAGTAGTTCTTGGAAATATTTTTCTTAAACATTTAGATAATCAAATAGCCAGCATACTCTTCTCTCCTCATTCCTAGCACCTGGCACAGTGCTTGGGATACTGTAGGCACCTAATAAAAATTAGTCAAGTAAATAGATGAAAGAATGCATGGATGTTTTTGTTATCAGGATTACTGTAAAAACAGGGTAGCAAGTGGAGAATTATTATTAAATTCAACACTTGATCATCTTGAGGTGGTCTCTTTAAAACCTTACTAATAAAAGTCTTCTACCTCAAAGAATAATGACAAAATTTGATACTCCATTCCTATCTGCTCTCGAAATGCTTTCTTTTCATTAGCAAGTAATATCATGAAGATCATTAAACACATGAAATGAAAACACAAGAATGAAAATAAGAATATGATTAAAACTTGAACATAAATTTCTACAAGTGAAAGAAAGAACTTAACAATTTACTGGTAGAAAGTGTGTTACTAGAAGTTATGGGATTGTCTTCTTTATACTTCTGAAAAGATGATGTGGATTCCTGGAAGCAGTTTCATGTCCCCTACAGTACTAATGACTCAGATTTATATCTTCATCCCCAACCTCTCTCCTGAGCTCTGGAATCTATTGCTAATTAATAATTGGGATTCTTTACAGGCATCTCAAAATCAAAGCTTTCCAAACTGTACTCATTTTCTTCCCTTTCACACAACCATCCAAAATTAAAATCTGACATAGACACTTCACTTCTGAAATTTCATTGGCCACCAAATCCCCTATTTCTATGAAAATAATGTCCCTTGACTCCTACCTCTAAGTCCCTTTAAAACCAGGACCTCTCTCTTTGTCCTAGCCTACAACTTCTTTCACCTGTATGGTAAAAAAACAAAAAAACAACTCATTATTTCCATATATCATATGAAATTCCATAAGCATATGAAATTCCATGGCATATTAGAATTAAAATCAGATTAAAATCTCCAGCAATTCTTCTCTGTCCAAAAATAAAGTACAAATTCCCTAGTTATGATAGTCAAAGCCCCTCATAATTTCATCTCCATCTGGCTTTCCAGCTTAATCTCCCTTGATGTTATAGTTCCTGTGCTCTAGACATGTTTGATAATTCTTTATTCCCTGCATGCTCTGTGCACGTTCCTGTCTCTACATTTCACTAATACTGTTCTAATTGCACTATTGGCCAAATACTGCTCCACTCACAAACTTAAGACATGCTCACTGTTTAAAACCCAAATAATTTAGCTTCTTTTCTGTTACCTATTGGCTAACAACTTCTTACCCTAAACAGGGCATATTTTAATGGACAAACTGTAATTTACTTCATCAATCCTGTACTGTTTAACACACAATGTTATTTATGACTTTTTATTGTTATACCCCAGGCTCATCAATACCCTTGTAGCTAAAATCTGGTGAGCTTCCATCCATATTTACGTCTTTAGAAGAATGTCTACAAGTAAGTTTGCTAGATCAAAGGTTATACAACATTTCAAGGTTTTTAATATATAGTGACAAATTGTCCTCTTTAATGTTTCACCAATTTAATAGGACAAATAGCTAAAATAGGAAGAGGTACTATGATATACATTTAACATGCATTATCCTCTTTGGTTTTTACAACAATCAATGAAGTACATGGTGTTATTATCCTGATTTTACTCATGAGTTTAATGGAAACCCTGAGATTAATAATGTGATTGAGGTGGTAAAGCCAGTTTGAACCTAAATCTGCCTGACTCCACACCAGTTTTATATTCACTGCATCTGTATTGATTCCCAGCCACACTTCCCCAGGACTGTGATCACAGTGGCCAACCCTAACTGGATACTGTATTTTTCTTGTTTCTCATCTTAGCCAATTTAGTATGGAAGAAACATTTTATCTTACTTTAAATCATATTTCTAACATTATCAACGCACATAAGCATTTTTAAAGTTGGCATTAGTACTTTATGAATTTCAGTCATGCTTTTGCTTATGTTTTCATTGGAGTTTGAGGTGGTTCTTTATTCTCTTCACCACTTATAAAAACACTTTATTAAGATTATTATCTTCTGTCATACACATTACAGATATTTTTCTGACTTGACATTTTGTTCACACTGTGTTTTCACATACAGACTTTTAAACAGTTTATCCCAATGTTTGTCTTTATGTTTTCTCTTTTTGATGTCAAAATACCATTCTTTTCTAATGAGGTGCTTTTACATGACATTTAACATCATCTTAAAGGAGCCAATGGTAAACAGGCCTTAGCCTCATTGGGCATACACTAGATCTACTCAAATACTGACACTAATTTTTATTTAAAATTTATATAAATTTTACTTAAAATATATATAAATTTATATAAGTGGGTCAAATTAGATTAATATACTATTTATAAAATAAACATTTTTCTTTGATAAAATATATCATATACATAATATATAATGTATCAATATAAAATTTTTTAAAAACCAATGGTATTTCCCTTTGAACTGCAATATATCTTTAATCAAAAATAGGGAGAAAAGCAGCCTTTGTACATATTGTACCTATTCCTTCTAAAAGGCCAAAAATATAAAGTGATGGAAAAACACTCACATTTTAGCAAATGCATTTATAATGTTTCTCTTTCTCCCTGTAGCCATTCATTTGGAGAGAGCTAGAAAGCACATGGAAACATTCCATGTAATTTATTGCAGTAAATGATTCACAGCCATTTTTCAAGGTAGCAAGCCTTTAGGGAAGCTTATGCTAGCCATTTATTAAAACCCCATTGTCTGTCAAGATAAAGAAGAGATCATTAGGTATTATCTATACTTTCATACAAATGTCTCCTCTTCCTCTAAAACGTGATCATTTATACTTAAGAAGAATCTAACCTTATGACAGGTACATTACAAATTTTGAAAGTAAACAAATACCTTCTCTCCTCATTACAGACCCTCTCCTAGAGAAAATTATTTTAGTAATACATTCTAATATACTCATAGATTGTAATGGATATATTCATTCAAGAGATATGTATTCATTTTAAAGTTTACCTTTTTATACGTAAAGTTTACATCTTATAATTACTTATAAGCCATTTCTACACTAGTTTGGTCCCCTTTTAATAACTTGCACACTGGAATTAAAATTCACCAGGGATTTCACAAAGTAAAATCCCAAAACGGCCTGTGAGGGAAAAAAAAGAACATTTACCATTCATTAAATGTTTAAATGAGTTGGATACATGAGAGCTAGAAGAGAGCAGTTATTATAACCTCTATAGAAATAGGGATTATTCCAAGAGCCTTTCAGTCTCATGAATGCTTGGCTGGGAGAACTTCTCTTGACTTTGGTTGGCTTATGCTCCTACCAGGAGACTAAAATATACTGAGGATGGAATGGTAAATTGTCTCAATCACTCATCCAACAAAACCTGGTTATGCTAGCCTATAATAGATACTCTAGATGAGGTTAGTAGATGATGTTAGTAGGAGAAAATACCTAAAGACATACATTTCACATTGACCTGGTTTTTCAGGGGGTCATGTGGTATCTGTTCATCAAGTCCATCAATACAAGAAATTAGTTCCCTTCCAAGTAAGTCTCAGCAGGGCCTGCTATCATGGGATCAGTCTGGTATCAAAAAAACCTTTGGGATACATATACAAGTCAGTGAGACCATTATTTTTATGCTACTCTGTTTATTCTTGATTCTTTTCATTCTATTTTCCCAGGAAATTAAAGCTCCAAAATCATACCAATTCCTGGGCTTACACCCATTGCTTCAAACTAATGCACATTTCTACTTGAAGGACCAAGTGTAGCCTCAAATTCAGTGTGTCTATAATTAACTCATCTTTCATGAAAAGCCTTTTTTCTTCAATCTTTGTATTCATCTATCTTTTACATTTTCTTCTTTTATCTCTTATCACACACCCTGCCCTTCTCGAACTAGGCACTAAGCCTTGTGGATTCTTTCTACATGTCCTTTTTCCCTATTACTTCTTTTCTTTTATTAATAATTCTACTTTCCAAATCTTGGCCTTGATTGCTTCATATTTGAGTTACCACAATAGTTTCAATATAGTTTCACCAGAGCTCCAGCCTGTCTACTCCACCCTCATTCAATAATGAAAACTCCTTTAAAAATACCATTCCCAACTGGAAAAACAAAAAACTTTAGAGCCCCCTGTTATTACAAGATAAAATTAACATTCTTTACTAGTCAAAGCTCTACACAGTCTGACTCCTTCTTACCCCTGTAATTTTATCTCCTGTTGCTCACCCATACAAACTCTCAGCTCTATCAACTCTATTGAGTATAGCCAGAACATTTTAAAAATTGTTACTGAAATTCATTTTTTAAAATCATATCCTTGCCTTTTCTCTTACCCACCTGATATCACCTTTCTCCACTTTTCTAACTACATAAATTCTAGTTTACGTAATTCCATAGTTTACATTTTTCTAGTTCCACTTCAAAATTCACCGTCCTCCATATAATAATTTGGTTTTTTTCTGATTTTCAATATACATTGATACTTCCTTTTGCTGAACTCACAATACTTTAATTTTTCACATTTGCTTTTTACTTACTCATATACCATATCTCCATGTTTCTCTTTTAACTCTCATATTTGCATTCAATTGTGTTTATTCAACTCATTTCCAAAAACAAACTGTAAACTTTTCTTGAAACAAGTATTAGTTAATTTCCTTTTCTTAATCCTTCTACAGTAATAAGTGCTTATTGAAAGAATGAATGGGTAAACAAATTCATACAAAATTTTCAAAGTTACCCAAGGACCTGCTGTTAACACAGAAATAGCTTCAAAATTTTGGGGAAACCACATAAAGGAAAATCGTCCTGGAAGATGAAACTGTTCCTATGAAAATGCCTAGATTTGAGGCTGTAATAGGCTGAAAAATGACCCCCAAACGTATGCACATCCTAAGCCTTGCTACCTGTGAATGTTACCTTATATGGCAAAAAGGACAGTGCAGGTGTGATTAAGGATCATGATATAGGAGATTGTCCTGGATTATCTGGTTGGCACTAAAAGCAACCACATGTATCCTTATAAGAGGAAAGCAGAGGGAGATGTGACACACACATGGACAAGGAGAAGGAAACGAGACCACAGAGGCAGAGACAGGAGTGATGTGGCCACAAGCATAAGAAATATAGTCTGTTGCCAAAAGCTAGAAGAGGCAAGGTACAGATTCTCCCCTAGAGACTCCAGAGGGAACACTGCCTTGCTGGTTCCTTGATTTCAACCTAGTGAAACTGACTTCAAATTTCTGGCCTCCATAACTGTGAGAGAATAAATCTCCATTGTTTTAAGTCATCAAGTTTGCGATAATTTGTTTCAGCAGCCACAGGAAACTACTGTAGGTCCTCACAAAGAAAACTCCAGGAAGTCTCTAGCTCAGTGTTCTTAAGCAACCCACCCCTTCGGAGGTTTAAGATACAAGATACGAAACCTTCCTCAAAGTTAAAAACATGTATTACTTTATCTTGCTACTTCAAGAAATCAAGTAGTAGCTACAAAGAATGGCTCTAAATTATACTGGTCCTACAGAATATTTTAATTATAGAAAATTTGGTTTTGGATATTCCATTTTAACTTGAGTTTTTGTATTCTATTTTAGTGCAATTGTAGTAGTAAATGAAATTGTCAATACCTCTAAATCCTATATTAATAAAAATTTTAAAGTATAAAATAACTAAAAGTGAATCCATAAATATTAAATGATGATGGCCTTTTCCATTAATAGTTAATAACTTCTGCACAGAAGTTTTAAAATTGTTTTTTCAAATCTTAATTCAAGAACTGAGTAAACAATCAACAGGTAACATTTTCTTAATTCAAACAAATTATATTATCTTTTGTATTAAAGAAACACGTATTAAGCTTGGAGTTGATTAAAACTTGCAGGAACTTAAACTAATGATCTTATTCTGCCTAGTTTTGCCTGGCCAGAGTGTTTCCTGGCATAGAAATAAATGGGAAATCTGTTGTGTTCAATCCTTTTCTTTCCCCTTGTAGGAGTTACTCAGAGATTGTGAGATTGTTTTCTTAATAGTTCCAAAAACTGAGCCCTAGTATTGTCTATTTCTTAGATCTATCTTTTCTTCTAAGTGTTGTACAGTCCAATTTTATGAATTTCTGATTAATGATAGTTAACATCTATCACATTTGACACTTTTTTTTAAAGCAACGGAAAAATTGGCAATGCAAGTCAACCTAGAAACCACTTTTACTATTTTACTGTAAAGTGTTTAAAATTAATACCTGAAATCCTACATTCATTTAAATAAGCCACAACTTTGGCTCCAAGCTTTCTAGCTGTAAGTACAACACTGGTTATATGACTTATTGGGTATATAATAATATACCCATATAATATACCCATATAATAATATAAAAACAAACCAGCTTCAAAAAGGTTCAATTATTTCTGGTGTTGAGATAATAAAAATGTCTACCCTGATTCCTGATAAGGAGAGAATTATATGGAAAAGGAAAGGCACTGGACTAAACTTGGAAGGGACAACAGTCTCTATGAGGGCATCTAAGGAAATGATGATGATATCAAAGTATGTGCACATAGTGGACAAAAGAAATACTTATTCTATTGATTAATCAATTAAAGTGTATCATCATATCAGCCCATCTCTAAAAAGCTTAAAATTAAATTTCTATAAAGCTTAAATATTAAAATACTTTAAGATCTTTGGGAAAATTCACATAAATTTGTATTCATTTTATTAATGGAATTTCCAGAATATTTTGAAAAACTCCCTTTGAAAAGTGAAATATCACACACTTTCACAAAGCAGAAACTTTAATACTACTGTATTTTTACAAAATACACACACACACACAGAGGCATATGTACTTCTCTTATTGCACACCATCAATAGAACTTTTCTTAATGACAAGGGTAGACTGTTAACCGAAAAACTTACTAAAAGAAAAATGTTTTGCTACTAGTAGTTTTGCTACTAGCTCCCTCAGCCCACCAGTTTATCTCTTCTGAAGCTTCTGTTACTTAGAGATGGACTATAAGCTTTCTGCTAACTTCATCATGATAGGTTTGTCTCCACTGAACAATTTAGTGCCAGAAGAACCTTTCTCCTCTGTATTTTTTTCAATCTTCTGAACCTCATTCCTTTCTCTATTTTATCTTCAAATGCTTTCATCCTGTCTTAATGCATAATTCTTGACTTAACACTCTGGTCTTAATCATTACCCTGAGCTGCTTGCTTGTTCAAGTCATCTTCCTACCAACATTTTAGTATATTTAATATTAAAAAATTTAATGGATTGAATGCATGGATCTACTATATATGAAGAATATTAAGGTCCTTTGAAATGATCCCCTCTTCTCCCTTAGAGTGTGTGTGCCTAAATTTTACTGAGGACATAAATTATTATTTAATATTTGAAGCACTCTAATAGCTAAAGTAATAACTTGGCTTACTCTAGTAGAAAAAGCCACCTTATTAGTTTCTAAGTAAGGTAAATAATGTCTATAATTTCTAAATTAGCAGTGTTGGCTACCCCAGTTTTATATTCACCAGAAGCCAAGCAGAGCCCATACTCATGATTATATGCTTTGCTATACCTAAGATTTTCTTCATCTTACTGTATTCCCAATTCTATCCTAGTTAATAAATTCTTACAGTATTGGAAGAAAGTAACAAGTAAGGGTATACCTAGGGTTTTTTTCCCTTCCAAATATGAAAACTTGTTTTTTGGGGAAAGAAAACACATGAAGCCTAGATAACAAAAAACTGGAGAAGAAATTTATGTTCAAATATTTGACTAACCAATGCAAGGAAGAGAAACAAAGTTTAGAAAAAGGAAAAAAAGTCTAAGAAATCTGCAAGCCAAATAAAATGTCAGGTATAATATTTTTATAGCACCAAGATTTTTAAGGCATTCTTTGCTTAAAACTCACCAATTTTTAAAAGATGTCATCATATACAAGATTTTATTGAGGATAACCCAAAATGAGGAGACTAATCAAATGCAAGCTTATACACTTACATGGCAGAAAAAAAATGTTTTAAATATTTCATTTGTTCCCAAATAACTATACATCCCATATATATTTTGCCTTGTTGTTAGAAATCCTGATATAACAATAGTGACAAGATAGCAACAAAATATCTTCCATATTTTAATGACCCTAATTATACATTCTTTGTATCAAATAAAAAAATTATACCTAAGATATCATGGAATTGTCATCATTTTTCTGTATAAACTATGAAGAACAAATCTTTCTAATTTTTATTAGGTATTTCTCCTAGTTAACAATCTAGCCTCATCTTTACAAACTATTGTTTTTATTTATATGGATGTAAGCCAATATTTCTCCTTTGCACAAAACAATTTTTTTCTAAATTTTTCTAGGATTAATTGCGTCCTACACTAAATTAAAGCATATATCAGCAGTATGAGTTGGTTTAGTTATTAATTAAGTTCTTTATGGGTATATTATGAATGCTTCTTCCCAAAAGCCTACGGCAGTGATGGGGGTGGAAATTATATTGAACACTACTCCTATAGTAAACATTTGCAGGTGTTTTAAGTATGTATATATAATTTGAGTCTCACAATAACCCTGAGAGGAAGGTATCATAATTAGGTTATACACTTCATATACCCTACTACACTACACCATACTTAATCTGAGTCAGCTTTGGTGAAAAGTTAACATCAGAGGACCTGAGTGTCAAAATCCCTCTGTGACTCTTAGTCTGCTTGGACTGCTAGAACACAATACCATAGACTGGGTGGATTAAACAACATACATTTATTTTCTCACAGTTCTTGAGGCTGGAAGTCTTAGATGAGGGTGCCAGCATGGTCATGTTCTGGGGAGGGCCCTCTTTCTGGCTTGCACACAGCCACCTTCTTGCTACTTCTTCACATGACAGAGAGCAAGCAAGCTCTGATCTCTTCTTCTGCTTATAAAGGCACTAA